>NW_012267231.1:1035491-1060479 GCF_000151885.1 Dipodomys ordii | reverse complement strand
GTGGCTCAAGTGGTAGAGCGCTAGCCTTGAGCTGAAGAGCTGAGGGACAGCGCCCAGGCCCAGAGTTCAGGCCCCACAACCAGACCCAAAACAAACAAACAAATCAACTCACAGAGCTCACCTAGCTCCATGCGCCATGAACAGAACTGAGCCTCTGAGGAGCGGAGCACTGAGGCATTTGGTCAGCTGACCATGCCGAGTGCAGCACTGTATGCGTCTCAGTCTACGCTGCAGATGGCCCGGTTCTGTCTGAACGCCCCCTTCTATTGGCCAGGCCTCACTTTTGGGAACTCCTGTGGTAGTGATCTTATCCAAGACTTTGGCTCTTATCAGCTCCTGCATAGGTAGTTGTTTAAAAGAAAAAGCTAACAGTAACTCTAGCTTTAGCCTTGGCCTGCCTGCTTTCAAAGGTTCGTGTGAGTGCCAATGGAGTGCTCAGGTCTCGAGACCCACGAAGACCTTCGTTAGTGTCATCCTTAATGCTAAGACAGGGCAAAGGGGCCAACGCGAGCTTTGCCACGCGTGCTGGGAGAGACAGGAGTTCCAGTCCAGTACTGGCACCAAAGAAGAAAAAAAAGGAAGCATAAAACAGATTATGGGCTGGGCAAAAGCGAGATCGAATCACAATAGCTGGTGCAAAGGAGGTTTGGGGCTGTGGCTCAGGTGGGAGAGCTCCCACATAATAAACGCTGAGGCCCTGAGCTCAAACTTCAGCACAACAAATACAAACAAACGATTCAGCAGATTTCGGGTTCTTTGAACTCTGGACTTGGCTCCTGAGTTACAAATTCTGTTTTAGGTTGTTCAAGAGGTACAAGCAAAGGGCCTGCTGAGAAGACCTTGTGACTTGATGCTGGTCCTGTGTCTCCTTCTGGCCACTGGGTTTTGCCTGTTCAGAGGCCTGGTAAGCCTAATGGATCAATATGTAACGTAACTACACTGTCCATGCTTCCGGTGGGGAAACACCTGGAAATAAGTTCTGGGGTACTCTGCGTGTGTGTGTGGCCTGTCCTAGGGTTTGAACTCAGGACTTGGATACAGTCTCTGATGCTTTCTGCTCAAGGCTAGTGCTCTACCACTTGAGCTATTTGGGTAGTTAATTGGTGATAAGAGTTGCACAGACTTTCTTGCCTGGCTTCAATAGCAATCCTCAGATCTCAGCCTCCTGAGTGTTTAGGATTACAGGTGTGAGCCACCAGTGCCCTTCTTAGGCTAGAATTCTCGGGAATCTATTAAAATCTGATCAGAGCCTGGAGCCTCAGCCCTGCCCCCTGCCTCCGAGGGCAGCCCGTCCCGAGTTTTCACACAGCCTTCTTCTAGTCCTTAGATCAAACTCTATCCACGTCTTCCTCTCCTAGTTTTAGGATGTGAAAATTGAGCCTATAGAATTGTTTTCTGTGCTTGCATGGATGTTTCCCACTTAGATGTACAACCCTAGCCCCAGGCACCCCATATTCTCCGGGAGTGGGGGAAGGGAGGCGGGCACGGTGCTGCCAGCCAGAAATCCTAGCACTCGGGGGCAGAGGCAGGAGGACCAGGGGTTTGAGATGGGCCTGGGCTACGCAGAAAGCTCAAGGCCGGCCTAGGCTGAGATCCTGTCTCAGAAAGTCAGCAAACCAAACCAAGGAATGAGGAGGAGCAATGGAACCGAGGGCCAAGTTCTCACCTGTGTAGGACCACATAGAACGGCCATGTGACCTTCTCCGTGCTGAGAATAATGTGGGGTAAACTACGCTCACTCTGGAGTCTCTGTCCTGATGTGGGTGATGGGCATTAAAGGCACACGGGCATGTCACTTTGGTCTTTCCCTTTATCGTTTTCTTAGTGCCATAGCTAAAAGACAGACCTATAAGTTTTGGGGTTGGAATCCTGGCCCTGTCCTAATTATTTAATCTCCGGCCCATAATTTTCTCCTCTGTAAACTAGTACTCCTTCTTTGTTCTGGAGATTAAGATAATGGCCCTAAATGATCAGAAGAGTCTTATACATAGTAAATAATAAGTGACTGCTGTTGAGCTCTTACCTGTTCGGTGATCCTGCGAGCTGCCCGTTTTACACCTTCTTACATTTGAGCCGCATTGCGTGGCTGGTGCATTCAGCTTCGGGAGCAGTGGCTCACCATCCCACAACTGCCGGCGCTGCAGAGCTGAGGCACGGCGTGCCAGGTGCCAGCCGGTGTCCCTGACCCAGGATGAGACGCCATTCTTAGCGTGGTCTGTGCACTGTCTGAATCTTCCTCAAGAATTTGGCCTAGGACACAAGAGACAGAAATACAGAAGGCAAGGCCATAGGCTTTCCTTAGACCGCTGAAATGGTTCTTTGGTTAGTTTGCTCCAGTTCTCCAAGTGCAGATAGCAAGTAATGGGAACGGGTGGTGTTCCTGCCTAGCCATTTCCAGCTCCTTTGCACCTGAGGGAAAATGTGCATGTGTGTGGCGGGCAGCGCATTTGCAGATGGGCTCGATCCGCGTTCTGTGTTATGTTTCTTTTATGGCCAAGGACACAAGACTGGTGCCTGGCGGGGTGGGGAGAGGTGATTCAGGAGTATGCCAAAGAGATGCTGCTACTCTCTTTCCAAGTGGACACAGAGGTCCAGCACCCTGCTCCCCAAGCATGGCCCTTCACTGGCCCCCGGCCCTGTGAGGCCCCGGAGAGGGGAAGACACCATTTCCGAGTCTCACAAGGCATGATAAGATGCATTTGATATGGACAGAAGAGAGGAACTTGACATGTAAAGGCAACCAGGTTTCAGCTACTAAACCCAGATCCTTTATGAGCCTGTGCAAGTTATTGATAATAGTCTTAGTTTCTATCTCCTGCTCCATTATTAACCTCTGCTCAATCTCCTTAGATAAATCTGCAGAACAGTTCCATTCTTTGCTTTTTCTCTGATGAGCCTCTTCAGCGCAGTTTTTGTTCAACAGCCAGACAGCTGTGACTAACCCTGATGCCTTTATAGCCTTATCAGAAAACCCTGGGCTCAGGAGCGGCTGTGTTTGCGGAACAACTTCCCTTTGTTTTCAGGTTGCGTTGGACTGCCCCGCTGAGCTCTGCCGGCTATACACACAGTTTCAGGAGCCCTACCTAAAGGACCCCGTGGCTTACCCTAAAGTTCAGGTGGAGTACTTGTTACGCTGCCCATTAGCAGATGTCTTTTTTTTCTTTTCATTCAGATCACACATCTCCTGACGTTCCCTCCCTGTCCAATGCAGATGCTGGTGTACATGTTCTATTCTGTCCCCTACTTTGTGATCGCCTTTTACGGCCTCGTGGTCCCAGGGTGCTCCTGGATGCGGGACGTGACGCTGATGCACGCCGGAGGCCTGGCCCAGGTGTGGAGGGCTGACTGGTGATGTGAGTGTATTGCTGCTCAGTGCTGTGTGAGCGCAGGGCTCACAGCAGTACCTGGCACGTCACCGTTACACAAGCTGGGAGGAGACAGGCCTTTAGAGAGTAATGAACCTGAAGACAGTTTTAGCGGTGTGCAGCGTGTATAATCACCCCCAAACCAAAGAAACTGGGCAAAAGCTGGGGGACCTATTTGCTGTGGGCTTCCTGCTGCCATCAAGGCAGAATGAGTCCCGTGAGTCAGGGACTCGCCCCCTCCCGTGCAGGGCTGCGAGCACTCGCCTGTGGATACTCGGGTTGAACCGGATGGCCATCCTAGAGCTTCCTAAGGCGCTCCTTCAGGAACGTGTCATCTGGAGTCGAGACCGGGAGGCGCTCGTGTCATCAGGGGACTAATGCAAACCTTCTTTATGCCTTTGCCCCACGCGTCTGACTCATTACTAGGCGCATTCATGATTCGAGCTAGACTTTGGGTCTAACATCTTTTTGTGCTTCTTTCCTTGGAGGAAAACACCCCCAAGAGGATCTTGAAACAAAGGGAGCCCAAGTTTTCACCAAAACAGAGTGCCAGGTCCTGAGCACGCATCACAGAAGAGCCCCACGGCTGTGGCGCCGCTCTGAGCCCTCGTTAAAACCCCTACTTGTTGGGAGGGAGGTTCTGTCACTACCCACTCTACAGGTGACACACCCGGCCCCGGGTCACCCTGCTGTCTGTCGGGCAGGGCTGGAATGGGACTCTGGCACCTGCTTCCAGAGTCACTGCTGACGCATGGCTATGGCTCTCAGAAAGTCCTTAAGATAGCAGGTTCCGGGTTACTGACAAGTCCCCTTTCAGCTAAACAACCCGGCCCCAGTCCCAAGGGCCACGTCCCTTCTTCCCTGTGACATTTGTGTCACAGTCCGCTGAGCAGGCAGAACTGCAGTTTCTAGCCATGCTTTCTAGGTTGCTGGTCTAGAGCTTAGGAGAGCGATGGAAATGCAGCTTTGTTCACATTCAGTGCCACACTTTCCATTCCACTCAAGCCGCCTTAAAAAGAAAAAGAGCATATCTCTGTAAATTAGTTGCATAACTAGAAGACAATTTAGAATGAAATGAGGACAGCCCCGTGAACCTTCAGTTCACGTCACTGAAGTGAAGCGATTACAGATGCAGACCTTGGGCAGCTCTGAGCTCACTCACCCACTGGACCCAAAGCCAGCACAGGGAGGCCTGGGGCGCCTGCAGAGCTGCCCAGGGGCGGCTGCCCGGCAGGCCAGTGCCCTCTGCAGGCGAGCCTGAGCTTGTGGCTCAGGGGAGGAGGTGGGCGCGAGGAGCGGCAGGTGACCCGCCTTGGGATCCCCTCTGCTAACGAGGCACAGGGCAGCGCCTCCATTTCCGAGAATGGCCTCATGAGAATAGAAAAGTTCTTTATAGATCCATTTTGATTCTTGACAGGCACAAGACTCTTACTGTTGAACGTTTATTGAGCTTTAACAATGTGATAGGTGCCACACAAAACATTTGACACAGTTCCTGCCCAGTGGGCTTACAATCTAACCTAAGGACATGATTGTTTTTCCATGTTGCTGTGAGTCTGCTGTGGTGAGGATGAGGTATAGCTGCGCCGGCCGGCGCGTCGGAGCCCGGGCCGGGCCGCGAAGCGGCTGACATTCCCATGCGAGGAGGCACAGCCGCCCGGTCCTTACTCTGAAAGCACAGATGGTGCCTTTTCCAAATCTGATCAATTCTGCAATGTGCACAAGTCCATAATGTCACCAAACCCACATTTCTGAGAAAATAGGGTTGAAAACTGGCCTCTAGTCCAGAAGAAAAGGTTTAGGTATATATTCAGAAAAAGGCATTCAAAATGGGCCCTAGGGAGTTCTTGAGTGTCCCAGCCGCAGCTGGGGGGGGGGCCCAGGGGCTCGTGGCTCACGGTCCTTTTGTCCTTGTGGCCCAGAGTTCCAAGTGTATTTCTGGGTTGTGCGGGCGTCTGCCGGGGAGGCGTGTGGGCAGGACACGCTCCACCCTGCCGTCACCAGGCAGATAACCCACTTGCTGGTCCTTGGCAGCCAACACGGTAATTCACTTCCTTTCTCCAGAGGATAGCAAGCATGTACCAGAAGTGTGCAGGGTGTCCAGGTGATTTAGAAAGCGACAGCCCATTCGCTGCTCTGCCAGGGATGCGGATCCACACTCAGGCTGCTCGGAAGAGCCGGCGGCCGTCCCTCCTCGGGGTCAGACGCCTGCAGCCGGGCATCTGCTGACCACTCAGCAGTCACTGCGTCCCGCTGGGTGCGAAGCACCCACTCTTCCTTCCGGTTACTTCTGTCTTCTCTAGGTCGTATTATCGTATCTCTTCACCTTGGTCCTGGCAAACTATTGATTATCACTTATCACATTTAGGTCCCCAGTCCTTTACACACGCAAGCCTTGAATTTCAGCAGGACATGGAAACGCAGACTTGGGGCTGCATTCCACAATGGCACAACTTCCCAGAAACCCTCACAGATTTTGCTCTTCCTCCCGCTTGACTGCCTGATCTACTATCATTTTCCTCTGTGCTTAGGCAAAGTATCAGAACCCACTCCCACAACCACCCACTCAAGAGGGGTGTGTGCTCCCAAGAGCCCAGGCTTGGGAGGCCCTCCTGCACCCAGCCTGCTGCAAGTCATACTTGTAAATACATTACAGTTTGATTTGAAAAGCCTGCCTGCACGTTTTTATAACTTTATAAAGAACAATCATTCTTCTAACTGCTATCACAGAAAACAAATACACAGATAAACAAACTACACAATGAGAAGGTTCGAGCTCCTGCTCCAAGAATACAAGAATGATGAAAGAAGTTGAGGTTCTCAGTGTTTCCTTTCTTGTGCTAGTACTGGGGCTTGAACTCGGGTTCTCACACTCTTGGCTTAGATCTAGGCTCAAGGTTAGTGTGCTACGACTTGAACCATACCTTCACTTTGTTTTTTGCTGGCTAATTGGCAATAAGAGTTTTGGGACATTTTCTGCCCTGGCTGGCTTCCATCCCTGATCCTTGGATCTCAGCCTCCTGAGTAGCTTAAGATTATAGGTGTGAGCAACCAGTTCTCGGCAGGATTTTTCTTTAAATTGACTGTTATGCTAAATGTATTTTATAATGTCAATGTCCTTTTTATCTGTTTTGGTGCCAGTCTTGGGGCTTGAACTCAGAGCCCTGGACAGTATCTCTGAATGCTCTACCTCTAAAGCTACAACTCCACTTCCAGCTTTTTGGTGGTTAACTGGAGACAAGAGTCTCATGGATTTTCCTGCCTGGGCTGGCTTCAAATCACATCCTCAGATCTCAGCCTCCTAAATAGCTGGGGTTACAGGCATGAACCACTGGCACCTGGAATTGCTTCACAAGATTTCCAGGTGCAAATCAGAAGAGAAATGGAGGTTTTATTTAGGTTTGTCTATTAAAAAGCCAGACCCTAATGTTTGGTATGGGGCACCGGGTGAGATAAAAAATTGACATAATAGAACCACATTAAAGAAAGTGTATTTTATTTGAAGTTATATGGCGAACAACCCTATACTGAATGGGGTTGCGTGAAGGTATTCTGCCTGCGAGCAAACCATCTTGGGAGCACACAAGGTGCGAATGAACTGCCTGGAACCCCCGCTTGTCTGAGTGGGCAGGAACGCCACACTCATACCTTTCTTGCTTTTTTTTGATACTACAGGCCCAGTTTTCTCACATTGGTGCGTCCCTCCATGCGAGAACGGCCTATGCCCACAGAGTCCCTGACGAAGCAAAAATTCTCTTTTTAACATTAAATATAGCATATGGAGTGCTACCTCAGCTCCTGGCCTATCGCTGTGTCTACAGACCGGAGTTCTTCGTAAAGACAAAGGCAGATGAGAAAGTGGAATAGACCGGCCTTCGAGCTCTTCCTCTCTGGTCACGCCACTCACCGGCCGCACTGCCCATGAGGGAAACGCCTCGGCCACTTCCTTTCCAGACACAGACACTCAGGCACAGGTGCTCGATCTTCACTGCCTGTGTGATCAAACTACAGTATTGTGCAGGTTAATTTTCTTCTTTTATGGAAAACTGAAGCAATTGGGAATAGTTGTTTAAAGAAATACCTCAAAATTATCTGTGGATAAACCTGACCATATATTTCAATATTCCATTTGCACATATTAAATTTTGTGTGAAAAATTACAATTTAATGCCTACAACTGAGCATAAAAATGAAGTGAATATGGTTGATGTATATAAAATAATTCAAAACAGCAGTTGCAGGTTGGAGATATAGCTTTTGCATATAAAATGTATATGCTTCATTATCAACCTCAATATAAAAGGCTATCGGAGTATTTTAAAACCTTTTTTCAAGGAAAGTACGTTAACTGCTTTAAAAAATTACTATTAAAAATATTTGTGTGAATCTAAATAGTCAAAATGAGATAGCCTGTCCTTACCCTTAGTAAAGACTTGGTTTATTGGTGACGAAATATTTCTATTGTATTTCTGTGCATATTTTTAATAAAATTATTTTTGCCTTTATGAAAACAAATGGTGTTAATTTGAAATATATATATCTATTTCATAAGCTTTGACTATTTAACAAAATCTATCCTATATAGTATACATATATGTGTATTATTGTTCCAATAAAAAATGTCTTCTACGTTCAGGTTTTAGTGTGAGCAATGAAGAAATCTTTTGATGAATTAAGAGTCATTAATTTTACTTATTTATTTTGGAGGTGCTGGGATTTGAACTCAGGGCCTCACACTTACTAGGCAGGTGCTCTACCACTTGAGCCACACCCCAGCCAATACTGAATTAGTTTTGAAATAAAATATTCAAAATTAGAATTAGAAGTACCTTTTAAAGACCGATTGTCTTCCCTGCTATCTCTTTGTCGTCATTTTGGATCTGGAAGTGAGTATGATAGCGGAAGCTAGGATTTGTTAAGCGAGAGACAAACAGCTCCAGGGCTGCCGCCTTGGTGCCTGGAGCAGCCGGGACGGGCGGGCAGCGTCCCATCCGGAGTGAACACCTCGGCCGCCACCACCATCATCACAATCACCAACGGCCCTTGGCGTTTACTTATCACATATTCTTTGTTTATCAATTCTTCACCAAAAGAAGACAGGATGCCAAGGTGTGAACTTAGGGTCCGCTGAGTGTGAAGACATGCTATCGCTTCTCAACCTCCCCAGTGTTCACCTAGAACCCAGAGAGCCTAAACATACAAAAGGGGAGAAAGAAAAGCCTTGCCTGCACTCGACTCTCGTCAACTCGCTGTTGGCAAGTTTCGCTTTAATAAACGAGTTACATTAATACCTCACGTCACAATAAAGCCAAGTTACACTGACTCGATGGTTCACAACCTCAATCTTACTCCCAGTACACATTCCAATATATTTATTCTGTAAAAACAATACATTTTTTTGTTTTTGATTTTTTTTTTACAGTAAACTTTTCAACTACAAACCTCGAGTACTCGAAAAATGTTCAAGGGACGAGCAAAACAGGATCGATAAAACCCAAACTGACTAGATGTGTGCTCACAATATAGGCTGGCATAAAAATAAATTACGTTCTCTATTATCACAATAGCAACAATCATGTACACATAGTAATGGTTTGTGGATGGCTATTTCACTATTCTAATTCTAGTTCCAGAAGGAAACAGTCCGTTTTCAAAGCCCCTAGGCGGAGTCAATGCCCTGTCGCTGCCAAGGGCTCCGCTGAGCTCCGCAGGTCCATGCGTCAAGGATCCATCTCGCGTGCTCGCTCAGCGTGTACTGGCATCGGGGAAAGATAAATCCCTGCCTTTAATTTGGAGTAACACAGAAGACTCGCTACCTTCACATATAGAAACTCAGTTTGTGTACACACCGTGTATTTTGAGAAGTGTAAGCTGTTGACTAGCTATTTCTAATATAGAATAGACATTGTACAAGATGGTTGAACTTTTACACATAGCCTCAAAACTGAAAGACAATTTACTCTCCAATTTACCAATTATGTATGTAGGGATTAGCTCCTGAGTTCTGTCAAAGAGGACGTCCTGTCTTTATGCCTGTGCTGGGTGGTCATATAAAAACGCTCATCGTTAACTGGGTGCTTGGTCGACAGAGGCCAAGGCAGGACTTGGCGAGAGGATCCCAGACATGTGGAAGTCTGCGCAAAAACCTCAGTGCTTCTCAGTGGCTAAGGGCAACTTCATGCAATCAAGTAACAAGAAATCAAATCAATAACCTTAAAAAAGGCTAACATGTCTTTTCCAACGTAACAGAGGAATATGGACGATGTACGTACAAACTGGGCTGCCAGTGACAACAGGACTATGTGTAGGTTCATATCAAATCCAAGAATATTAGACAACCCAACACTGAACCTTCTTGTGGTTTCTCTTAGTATGCAGCATTCATTATGGTAGTTAGGTCTGTAAAAAGAGAAAACAAGCCTTTAGGCGATTTAGGGTTTCACAGAACTGTCCACAGTACACAGTATACAAGTGGGTAAGCAATTGATCTGAATTGTGGCAGTAACCATACTTAGCAAAAGCAACTTCCAAGGCTTTGCTTTTTTCATATCAAAAAGTTCATGGAAAGCCGGGTGCTGGTGGCTCACGCCTGTATTCTAGCTACTCAGGAAGTTGAGTCCTGAGGGTCACAGTTTGAAGCCAGCCCAGGGAAGAAAATCTGTATTGAATTAACTACCAAACAAGCTGGAAGTGAAGCTGTGACTCAAGTGGTAGAACATTAGCAAAAGCTCAGGGTCAGTGCTCAGGCCTGAGTTCCAGCCCCAGGACTGGCAAAAACAAAACAAAAAACAAACTCAGATATTTGAGATGCTAGGTAGTTCAGTAGACTTTAATGTAACAGAATATGGCAAGGTCAGTGGCGCTGTGGCTCAAGTGGTAGAGCGCTCGCCTTGAGCTAAAGAGCGCAGGGACAGCGCCCAGGCCCAGAGTTCAAGCCCCACGACCGACCAAAAAAAACAACAACAACAACAAAAAAACCCAAAACCAGAATATGGCAAGTTGATTGCACACGCTGTCCAACATTTAATAAACAACCACATACTGAATTAGTGAAATGTCAAACAAGAAGAGTCACAATTACTGAAGATACTAATCTGAAAGATGTTTTTATTATCTAGCTATGTATCTTGGTGGGCATCTTTGCCTATGTATCTTTGGTTAGTATCTTTACCCAAATCAGCATCATGGCAGATAGAAGGAGGAGCCACAGAATCTTCTATCACTTTAGACATTAAAGAGACTTGCGGAAGTGGAAGGCAGTGTCATCTTCCACAAAACATTTCTGGGAAAATTTGGCTGTATTTCATTAAAATGTGGTCTATGCTATGTAATGTTATTTTTAAATAAGTGACTTTTGCTTTTTTGGTGCCAGTACTGAGACTTTAACTCAGGGCCTGGGGGCACTGTTCTTTAGCATTTTCACTCAAGGCTAGCACTCTACCACTTGAGCCACAGCTCCATGCCTAGCTTTTTGGTAGTTAATTGGAGATAAGAATCTCGTGGACAGCCGGGCGCTGGTGGCTCACGCCTGTAATCCTAGCTACTCAGGAGGCTGAGATCTGAGGATCGCGGTTCAAAGCCAGCCTGGGCAGGAGAGACCGTGAGACTCCTATCTCCAATAAACCACCAGAAAACCAGAAGTGGTGCTGTAGCTCAAGTGGTAGAGCGCTTGCCTTGAGCTGAAGAGCTGAGGGACAGCGCCCAGGCCCAGAGTTCAAGCCCCCCAACCGAAAAAAAAAAAAAAAAAAAAAGAATCTCGTGGACTTTCTTACCTGGGCTGGTTTGAAACTGTGACCCTCAGATTGGCTGAAAAAATACTTTTCTTAAATTTCTATTTTATTTCTGATGCAGTAGATGTCAACAGCTATTATATACACAGTATATAGTATACAGCATGTAATAGATTTTACACACACACACACACACACACACACAGATGTAAGTGAAAGCTCCTTGGGGCCCTGGTAAAGGGGGTTGGGAAGAGTGAATGTGAGTACTGGGAAGTAAACTGCTCTGCACTTGATCGTGCGGGCGGAAGGGGCTCCACCTTTCTACAGAAATAACAATAGGTTCAGGTTGGGAGGATGCAGGCTGGTGAGTGCTGGAGATTGGCTGTAGCCGGGCGGCTGGCTGACTTCCCCACAGCGGTGTGGTGGCTGTGCGACCCGGGCTGTGTGACCCGGGCTGTGCGACCCGGGCTGTGTGACCCGGGCTGTGCGACCCGGGCTGTGTGACCCGGCGGCTGTGTGACCCGGCGTCAGTGTGACCCGGGCTGTGTGACCCAGGCTGTGTGACCCGGGCTGTGTGACCCTGTGGCAGTGTGACCCGGGCTGTGTGACCCGGCGGCTGTGTGACCCGGGCTGTGTGACCCGGGCTGTGTGACCCGGCGGCTGTGTGACCCTGTGGCTGTGTGACCCGGGCTGTGTGACCCGGCGGCTGTGTGACCCGGCGGCTGTGTGACCCGGCGGGCTGTGTGACCCTGTGGCTGTGTGACCCTGTGGCTGTGTGACCCGGGCTGTGTGACCCTGTGGCTGTGTGACCCTGTGGCTGTGTGTGTGTGACCCGGGCTGTGTGACCCTGTGGCTGTGTGACCCAGCGTCAGTGTGACCCGGGCTGTGTGACCCTGTGGCTGTGTGACCCGGGCTGTGTGACCCTGTGGCTGTGTGACCCTGTGGCTGTGTGACCCGGGCTGTGTGACCCTGTGGCTGTGTGACCCTGTGGCTGTGTGACCCTGTGGCTGTGTGACCCGGGCTGTGTGACCCTGTGGCTGTGTGACCCAGCGTCAGTGTGACCCGGGCTGTGTGACCCTGTGGCTGTGTGACCCGGGCTGTGTGACCCTGTGGCTGTGTGACCCGGGCTGTGTGACCCTGTGGCTGTGTGACCCTGTGGCTGTGTGACCCAGGCTGTGTGACCCTGTGGCTGTGTGACCCTGTGGCTGTGTGACCCTGTGGCTGTGTGACCCGGGCTGTGTGACCCTGTGGCAGTGTGACCCTGTGGCTGTGTGACCCTGTGGCTGTGTGACCCGGGCTGTGTGACCCTGTGGCTGTGTGACCCTGTGGCTGTGTGACCCTGTGGCTGGGGGCTGTGTGACCCTGTGGCTGTGTGACCCGGGCTGTGTGACCCGGCGGGCTGTGTGACCCTGTGGCTGTGTGACCCTGTGGCTGTGTGACCCTGTGGCTGTGTGACCCGGCGGCTGTGTGACCCTGTGGCTGTGTGACCCGGGCTGTGTGACCCGGCGGCTGTGTGACCCTGTGGCTGTGTGACCCTGTGGCTGTGCGACCCGGGCTGTGTGACCCGGGCTGTGCGACCCGGAGGCTGTGTGACCCGGCGGCTGTGTGACCTGGTGACAGTGTGACCTGGGGCCTGGCCACAGACGCGCACACAGGGAAGCGGAATCTTGCTGGTTTAAGTCTGTTAATCCTGTGTGTCGAGTGCTGGTTCAGAGACAGCAGCACAACACCAGCCTGGTACGTGAGGCCCTGAGTTCAAGTTCCAGCACACCAAAAAAGCCCTCCTTGACTTTCTATCCCAGGCATGACCAAGTATTTGAAAAGGAGTTTACTATTACGGACCTATAAAGTATCAGGACTTTTTAGAACGCTGTTGTAATCATGTATCGATTGAGTATTGACCAAAGGAACAGTACAGAGACACCAGGGAGACAGCCAAGGCCAGATGACAGCTAGCTGCTAATACACACCAGAGAGTGTAAGTGGTGCGGGGTCAGATGGCTGGACTCACAGAGAAACTCCACCACAAAAAGCAACGTTTAATAGAATTGGTTGCAATGAAATTAAGATAGTATATTTGTAAAGGTATCAGAAAGAAACTGAATAGACCAGCCACCAACTTGTAGAACATACTTATTTGCAAGGCATAACAACTTGTGTTGGTTAGTCCAGGATAGGAGAAAAAGGGCAAAAACTCAGAAGTGCACATGTATTCAAAGAGACGTAAAAAGGAGCTTGAGTCACCATTAGTGAGCTCAAATTAACATGGTGACAACTGTTCTAGTTCTATATGATATGTAGGCAAAAATCAGAAGTCTGGTCAGGTGAACAAAGGGAAATCTCAGCTACTGCTGGGTGGGGGGGGGTGGGGGGAGACAGAGACAATTTATTTCCTAACGTCATAGGAAAACAATTGGTACTGTCTTCCAGAGTTAAAAAACCACAAACTAGCTGGGCACCGATGACTCACGCCTGTCATCCTAGCTACTCAGGAGGCTGAGATCTGAGGATCGCAGTTCAAAGCCAGCCCAGGCAGGAAAGTCTGAAAGACTCTTATTTCTAATTAACCATGAGAGGGCTGGGAAGGTGGCTCAGTGGTAGAGCGCTTGCCTTGCATGCCTGAGGCCCTGTGTTCAATTCCTCAGCACCACATAAGCAGGAAAAAAAAAAGCCAGAAGTGGTGCTGTGGCTCAAGTGGTAGAGTGCTAGTCTTGAGCTGAAGAGCTGAGGGACAGCGCCCAGGCCCAGAGTTCAGGCCCACGACCGAAGCCACCCCCCCCCCCAAAAAAAAAAGAAAAAAAAAAGAAGCCAATTAACCATGAGAAAACTGGAAGTGGTGCTGTGGCTCAAGTGGTAGAGTGCTCACCTTAAGCTGAAGAGCTGAGGGACAGTGTCTAGGCCTAGAGTTCAAGCCCCCGACAACAAACAAACAAAAACCCAACAACAACAAAAAAAACCCATAACTAATATCTCTAGACATTCATTTCTAGTTATATAAGGTAAGGAAGCTAATACACATGTACACTAGAAGATAAAAATGAGAATGCCTATAGCGAGGGAGTTCTTAACTGCATAAGTTGGGAACGACCCACTCACAGAATGCTGGATAAACTGTGGTATGCTCCCCCACAGTATAACCTGTTTTCACTGTATTTGATGTTGGTATAATTTGGGGAGCAGAAGGAAAAAAACAAATTGTCTAAATAGGGATACAGGTTGATCCATTGCAACAATGAGATGAACAAGATGCTATGTCAAAAAATGAACTTTACAATTTAGGCAGGGGATGGAGGGGTGGGGGGTGTAGTTGAGGAGATGGGAGGGAAGGGATGGTAGGGGAAAAACAAAGGAGGAGGCAACAATGCTGGATAAGAAATGCACTCATTACCTTGCTCATGTAACTGTAACCCCTCTGTACAGTATTTTCACAATAAAAAACTTATTTTAAAAAATTGTGGTGTGTTCACATAGCACACTACACTCTGAATACAAACTCCTCATACGGCAATGATTAAATGAATAAAAGCTGCTGCTATATGTAGTCACATAAAAGAATCTTAAAAACAACGGTATTCCCAGCCACACAGGAGGCAGAGATGGAAGAATCACAGTTCAAGACTAGCCCAGTCGCCCCCCCCAATTCGCAAGGTCTTATCTGGAAACAAGATGGGCATGGGGGTGTAAACGTGTAATCCTAGCTATGTGGGAGGTGCAGGGAGCAGGGTCATGGTCTGAGGCAGGGCAGGCAAAAGTGGCTATCTGAAAAATAAAACTGAAGACAAAACCCAAGAGGTACTTCAGCGTGGCTGAAGTGGAGAGCGCTCCTCTAGCAAACAGACTATGAACTGAAATACCAGCACTGCTGAAGAACAACAAAACCCCAAGCTCCACTAAAAATGTGAACAGAGGCCAGCAGGACAAAAGGCAGATAAATCTACCTCACAGGTATTTAGATACATCAATATCCAAATATTTGCTTGAATATTTAAACATTTAGAGTCACCAGGGATACATTAAACTACCTGCTGCTTCTGAGAAAGAAGTGACAATACATAATGCCATATTTTGAAGCTACCATTAATTTTGTGAAACTAGAAATTTCATCATCACTTCATTTCAATGATTGACAATTGAATAAAGACAACGCCTGTTCATGAGCTCCAAACTGTCGGCTGGTATGATCCCTCCTTGGCTCCATGAGCAGATGCGTCAAGCTGAGGCCATGTCTTACAAGCACAGAGTTTACTCCTGCTAAGACAGGGACCCTGTGTCTTCTCATGGACAGGTGACAAAGGAAATGGAAAGCACATACCCCTTCGCTGGTTTTCTGCAAGTCTGAAGTTGTGTTTCTTGTGTCATTACCGGCATCTCCACCCTCAGAGCTGCTCTTGTTTTCCTCTTCTTTGCAGTCTTTATCATCTTCATCTCCTGGAGATTTCCGGGACTGTTTAGAGGATTTCTAAATATTTAGATGAGTTAAAATTATAGTCAAAACCAGAAATACAAGCTAGGTGCCAGTAGCTCACACCTGTAATCCTAGCTACTTAGAAGGCTGAGACCTGAGGAATGAGGTTTGAAGCCAGCAGGCAGACACATTCAAGGAATTTTTATCTCCAATCAACCAGCAAAAAGCAGGAAGTGGAGGTATGGCTCAAATGGTAGAGGGCCAGCCTGAAGAGAATGACAGCAAGAGGCCCTGCTCTCAAGCCCCCACCTGACACCCTGGACTCTCAGCTGAACGCAGCACATGCAGGTGTGATGTGCAGCCTGTCAAGGCGGGGCTAGGTTATGCTGGATAGGTCATTTCTCTTGCTGGGCCTCAGATTAACTAGTGGGACAGGACCAAGAGGTAGACCAGATGACAACATAAGGGACCATTTTGTTCTGCCCACTGTGTTATAGTAGAAGTCACGGTCTGGAGACGCGAGGAAGACTTTCCAAGATGCATGTGGAAGGCTAGGGGTGGCTCAAGTGGCAAAGTGCTTTTACCCGTCAAACCCAAGGTCCTGAGCTCAAACCCAATGCTACCAAAACGCCCCAACAAAAAGGAAGGTGGTACACAGACGTTCATGTGCAGTACCTGCTGAGGCTGCTGAGAGAAGAGCGAACTCAGAAAAAGTCACAAAGCTTTACGAGCAGTGTGACATAAGTCAACTTTAATACTTTAAATCATCCATAGTTTCTCAAGCACCCAAGGCTGAATGTGAGCCAGTTCTTTTCCTTGTTCATCCTACGTTTGGAATGAAGCCTACAGGAAGATGAAATACATCTAAAGCTTGCGGCCGGAGTTGCTTAGCAGGGGCACGCAAGGGCAAACACTGCCTCCGGGTGTGTCTCAGTCAAGACAGGAAAACACAGCTTTGCTAATACCTGAAGAAACTTTAAGGATCTTCAAGTACACTGCAAATAAAACCTAAAGTAACTCAGTGCTGAGTACCGGCCTCACACGTTTATGACCCTGAGTTCAAACTCTAGTGCCGCCAAACAACAACACTAAACTATCAAATAGGACTTTCTTCACAAGTTTTTTTTTTCTCTCTCTTTTCTTTTGGCGGTCGTGGGGCTTGAACTCTGGACCTGGGCGCTGTCCCTCAGCTCTACAGCTCAAGGCGAGCGCTCTACCACTTGAGCTACAGCGCCACTTCTGGTTTTCTAGTGGTTTATTGGAGATAGGAGTCTCTCCTGCCTGGGCTGGCTTTGAACCGCGATCCTCAGATCTCAGCCTCCTGAGTAGCTAGGATTACAGGCGTGAGCCACCAGCGCCCGGCTCCTCCCAAGTTTTTTAAATGCACAGAAAAAAAAAAATATGGTCTAGCTTAGTGACAAGGTATGCGATTTAAGTGCTTCTATCTGACTTTACTACCACCTGAGCCCAAACATCAGTTTCAAAGGTTTGACTTCACGGGCCTTTGCCCGCCAGGCAGGAGCTCGACCACGTGAGTCAGTCACCCCCGCGGCGCTTTTCACTGTCGTTATCTTTGGGAACAGGGTCTCACTCTATGCCGAGGCTGGCTGGACTGTGACTCCTACTTAGGGTTCCTGAACAGGTGTGAACTCCACACCTGGCCCCACCTAAGCGCTTTTAACGAGCGTGCGTGCAACGGTAACACCCCGCAGTGTCAGCAACCTTTGAAGCATAGGACTTTTTCCGTTTTGAGCCTCCTTTTTCATTCTTCCTTTTGCCTTTTCCATCTTCTTCTACTCTGTCGCCTTCGTCCTCACTGCTGGCGTCTGCCGTATTTCCACCTTCCCCCTCAGTTTCTGAAGAGCTCTGCTGTTGGATTGCCTAATGAAAAAAAGCTTAGCTAACTACATGTTGAAAAAAATATTTGCAACATAAAAGGTGATGAGAAACAGAGCCCACAGCTGTAATCCCTGCTACGGGGAAGAGGCTTTGAGGACAAACGCAGCGATGCAGCCATTGCTGCTTTACACTCAGCCAAGGGCTGACACACTTTCCAGGGGCCATTTAGCTTGACCTCTTTTAGGTAAAAGAGTTGCATTTAACCAAAGGTCTATGAAAGCCAAAAAAACCCCACCAACAACAAACAACCCTGACTTCAGATGGATGGCTGGTAACTAGTAGCACAAAGGACGTAAGGCGTGATCACACAGATGTGAAAAAGATTTAAAACCAAGCAAACAAGATGTGAAAATGACAGTGATATCATTGTTACCTGGTAGCCAGTAAACTTCACTCCTGGGTTGTTTTCTATTTCCCACAATCCTTCATTAAATCCTTTCCGTTTGTTTGACTTTCCAAACTTATCTTTGTATTCCTTATATGGAAAAAGGTCTTTGGGACCTAGAAATGCACTGCAGAGACATGGAAAATAGAAACGATTTTCAATATCAGGATCAGTGGAGGTGTAGGAACACATTATAGCAAATATGAACCCTGAGCGGCACCTGTACTTACAAGACGTTATAGACACATACTTTAAAAAAGATACACCCAGCCATTAGTTGACATAGGGTCTTGTAAACTTCTTTCTGCTCAGGTTGGCCTCGAACCACAATTCCCTAACCTTCCACCTCTGCCTCTCAAGTAGCTAGAATTATAGGCTTGAGGCACCGAGCTCAGGTGTTTATTAAATCTTGCTTCATCCTAAAAATGCAGCAACATGTCAAGTGGGAAAGAAATATCACAAACGCTTATGTACTTATGACATTCACTTCTAAGCTTTCTAGCGACCTCTTAAAAGGAGAGAGCACCATGCACGTGCTAGTAAGCATGGGGCTGAGTACGGAGGGGAGGAGAGCATGTGCTTAGCACACTGGGGGCTGAGCAGTGCAAAATTAAACCAAACCCCAAACAATACAAAACGAAAATAATAAAAAAGCCCACAGAAGACACATTTCCTGAAAGAAGCACAAGGGTCTACCCAGGAGCAAAGAGATCTGACCTGACACCCCTGTCCTGGTTCTGTCAAGACAAAAAAAATGAAGACGCCAGAGCGGTAAAGGCAACGAACTAATAAAGTGTTTCTATCAAATCCCTACCTGTTAACATTCAAAGGAGCCCTGGGGGAGGGGGGGGAGGGAGGGGGTCCTTTGTAGCCAGATGCGGTCATGCATCAGGTTCTGGCCAATGGAATAAATGAGCGTGGAAGCGCTGGCAACTTCCTTACAAGGAGTGACTCCTCTCTGCCCTTCTCGTGGCCTAGAGGGGGCTGTGTATTGCTGAGACTGGTTTGTTTATCTTTAAACTAAGCAAAGAAGGGAATACTGGTGAAGGACCCCCAGTAAGACCAGAGGGACCTGGTCCTCTGTCCTCCAGGACACATCCGCCCGCAACTGAGTTCAAAAGAAAGAAACGAACATCTCTATTATTTGAGGTTATAAATGAATGCATAGACTTGGAAAACTCCAGAAACGTAGGTGCTGGCGTCAAGGGGCAACAAGCAAAAGAGCTTTTCACAGAACAAAACCTTGTTCTGTGAAATATGAAAACAATTTCTCTAGAAGGAGCTATAAAATTCCTGGGAGAGTAAGCACTTAAGTGTCCCCAGGAAGACTTCTGCTTAATGGCCAGCATTTACTCAGAAACAGGAATGACATTCAGAAGCCAAGATACACCTCATGCCACTCAGACACCTGTGGATGAAAAATCTTTTTTTTGTGTGTGTGTCCGTCCTAGGGCTTGAACTCAGGGCCCAGGCGCTGTCCCAAAGCCTCTCTGCGCTCAAAGATAGCGCTCTACCCCTCGAACCACACTGCAACTTCCAGCGTTTTCTGTGTATGTGGTACTGAGGAATAGAACCCAGGGCTTCATGCATGCTAGACAAGCACCCCACCACTGAGCACCTTCCCAGTACCTGAGAAATCCTTATGTTAAGAAAAATGTATTAAGCTTGGTAACTTCCTATCATCAATTATAATGAAAAACTAAAATACATGAAGCAGTGAAGAGCATCCTTAACAACGAAGTCCAGAGGAATCAAACTAACGCAGCTGAAACATGAAGGTATTTTCCTTACTTACGTTTCGTGAGTACCGAAAAAGAAGATAGGATACTTGTTTGCGGGGGGCTTCACGGCTCCCTCAGGCAGTTCATCAATCTAGGAAAGACAAACTGAGTTTTCAGTGACCATAAATGCCACGTAAGCAGAGTCGTTAAGTATAAATTCATTAAAATCCTAACAATCGTTCTTTTCTTAAACCACGCGCATGTGTCTTCAGCGCTTGTTAACTTCCACATGGAAGTTAAGACTATAAATTGATTACACTCATCATGACAATTCATAGACAGGACCCAAACTACTCATTTCCTTTGGCCAACAGAATTATATTCCTGGAACTCCATCCTTGTAAAATAATTGAAAACAACAAAACAAAAAAAGCACTTTTCTGGAGCAATAGCCAATATCCATATATCTCTAGACTGAGACATGTTGCTAAGAGGGAGAATTATAGACACTAAGGTAACGAAGTACCACGTGGCGGCCAAGGGCATCACCTCCGGCTCAGCCGCGAATGCTGCTGCTCTCTCCTGGTCCCAGCTGGAATTAGCTTCGAAATGTACTTTTGACTCTTCTACTACAGATTTGCCCTGACTGTTCACTGCTTACAGCATTCCTAGCTGTACACCCAAGTAATTTCTGTATCTCTTAAAAGGAATGCCAGCCCTTCCCCAGATCTACCAGTTCTTATACACACCTGGGCTGAGAGCCTCCGGGAGAGTAACGACCACACACACACACACACACACACACACACGCACGCGCACGCACACACATACACGCACACACGCACGCACACACACATACACACACACACACACTCATTTGCTGAGAATGTTTCAAGAAATGTTTTTGCTGGGCATGAAAGCACACAGCGTCATCCCGGCCTCTCAGAGGTAGAGAGAAAGGTCATGGTTTGAGGACGGCTGGTGCAAATTGAGCCCAAGACTATGGGAGAAACAAAATCAAGGAAACAGACCAGGGTCATGAATCAAGTGGTACAGAACTAGTCAGCACAGAGCCTAGCTCTCCAGTATTGCAAGAGTACTGAAAGAGAAAGAGGTGGGAGTGGGGGGGGGCAGGGAGGGAGAGGGGGGCAGGAGGGAGGGGAGGGGGAGGAAGACTCTGGTCCATCTGCCCTCTGGTCGCTCTTCTTTCCCAGCTCCCGGTCAGCAAGGAGGGAACCACATGGCATTGTTTATAGACCTGCAATTTCCCTTCATAACCACTCTAATGGCCGAACGAACGTCTCATCTTTCAGAGACACAAAGTGAGTGTTTAGTTATAAAAATAAGAAAATAAACTATAAGAACCTACATTTCATGCTAGGTGCCATTAGCTCACGCCTGTCATCCTAGCTACTCAGGAGGCTGAGATCTGAGGATCGCAGTTCAAAGCCAGCCCGGGCAGGCAAGTCCATGAGACATGGTGCTGAGGCTCAAGTGACAGAGTGCTAGCCTTCAGCTGAAGAGCTAAGGGACAGCGCCCGGGTCCAGAGTTCAAGCCCCACGACCACCACCAAAAACAACAACAAAGAAAGAAAAAGAAGAGAAAAAAAAGAGATACTACATTTCTACACTTATGTATCTAACTTATAAGACACAGGCCAATTTACATGCCTCTTTTATGTCTGATATGAAAAAAATATGACGTGATATAAATGCTGGTTTCTCTCGTTTTGTTTTATTCAAGTCTGAGAAACAGGTGTTTTCAATTTGGCTAATTTTTGTCTTTTATGTTAGGCAGTCCCCTATAACCATTATACCATTAGGTTTTACTAGTTTAAATGAAAACCATTTATATATTTAATATAATACCTAGCTTTTTTATGCCTCATTTCTCTTCAGGTGTATCTTTACTCTATAAATTATGAATTTTAAATACCTCATTAAAATTTGATCAGCACTTCTAATACTTTAAAAGATACTATTAGCCCAGTAATATTTATTCAATATTAATCTGAAGTAGTTGATGTTTCCCTCCCTCTCCCGCTCTTCCTTTCCCACTCTTTATTAACCTCCCCTCCAGTGTTTGGTGTAATAAATGCACAACCACTTTCCTAGCTATACTGACTTTTGAAAAGGACACATGGCAAAGGCAAGAGAGGAGAAAGGTACGGGCTGATGGAGCCACAGTCTTAGGGCAGCACTGTCAGTTCTGCTGAAGATCCCAAATAACAGACACTTACTTTTTGTTATTTTTTGGGGGGAGGGGGGCACATCAGGCTTTGAGTTCAGGGCTTTGTGCTCATGTGGTTTGCTTGCTGGCGCTCTACCACTTGAGCCACACCTCCTGTCTAGCTTTTTGTGTGGGCTGGCTCTGAATCATGATCTGCTAGATCTCAGCCTTCTGAGTGACCAGGATTACAGGCGTGAGCCACCAGCATCCAGCATCCAAGAGGTGAGCCAATGTGATCAGCCTCCCAGAGGAGGCAGACCACCCCTGGGCCTGGCTGTGGCACAGGGCTCTTCTGTGGACCTTTACGGGTGACTGCGGGCACCGGAAGGTCTGAGAAAGCCCGCATGCCCACGACTGGCTCGCCGGCTGGCTCCAGTCTCCAGGGCTCATCCAAGTGTGGGCGGTCTTAAATCCTGTCCAAGAGGGCCACCTGGAGGCAGGCGGCTGTGACTGTGTTGATGAGCTGCTCACCTTCTAATCCCACCTCCAGGGCTTTCTTCTGAGCTTGGGGTTCACACCTGGGGGTATCCCAAAGATAGCTCAAATTTTAAAATTCTGAAACGACGTCTTACTCTTGTGGGTTAACCTGCTCAGCGCAGCCTGGTGCGGCGTCTCCTCGACCTGGGAGCGACCTCCCGACTCGTCGTCTTCCTTGCTTCTCCCAGCAGGGCAGCTGGGCAGCCGCCCTCCCTCCTTCACTCACTGCCTCCGCCTCTACAAAAGCCTCCGAACACATCTTCCTCCTGCCCGGCCCCAGCCTGGCTCCCGCAAGCCAGTCTTCAGCCCCTACATGTAGAGCAGATGGCCATTCAAACCTCTCCAGGGGCATTCCATCACACTGGACAAACTCGAAATTCATCAGGAAAACAAGAAGGCTTTACCCGACACGGCACAAAGCAGAACTGTTCCACACGGATTCTATTTCCGACAAATAAAGTTAGCAGAAGTTCAGCCACTTCATGTTGAGACTCACGGGAGAGTCTGAGCACTCCTTGGTCCCTTGCTGTCTTCCTAACCTCCCCGCTTGAGGCCAGCTCTGGGCTGAACTGGTGAGGTTCATGGGGCGGGGGGGACAGTCATGAGGCCTGAACTCTGGGCCTGGGCGCTGTCCCTCAGCTCTTCAGCCCACGGCTAGCGCTCTACCACTTGAGCTACAGCGCCACTTGCGCCTTTTTTTTCTGCTTATGTGGTGCTGAGGAATGGAACCCAGGGCCTCAAGCATGCAAGGCAAGCGCTCTACCACTGAGCCACCTTCCCAGCCCAAGGTGAGGCGTTCTTAAGTCTTCTTCTCCAGTTACTTCCATCTTTGTCCTGGTCTGTGAGTCTGGAACAATCTCAACAGCCACACGGGACTCCTTCTTCCAGAAGCTGTGCCCACTGCTCCTGCCTTCCCCACATCAGAGCACACTCTCCAGACTGCTGTGCTTACTCCAATCAAGGGCGTGAGAAGGCAAATAACCGAGGGAAGCCATGCATCTGACGAGAAGTCAGCATTCAAGGCCAGAGGAAAAACTCAAAGCTCCACAAGAAAGATAACCAGCCAGATTATTTCAAACAAGCCATACACGTGGCCAATAATCACGTAAAAGATGTTCAATGCCATGCTCAATGGAAATGCCAATCAAAACCACATGAGCTGACGTCTAACGCTCATCAGGATGGCATCTATAAAACGTAACAAAAGACAGCAAGTGTGGGTAAGGAACTGGAGAAGGGGAGCCTGGCACCCACGTTCCCCCGCCCCCAACATGACCAGAATCGCCTTGTGAGCAAGCAATACCTCTGGCTATGTGTCCTGAAAACTGAAGGCAGGACACCAGAGACATTTTCACTCTTATGTTCATAATAGCATCATTCATCACAGCCAAAAAGTGGGAAAAACTCAGCTGTCCACCAATGGACAGGTGGGTAAGTACACGCACATACTTGGAGACTGCCTTTATAAAAAGCACTGGCCTTCCCCTTGCGCCCAATAGGTAAACAAAGCTAAATGAATACAGGTTTGGCATCTCTGCATTCATTTGTTATCTGCCAACAACAGAAAAGGTAATAGTGATGTAGGAACTTGCATTTATTTTTGGAGATAAATGGCCAGGCCTGGTCTGCTGGGAGAGGCCTAGGCATACACATGAGAGCCTTCTCAAAAGCAATTCAAGTAATAAGAGATGGGGGTGTGGCCCGGGCAGGAAAGCACCTGCCTAGCAAGCATAAGGCCCTGAGTTCAAAACCCCAATACCAGCCCAGAGGGCAAACAGACAGAGAAGATTCAGACACACGGATCCACCGGATGGCCCCGAGGACACTGCGCTCAGTGACGCGAGTGTGGAGGAGGACCGAGCCTCACCGCCCCCGGGCCACGCCGGAGCCTCTCCTCTCACACACGGAACCCACAGCTCCCTGGGACAGAGCTTCCGCGCGTTTTGCGACCCCACCCCCTTATCTTCTACTTCTTCCTTCATGTGAGACACGCAATGATTTGAAGGTCGCTATGACAGCTCTGACATCTCTCTTCCCGAGCCATCAAATCTCTGAGAATTTGTTGAGATCTTTTAAATTATTATACTCCCAATGGTACTCAGTGGACACTATGTTGAAAATGAGGAGAGGGAAAAACTGGGAGAGAAGGGGTGAGACTGGCTGAAAAGAAAGGAACTCTTACCTGACTTATGTAACTGTAACCCTCTGTATATCACCTTTATAACAACAATGAAAAACAAAAATATTTCAATTAACAATTTAAAAAACCCTGTTGACTTCAAGCTGTCACAAAACGATATCATTAATGTTCTGAAATATGTACAAATATAATTGATAGGTATAAATTCTTTACACTATAAAGTACTACAATCACACAAGATATTATCTGTAGACTAAATGGAAATATGACTAATAAAATTCAAAAGCCAGGTGCTGGTGGCCTGTAATCCTAGCTACTCAGGAGGCTGAGCTCTGAGGATCGAGGTTCAAAGCCACCCAGTGCAGAAAAGTCTGTGGGACTCTCGTCTCCAATAAACCAGTCAGGAAACTGGAAGTGGCGCTGTGGCTCAAGTGGTAGAGCGCTCGCCTAGAGCTGAAGAGCTGAGGGACAGCGCCCAGGCCCAGAGTTCAATCCCATGACTGAGAAAAAAAAATCCAAACTGGTAAAATTAATACTTTCTTTTTTTTTTGCCAGTCGTGGGGCCTGAACTCTGGGCCTGGGCACTGTCCCTCAGCTCTTCAGCTCAAGGCTAGCGCTCTACCACTTGAGCCACAG
>NW_012267231.1:1024360-1029091 GCF_000151885.1 Dipodomys ordii | reverse complement strand
GTCCTCACGCGCAGGGCGCAGTTCCCGCTTCTGCCCCTCGCCTCGGCCCGCCCGCCCTGCCGGGGTCCCCGGGCATCTCCCACAGCCCGGCTCCCTGGTGCGGCCCCGAACCGACTCCCCTGTCCATGCTGCAGGCACAGGTCCAGTGGGGGGGCAGCCTGGTCCGGGGCCCGTGGGCGGCCTCGAGGCCCTGGGCCCTGGGGGAGCACGTGGGAGCCCAACTGCGCAGCCCCAGGCCAGAGGGCCCAGGCCGTGGGAAGTGGTGGTACAGTGTCAACATGAAGCCTCCTGCCCAACCACAGGCGTGTGTGGAGGTGAGGGGAGGTCAGGCGTGTGGAGGTGAGGGGAGGTCAGGCGTGTGGAGGTGAGGGGAGGTCAGGCGTGTGGAGGTGAGGGGAGGTCAGGCGTGTGAGGAGGTGAGGGGAAGTCAGGCGTGTGGTCGGGACACAGGAAGGTTTCCAGGCAGCAGCCGCTCAGCTCCATCAGGTCGCTGTCCAGCGGGCGTAGAGGAAGTGAGCAGAGCACATGGACAGATCCGTGCGACCCCTCCAGATAGCCTGGAGCAGCAGAGCACAGAGGCCAGGCTTGGCAGTAGCCCAACATGAAGAGGTCAAGGGTCAGCGAGAGAGCTCAGTGTCAGAGGACCCAAGTTACTACACTTCCTGAAGAAAGGAGGTGTTCAGCAGATGCTGAAGCCCATTGGTCCGCTGGAGCAGGTGACTGGCAGGGGTCAAGGTCACCGTGACCTTGCTGTGTGGAGGCAGGGAGGGCAGACAGCTTCCCGGCATTGCAGAGGGCAAGCAGGCATGAGGGGGGAAAACTCCATTGTGATGATTATCTGTGTGTGTACACACACTCACACACACAGGGGAAATCTGATGTATAAGGGTTTCAGACGGAGGCTAGACAGGGATAGCTGATGGGGCTGGGCGAAGGTGGACTCTGTCCTGGCTTCAGGTCAGCCTGACTCATCCCCTAGCCAAATCAGACTGACTTAACAGCCCTTCTCCATGAGCACCAGGAGCCTGCTAGCATGCCACCTCCTGTCTGTCATCCTAGCTGCCCAGAAGGCCCAGGTCTGAGGGTGGACGTGGGAAGGCAGCCTGGGCAGGGAAGTCCCTCAACCAGCAAAAAGCCAGAAGTGGACGTATGGCTCAAGTGGTAGAGCTGCAGCCTTGAGCAGAGAAAGTCAAGGGTCAGCATCCAAGGCCCACGTTCTGGCACATACACAAAGTCACTGTGTCTGCAGCCAGGTTAGGTACTGAGCACTGCTGGAGATGCAGCAGTGTCCTCCGACTCTCAGGCTAGTTCCTTGCTTTATGCAAGACTATTATTTGCCCAGTCATGGGTAACTCTATGGAGACCTCGTTAAAGGAGCCTAGTGTATGTTACGGCAGACAGACTTGAAGACAGGAGCTTGGGGCTGGAGGCATGGCCCAGTTGGTAGAGTGCCAGCCAGGTACCAAATGTGAGTCCAAAAAAACCCAAAACAAAACAAAAAGAAGAAATAAAGACACAAGCTTCAGTATACACGGCTCTCAGCCAAGAGCTATTTTTCCCTCAGGTGAACGTTTATCTTGAGCCGTGGGAACATCCAGGGGGCAGAGGATGAAGCTCCTCCCAGGCCGGGACCTCACCTCCATCCAACAAAGAACTTCCTGTCCTAAAGGTCAGCAGGACACGGTTAAGAAACACTGCTGCAAAGAGGGGTGATAGAGAAGCAGGCCAGTTTATCCGTGCTCAGCCTGGGCACGCTAGCAACATCGCCTCAAAACACATAAAACAACAACAACAAAGCTTGCGCCAGATGCCAGTGGCTCACGCCTGTCATCCTAGCTACTTAGGAGGCTGAGATCTGAGAATCACGGTTTGAAGCCATCATGGGCAGGAAAGTCCCTGAGACTCTTCTCTCCAATAAATTACCCAGAAAAAGCCGGAAGTGGTGCTCTGGCTCAAGTGGTAGAGCGCTATTGAGCACAAAGAAGCTCAAGGATAGTGCCCCCAGGCCCTGAGATCAAGTCCCAGGACTGAAACACACACACACACACACACACACACACCAGACAAGAGCTAAAAGAAACAAATGCACAAGATTTCACCACTATCATTCTTTTTTTTTATTATTATTAAAGAAGCAACTTTATTGAGAAGGTTCCTACACTGACAGGCCAGGGCCGCAGCACAGGCTCGGGAGATGATACTGCAACCCCCCCTTTTTTGGGGGGGGGTCAGATCGTGGGGCCTGAACTCTGGGCCTGGGCGCTGCCCCTCAGCTCTTCAGCTCAAGGCTAGTGCTCTATCACTTGAGCCACAGCGCCACTTCCGGCTTTTTTCCTTATGTGGTGCTGAGGAATCGAACCCAGGGCCTCAGGCATGCAAGGCAAGCGCTCTACCACTGAGCCACCTTCCCAGCCCCACCACTATCATTCTTTTAGGAACTGATGGATTTAAAATCAGTATGTAGCCAGGCTCAGTGGTTGATGCCTGTAGTCCCAGACAATCTGGCCCCACTCTGGAGATGGAGATCAGGCTGATGGTGGGGACAGTGCTAGTAAGGCTCTCCTTAACTGCAAGTGGGGTGCCTGCTGTCCCGGTATGTGGATGAAGAGGGTAGGCTGAGGGAAGAGGCGTCTGAGGCTATCTCGAGCAAAAACACTGTGCGGCCCATCCAAACATGACTGAAAATCAACACGAAGTTTAAAAAGGCTGTGATCATAACTCAAATGGTTCAGCACAGAACCCTGAAGTCACACCCTAGTGCGGGGGGGGGAGACAAGACTATAGATGACTCAAAAACCCTTATGGATACATTGAGAGTGCAGTACAAGCATCTACTGAAGATACATTATTTCCAAATACAAAAGAACACTTATCAAAACTGGCCATGTGCTGGAAAGTCCCAATAGCTTCCAAAGGATTAAAATTGGACTTGACCCTGAGAACTTAAACTAGGAAATTCCCAAATACTTGGAAACTAAACAGTATTTTCATGACCAGTTTTATATAACCTGCGATTCAAGGAAGAAATTACAATGGAAATTAAGATATTCTCTGAATTGATTTATATTGGAAACTCAATGTCTATAAGCCTGTTAGATAAAATGAAAGCTGTTTAGAGACTTGTGAGTGTAATGGGGGACAAAAACATGAACAAGCCATCTCAAGAAATCAGACGGTCAGATACTTGAAGCGACCAGAGCCTACCAGGGCCGCCTTGCGTTCATCTATTTGTCCAGGGCTTCGACTCTCGTGACCCATCTGAGCTCCTGGGTGCCGAGGGGGTGTGTGCTGGGGGAGGGGGGACGGCCCTTCCTCCCGGTCAGGGCAAAGGTCCTGTGCCTGGCACCAGACTCAGGTGAGGGTTGCGGGCAGTGCCCGTCGGGCTCCTCCTAGTTAACCGTGCAGAACAATGCCTCAGGATTCCTTTCATGTTTTTCAATGGAGCCCCAGCAACTTGCTTCCTCTTTTTCTTTTTTGGGGGGGCTTAAACTCTGGGCCTGGGCGCTGTCCCTCAGCTCTTCAGCTCAAGGTTTTCTGTACGGTTTATTGGAGATAAGAGTCGCGCAGACTTTCCTGCCCAGGCTGGCTTTGAACCGTGATCCTCAGATCTCAGCCTCCTGAGTCGCTAGGATGACAGGCGTGAGCCACCAGCGCCTGGCTTTGCTTCCTCTTTATTATCTTTGATCACATAGAACTGCTCCAGCTTTGTTGACAACTCTTCCCGCTCACCGACTAAGGTGGCTAATTGTCTACATCCCCCCAAAATCGTTTAAGGTCAACTTTCTGTCCCGTGACAACAGATGTACCTTCTATGCCCTATGCCGTATATAAGCAGACGATGTTGCAATAAACTTTGTCTATACCCGCATGGTGTGGTCCCTTTCTGCCTCCAGACGCTGCCTTCTGGGTCTCGCTGTGTGAACAGCAACAGACATGAATGTGAATAGTCCTGTAGATGAAAGCTGTCTCTGTGAGTTCCCAGGCTTAGATGACTTCAGACCTGAATCACATCAAACGTTTTAAGGAAGAGAGAGCCCTTACATCACAATGCAGGGTGGAAGAAGAGGGGACATGTCCTAACTTCTTTTGTAATAAGGTATGCATGCACGTGTGCGTGTGCACACACACACACACACACACACTTGCAGAAGGAGAGGGGAGGTAATTAAGCGTCAAGCTAAGGCTCTGCTCTCCGCAGCAGGCACTCTGCTATGAGAGCCAGCCCTCTAGCCTTTTGCTTTAGTTTGTTCTCAGTTAGTTTTCCCTTTAATTTGCATTTTTGTCTGAGGCTGGCCCCTGACCGCCATCCTCCTCCCTCAGCCTCTCGATCTACTGAGATTACAGGCAGGTATCACAACACCTGGCCCAGGGATTTCCTTAGAACAGAAGTTAGCTTCTAAAGACCTATAGGAAATATCATACTTAATGGTGAAATATTAGAAAAATTTCCCATAATTGGGAATAAGACAAGGATATCTTTTTGTTGTTGTTGTTGTTGGTCGTGGGGCTGGAACTCTGGGCTTGGGCGCTGTCCCTGCGCCCTTCAACTCAAGGCTAGTGCTCTACTGCTTGAGCTACAGCGCCACTCTAGTTTTCTAGTGGTTTATTGGAGGTAAGAGTCTCACGGGGCTGGGAAGGTGGCTCAGTGATAGAGTGCTTGCCTTGCATGCCTGAGGCCCTGGGTTCGATTCCTCAGCACCACATAAGCAAAAAGAAAAAAAGCCAGAAGTG
>NW_012267231.1:1018502-1024310 GCF_000151885.1 Dipodomys ordii | reverse complement strand
GCCTCCTGCATGCAAGGCAAGCACTCTACCACTGAGCCACCTTCCCAGCCCAAAATTAATACTTTCTTGTGGCACTGACATTGTTCAACAGAAGCCACCTCCAGCCTCATCTGCTTTTGGGTTTGGCATGCTCGTACTGCCCTGAGTGGTGTGATGAATCAGGGCTCATGAGTAAAACCACAATGCTGGTTCTGCACAGCTCACGCAACACCATTAGGTGTGCAGCAAGCTGTGGGGCGTGCAGAGAAAGGGCCATCGAGGGTTACTCACCAACTTTTTTGGGGGAGGGGTAGGTAACTGGCTGAACAATGTTTTTTTACTAAGAATACTTGGGTGGCAAGGGGTAGTTAGATTAATATTTTTGGAGGGGGTAATGTGGTTTGCACACAGAGACTTGCATTTGCTTGGCTTTCTCAGTGTGTTAGCACGGCTGACACTCTACCACTTGTGTCACACCTCCAGCCCTACTTTTTGCTGGCTAATTTGGAGATGGAGTCTACTGCATTTTTTAACCTAGGCTGGCTTGACACCACAGCCCCTAGCCCTCAGCCTCCTGAGTAGCTAGGACTATAGACCTGCGCAACTGGCACCTGGCTGCTAGATCATGTTTAACCATGAATCTGCGCTACCCAAGGGACAGGCAGATGAGCTGTCTAGTAAGGAGAATGAATTCACGAACTGGAGGCTCTCAGTCATGCACTTGGGCCTGAAGCAGGTTTGAAAGACCTGTGAAGCACCGTCAGAGACGTGCAAGAACCTTTCAAAAAAGCAGCACAGGAGGGAGACAAGAGAAGACTTTTAAGTGCAGTGTTAAATCCACAGGAGCAGGTCACAGATGCCTCTGAGAGCAGGTGAAAGGAGCACAGAAGGCCGGTCCTATGGCTACCAGGTCCCTTGGCTACCAAGGGAAGCAGGGCAGTGAACAGCGACAGGTCGTTTCTAGTCTGCAGAGAAAGGGTGAGTCAAGGAAGAGGCTGACACATGAGGAAAAGACCTTTTCAGGTCGTCTTTTGGCTCTAGCACTAGAATGCATCAAAAAAAAAAAGTGGAAGGCTGGGAAGGTGGCTCAGAGGTAGAGCGCTTGCCTTGCATGCATGAGGCCCTGGGTTTGATTCCTCAGCACCACATAAGCAGAAAAAGCCAGAAGTGGTGCTGTGGCTCAAACGGTAGCATGACAGCACTGAGCAAAAGAAGCTCAAGACCCAGGACTGGCAAAAAAGTGAGTGGAAAAGCCAAGTTGGAACATGAGGCCTTGAGTTCAAGACCCAGTATCAGCCCAAAACAAAACAAAACCAGAACCCCCCAAACAACAAAATAATCTGTTGACTTTTAATGGAGGAAGAAAAAGGTAGAGTCAAACATCAAAGGGAGAAGGAAGGGGTGAAGGGGACAAACTAACCACCCTCGGAATGAGGCTGAAAGGAGGCATTCTGTCCTGGCTGGGGAACCCACGGAGCTTTGTGGGGACGGCTAGTCTGCGGGAGACCAGGCGCCTGCCACGGTCAGGCGATGCGCAGAAGCTCCTCTGCCTACAAGGCTTTGACTTCTTCGCTGCCCCACCTGCGTCCTAGGAGAAGCGGCCCAACGCTCCCTGTGAGCCAGGGAGAGAGGAAAGGCAGAGCAGGCGAGCGGATGGAAGGGCAGGAGGTGGGAAAGGAAGAGGACTCTCAGGTACCGCGGGACAGGAAGCTGCAGTCGCAACACACTGGCATCCACTTTCCCTGTGAGTGAGGAGGAGGAATTGGAAGAAGATCTACAGGAAACTGACGGAGCCAGCCAGAAGCTGGCTGGCAGCGCCGCCCACCCGTGCGGGAGCAGAGGGCAGAGGTTGTAGGGTGAACGCATCCACGTAAAAGGGAGATGGTGTGAGTGCGGGTTGATCCGCCATGAGGTCTAACGGGTCAGGAGCGGGGCGAAGGGAGCTAATATCCCCGAGAGAATGGCGTGGTCAGGGACCCGTCTGAGTTTACAGGCGGTTTTCGCGGCCGCTTGGGCATCCTCGGCCCGGTGGTACTTCAAACCTCTTCAGCCGCCGCTCTGCTTTCCAGTTCTACTTATGCACCTGGCAGAACAAGAAGCACATGGGTTCTGTGTGGCTAAATAAACTTTTGCCTTAGACAGGAGTTTATTAGAAATGAAGACGGGATACCATCCTATTTCCTAGCTCTGATCAAAGGCTCACCAGCAAACCAGGAGAACAAGAGGCGAATGGCCAGGGTCACCTGGCCACACGGATGCAAATCCAATGCGAGTCTTTTGTGTCCCGAGATATTTCCTGGATGTATTTATTTTGAAATAGAATCAGTCTTATTCCTCATATTTATTTCTTACTGTGGGTTATTACCAAAAAGTTTGAAAGCTACCGTATTAAATCAATTCATTATTGTTAATTTCCAGGTTTAAATACTTTTTCAAAATTACTGATTGCATGTAATAGTTCCATGAAGAAGAAAACTTTAACCTTAATAGTTGATCTCATTTTGAAAGACTTCAAAAAATAAGAATTTAAAATACTGCTCCTTGTAAATATACATTTCCTTCCAAATTCAAGATGTCACTGGTACCAAAGTTCTACATCAGCATCAAAAAGGAAAGACTGAAAGCTGTTATTCTCTGACTAATCTACACGAAATTCTTTAGTCTTGGGTGAAACTTTTTTATAACTGCTAACTACCACTGAACCAGTCAGTTATAACAACTCTTTTTTTTGGGGGGGGGTTCAGCTGTAGGGCTTACACTCAGAACCTGGCACTGCCCTTGAGCCTCTTTGTGCTCAAGGCTAGCGCTCTAACACTTGAGCCACAGCGCCACCTCTGGTTTTTGAGTAGTTAACTGGAATTAAGAGTTGGCTTTGAACCCCAATCCTTAAATCTCAACCTCCTGAGTAGATGGGATTACAGGTGTGAGCCACTGGCACAAGTCTTATCTTATATTGTTGTATTAGGAACTGCAGTTACTGTGTTAACAAGAATCTCCGAATCCCCAGGGAGGCAACCTTGGTGCTTCCCGAAACCAGACATCTCTACTTCCGAACAGCTTTGAAGCTAGACGCTATGGTCAGAATCCGTGGAGTCAGAGTTCCTGTGAGCAAGCAGGAAAGGATGGAGGCCCACACCCGTCTGTGTGCCAAGTGGCCCACAAACCCCCAAGCTATGTAGAGTCATAAGAAATGGCCTATTTCTCTTGGGAATCAAACAATCAACCTCAATCAACAATTCTCAGAACCTAGAGTCAATCTAAAACAACAACAACCAAAAATCCAAAACCATAAGGAAACTGCTGGAAAGCATTTGCCAAGCCACACAAGCACTCATTCAGACTTTACGAGGTCCTTGCGTGGTATAAATGTTTAGTGTCCTTAGGAGGTAATTATTAGGTTCTTAATTAGACAACAATTCTTTCATGAATAATAGTTGATCCTGTAGAAGAAAAGGAAGCTGGGTGCTGGTGGCTCACGCCTGAAATCGCAGTGACTCAGGAAGCTAAGATCTGAGGGCTGTGCTTTGAAGCCAGTCTGGGCAGGAAAGTGTGTGAGACTCTTCATCTCCTACTAACCACCAGAAAACCAGCAGTACAGCCGTGGCTCAAAGTGGAGAGTGCTAGCCTTGAGCAGAAAAGCTCAAGGACAGCACCCAGGCCCTGCGTTCAAACCCTACCACTGACAGAAAGAAAAAAAGGGAAAGAGAAGTCCATTCTCCCTATAATTCTACAACCAGGTAGTAAAAGGTTCCTCAACCTGCACACTGAGAACAGTATCAAATCTGGTCACGAGCTGAAAATCTACAAAGAAAAGCGGTGTAGTCATACAGCGGAGTACACTGGAGAGTGGGAAGGGGAAAAGGCAGGGAGGGGTGTGCAAGGCCACTGCGGGCTGTCCGGGGACGGCTGGCCCTTCCCAGGAGCCTCCAAGCCCTCCGTGGGAATCCGAAACTGTTTATTACCAAACTGCAATACCATGATTTTTTGCTCCCTGTACATACATACCTAAGATAAGGTCTTATTTACAAAGCAGGCCCAGTGAGACACTAACTATTAAAGCTACAGGTGGTAGTCGCCTGACTGTGTCTCTTCTGCACTGCACTGCTGGGCTGTGGAAGGTAATGCCCCGGGCAAGAGGGGCCTTCTGCAATCTCTTTGGGGTGGGAGTTACCCTCATGGCACAGACTGGTGAGTATGTGTAAGGAAGATTACGGCATGTACTCGGGTCAGAAGTGGGAAGCCCAGCCAGGAGCTGGGTCCAACCATTCCGACCTGGGCCCCTTCCGACCCACACCGCACCAGGCTGCAGAGGCCCAGCATCTTCCTCCCAGGCGCTTGCCGCTCCTGGGAGGACCGGCCCTGTACTGCGGGAAAACGCCTTCCTACAGAACCAACGCAAGCCATCTCCCCACTTCTCCTCCAAGGTTTAATTCTTGGGGCTGCAGAGAGTCTACACTACATGACTGACTTCACATGAGGTGAGGGCTGAGCAAGTAGGGCTTATTTTCCAGTTAAGATTTGATTGTAATAGCTTAAAATGAGGACAGTACCTCAAATTACCCAGTTGCAGTGCAAGCACGTGGGAAGCATCTATAATCAAGAGCGGGGACTCACATACTTTCTTCTAACCTTTACCTTGGGAACTGCAACATGCAATTTTAAAAAGTCTCAGAACCTTCTCTTTGAGTTCATGTTAAATAGAAACAGGCCTATTTTTTCTTTTATGTAAAAATGGGATGCATTTTGCTCTCTCATCTTATTTTCCATTTTGCCTTGGAATAGTAACTTCCAGGAACAACTTTATAGTATCACTGTGCGTGTGTGTGTACTAGAGCTTGCTTTGAAAATCTGTTCAAGTCTGGTGCTCTACCACTTGAGTCACAGCTGGCTTTCTAGCTTTGTGCTGCCTAACTGGAGATAAGAATCTTACACTTTCCTGCCCAGACACCTCTAACCACAACCCTCAGATATCAGCCTCCTGAGGAGCCAGGATTACAAGTGTGAGCCGCTGGCTTAACTTCCAAGACTTACGAGAATCACCTCTGCAGCGATTTTCTGCTTCACAAACGACCGCAGGTGGACAACCTGTGACAGCAGCGTGGCCCTGGAAAGGTAAGCTGATGTTCTTTGGGGATATTTTTCACAGGGAAGATGCAGGGAAGCCCTGTGCTGGCGGTATGACCACCAGCTCTAATTCATGTATACCCACATGGCCTCTAGGGCCGTTTAGTTTCCTTACTTGGCAAGTATGTCTGAGATTCCCTGAGGACTCAACACCAATCTTGTCCCTTTAAGCGACGTATACTATTTTCAAGCCTATTTTAAAACCCACAACAACAAAAGCCCACAACCCTGGTGTTTCTCTGTGGAGATCTTTGTCTTGTTCAGGGCCTGCAGGTCTCATGGGGGTTCGGGGCTGGGTCTCCCGTGGGGTACAGGCCTGCAGGTCTCAAGGGGGGTTCAGGCCCTGCAGGTCTGGGGGGGACACAGGGCCTGCAGATCTCACTTGGGTCGGGCCTAGAGGTCTCAGGGGGGTTCGGGGCCTGCAGATCCCACTTGGGGTTCGGGCCTAGAGGTCTCAGGGGGGTTCGGGGCCTGCAGATCCCACTTGGGGTTCGGGCCTAGAGGTCTCAGGGGGGGTCAGGGCCTGCAGGTCTCACGGGGCTGCGTCTCGAGGTGCGGGCTGCAGAGCCCGGGGTGATGACTTGGTGGTGCGGCCTCGCGGGGCCGGCTGTGTCCCGGCATCACCGCGGGAGCAGCCCCGCGCGCGCACGCAACGCGCAGTACAGACCTCTCTGTCCACGCGCGCACGCGTGGGCGACACCGTGC
>NW_012267231.1:982155-1011272 GCF_000151885.1 Dipodomys ordii | reverse complement strand
AAAAAGCCAGAAGTGGCGCTGTGGCTCAAGTGGTAGAGCGCTAGCCTTGAGCTGAAGAGCTGAGGGACAGCGCCCAGGCCCAGAGTTCAGGCCCCAGGACTAGACCCCCCCCCCAAAAAAAAGTCTCACGGACTTTTCCTGCCTGGGCTGGCTTTGAACCGAGATCCTTAGATCTCAGCCTAAGTAGCTAGGATGACAGGCATGAGCCACTGGTGCCTGGCTTTGACAAGGATATCTTGTATTCATGACTGTACTAGAGTTCTTAGCCTGTAAAATAGGGTAAGAAAAAAAAGTATTGGATTGGAAAATTATAAGTAACTTTCATTTGAAAGCAATAGACACATACTTACATACATACATACATAATTTGAGAGAAGCATAGACTGGCCTTGAACTTGAGATCCTTCTGCCTCTGCTACCTAGTGGACTTTGGGTGTGCACCATCCTCTCAGCCTATTCTTGTGTCCTGATGTTTTATTTATATTTTGATTGGAGTGTACCCTTTAGTATGTACTTCATGTAAAGTTCCTTTTGATTTAGAAAAAATTCTCTAAAATTTAAGTTTAAGCTGGGCATAGTGGCCCTTGCCCGTAATCCCAGACACTCAGGAGGTGGAGGTCTGGAAGATCATGGTGTGAGGCCAGCTGAGCAGAGCTGAGGGAGACAGGTCACCTTTGGGTCTGGGGATGAAGGGGAACGATGCCTTTGTTACCTGTGGGCCAGTTTCTCTGCTTGGGTCTGTCCCTGGCACAGTCTTCAGAGTAGGGCAAAATTAACTTCAAATAGATATGGGAAATGCTAACGGAAAGCACTGTCCAGCCACCATTACTGTGGGCGTTCTCAGGGCCTCAAAAGGGCATCAAATCCAGCAAAGCAGGGTCCTCAAAAGAGAGACGGAGAACAGCGGGAGCCTTTGTGGCTGGAGCACCTCACAGGACTGGGGGATGCTGCCGCACGGAGGCCGGGGAGGAGAAGGAGGCCACTGCAGAGCGGGGCACTGCTGCTTTTCCCCACTCACCCTTGGGAGAAAAGTCAGAGAGCCCCCAGGGGTTTCCCCTGGCACGTGGGTGAGCCAGCCTGAGGGGGGGGAGGTGGCATTTCCGTCTCTGAAAGTGGGCTTGCTTAGTTGCTTGACTCGGCCCTTCCCAGTGCTACCCCAGCAGACATGAGGAACATGGAGAAATTTCCAAATGCAAACAACCTACTCAAATCAGAACCTAAGCAGATCAATGAGGAGCAGGAATAAAATGTCTTCCAACCAAGAAAAGGCCAGCACTGGATAGATTCACTGCTGAGGTCCCCCAGACCAAACCACAACCCCAGAGTTCCTCAGAACGCTTCACAAAATTCCAAACTCATTCTATAAAGCCTGGTGCCAAACCCAGAGAACACAGCAATGAAGAAAGTTATAGGCCAACTTCTTTGATGAACATAGATGCACAATTCTCAGTAAATTACCTGTAAGCTAAACTCAACAATACATTAAAAGGAGATGAACTTACCGGGCGCTGGTGGCTCACCCCTGTAATCCTAGCTACTCAGGAGGAGGAGATCTTACGATCGTGGTTCAAAGCCAACCCAGGCAGCAAAGTCTGTAAGACTCCTATCTCCAATAAACCACCAGAAAATAGTAAGTGGCGCTGTGACTCAAGTGGTAGAGCGCTAGCCTTAAGGTGAAGAGCTGAGGGACAGTGCCCAGGCCCAGAGTTCGAGCCCCACAACTGATCAGAGAGAGAGAGAGAGAGATGAGCTGGACACCAGTGGCTCACAGCTGCTCATGAGGCTGAGATTTGAGGATCCAGATTCAGAGCCAGCCAGGCAGGAAAGTCCGTGAGACTTATACCAAGTAACCACAAAAAAGTTGCAGGTGGAGCTGTGGTGCCACACAATGCCTGCTGCAATAACCAAAACTTCCAGCAGAGGGCACCATACCCTAACAATCTGAAATGAAACCCTCCAAGCCGGCAAGCCCAGCGCTGCTTTAGAACCGGAGTGCTCCTACGTCTCCGTGAAGAACATGACATGTGCCATTACAGCCAGTTACGCCTTAGCAATTGTACTAATATCTAGAGTGCAGTTTTGAAAGCATCAGGTGACCATAGGCAGCTCTTCCTCCATCAAATTTCTCTACAGCCGCTTCAAGTTTCTTGAGCAGATTTAGTTTTAATGAGTAAGCAAAGCCTACCTCTCAGAAGAAGGCTGTGGGTGAGGAGCCAGGACACACGGACGGCATCCCGACAGTCAGTCACATGCTTTTCTTCAGCCCATCATTGACAGGAGCTTTCCCAGGCATGGCCGTGGATCTCAAGCTCATCTGTAGTTGTCCCATGATCTAAGGGGGGGAGAGGAGGGGCAGAGATGTCCAGGCTGGGAACGAGGCATAAGCTGCACCGCGGGACTCCTCCCTGGGTGCACAGGACAGCCCCAGACAAGGCAGGAGGAGCTGATCCAAAATATCAATAGGGCTGAATTTCAGAAACTACGGTCTAGACATAGGACTAAGCAATTCTCGAAGTGTGGTCCCCAGATCTACTGCGTCAGCATCCCCTGAGGGCTCATTACCCACACAGACGCTTGGGCCCACCACGGACCCACCAAGTCAGAGCTCCAGGAGCAACCTGTGTGTCCCTGTGTCTTCCGGGCAATGCAACACGTGCTCCAGCCTGAGACACCTGTCTAGAGACACGATGCAGTCTGGTGTTGTGCTTCTGAGATAATCTGTGCACACTAACTGCAGAATTTTTAAAATGTAGATTCTGATCTGATTGCATTTCAAGTTCCAGGTGATTTGCTATGCTGCTTCTGGACCACACGTTTGAGATTCACCTAAGATGAGGCTTCCAAGCCAGCCACATGGCTCCATCAATAACCCTAGCACACAAGGGCCAGAAATCAGGCGCATCAGGGCTCAAGGTCCACCTAGAGAAAAGGGACTTGGGACCCCATTTTAACCGATAAAAAACTGGGCATGTTCGCATACACATGTGGGAAGGGTAAACAGGAGAATCAGGATTCAGACCAGATGGGGCAGAATCCTGAGACCTATTTCATAACTAAAGTAAAAAAGGTTGAAAGGCCTGGCTCAGTTGATAAAAACATCTAGCAAATTAATGTAGTTCAAACCCCAATACCACCAAGATAAATAAATAGAAAGCCGCCAAGGGAATTCCAATGGGTGGCTATGTTTAAGAATCAGCCATTTTGGTCAGGCACCAGTGCTCATTCTTGTAATCCTAGCTATTTAGGAGGTTGAGATCTGGGGATTGTGGTTCAAAGTCAGCCAGGGCAGGAAAGTCCATGAGACTCTTATCTCTAATTAACCACCAGAAAACTGGAAGTAGTAGCCTGGCTCAAAGTGGCAGAGCGCCAGCCTTGACATAAAGATCCCAGGGACAGTGCCGGGCCCTCACTTCAAGTGCCATGACTGACCAAAAAAATAAATCAGCCATCTTAGACAACAGTCTGGCAGTTCCTCCAACATAGTTTTCTCTCAGTTAAAGTCTGAGCTGGGCATGGTGGTTCCTGCCTGTAATCCCAGCCCCTCAGGAGGTAGAGATGTGGAGGATCATGAGGAGACGGCCACTGTTGTGTGTGTGGGTGCAGGGAAGGGGGGTGCCCAGGAGGCCTGAGGCGGTGCCCACGCTGTGCATCTGGGATGGGGATGGCACTTCTCCTTCAGCCTGAGGAGGCTCGACAGAAGCAGCTGAGAGGAGAGGCGGCGAGAGTTGAGTTGGACTGGAGATGGGCTGTTCCGACAGCGAAGGGTGTTTATTTACTGTCTGGAGGGCCAGACATGGAGATGAGTGCGCCGTGGGAGGAAGGGAGGGGAGTGGACACAGGGCCCCACTGGAGCATGGAGCCCTCATCGGGGTGAGAGGTGAGCCATGAGCGCAGAGGACTTGCTGGTGGAGGGGAGACAACACCGAAGGGGAGCCTGGGGCTTCCTCCCTCTCCCACCGTCCTCACTCCTTTTTTAAAGTGCTGGGGTTTGTGAGCTCGAGAGCCTTATGCGTGTGAGGCAGGTGCTTTACCACTTGAACCGCACTCCCAGCCCCGCTCTTTGCTTTAGTTATTTTTAGGTAGTGTCTCATGTTTTTTCCTGGACCTGTTTCAGATCATACGGGATGACAGATGCATACCGCCACACCTAACTTTTCTGTTAAGTCACTAATCTCGCCTCTGCCCGGGCCTGTCCTGGAGATCCTTCAGATTTCCATCTCCCAAGAATCTGGGATTACAGGTGTGGGCCACCATGCACAACATCTCGTTTTTTTTCGTTGTTGTTGTTTTTTTGGGTCCGGTAGTGGGGCCTGAACGCTGTCCCTCAGCTCTTCAGCTCAAGGCTCTACCACTTGAGCCACAGCGCCACTTCCGGCTTTTCTTTTTGCTTATTTTTAATCACCAGGATGAGACTGGAAAGTGTGGACTGAAAAGCTGGGGGTGGAGAGGAGGATACGTTTGATACTGAGGAGGAGACAGAAGCAAGAGAGACACTCCTAGAGGGCAAGGGCGGGCACAACTGGCTTCACAGAGTCGGAACCTTGATTCAGAGTCTAGGTCCAGACTCACTGGAAGAGGACACAGGGGTTTCAGAGGGGAACTCCCAGATTTGTTTGCACAGAGCTGCTGCCCTTTCCTGTGAGGGCTGACCTTGAGCCATGGATTCTGGGGCCTTGCTGACCCCTCCCAGACTGAGCAAGGATCGTGATGCTTCCACCCAACCTTCCCTCCCTCCCTCCTTCACTCAAGGCAAAAAAGGAAAGAGGAGGGGAGGGGAAAAGAGGGGAAAGGAGGGGAGGGGAGGAGAGGGGAGGGCAGGGGCTTGATGGGCCCACAGGATCTGGTTTTTCCTCTCCACAGTGGACAGTGGCCCATGGGCCTCCACTGCTTGTCAGAAATTAGCAAGGACCAGCGAAGTGACACAGTCCTTAGCGCCACCATGTGAATGACAGGTGTTTTCCTGGGCCTCATCTCCAGGGAATAACCTGTGTAACCAGGACCCTCCTGGATCCAGGACGGCAGAAAAACTTAAATAGAAAAATTATAAAAATGTAAGTCAAAATATCTGTATATTTAAAACTTACTTTAAAAAGTTATAGAAACGCAAGTTTAAAGCTCTGTGTATTCTCAGCATTGGCTGAATGACGCATCTTTTGACAGCACTGTATTTATAAGAACGATCAAGTTATGTGCACAGAATCAATCCGCAGTTTGCCCTCCTCAACAAAGCAGCACCTCCTATCTTTCTGACCTCACTGGTGGCCGCAATCCGCTTGAGTGTGGCAGTAGTTACCAACACTATTCCCTGTTCACCAGACTGCCTGTGGCTTTCAGCTGCACTAAACTTACAGTGTGTCAACTGGTCCTATAACATCCTGCAAAGAAACCTGGGCATGACCGCACCTTTATGACTTCTGTCTGTGTCAGGGACTTTATTTTCTCAGAAATTGTCATAATCCCAGTAGTTCATTTAACGTCCTCTTAATGTTTACAAAATACTATAAAATCCTAGCATCATATCAGAAATAATAAAGCTATGGAACGATAAAAAAGACTTAGTGTGTGTGTGTGTGCACATATGCATGCATGTACAAAGACTCAAAAGGACAACACATACAACAAAACTCATTCTTACATTTGCCTTTTTAAACAAAAGATGTGCCATACATTTTTATTAAATCATAGAAAACATCTGTATACAAATTTTTCCATTTGAGGGGAACTTGAATATTAAACATCTGGATAACAAAACAGTTGAAACATACATCTTGCTTTAAGCAGAGATACGCTTTAAGTGGTCACATTTATTAAAATAAAGGCTTGGTAACAGTTGTTGGTCTTTTCCACCAGAGTAATACTGCTCACCTTTGTCTTTAAGGATTTTTTAAATTAAGTCAACCAGAGTTTAAAAGACAAGTTAACTTGAATTCTGAGTACAAAATCAATTTCTTTTAGAATAATGTGAGTAACAATGCAGGAGAGGGTCCCACGCCACCGGCAGACGAGCCTTCCTTTCTACAGTGGCAAACATGTATAACAGAGTGGAACACATTTCAGAATAAGTTAAATATTAAGACATATAGTATGACAATAATGTCCTCCTTTTCTTTCTACCAGATAAGTTTCAAACTCCTCCTAACCGTATACATTTTTGAAAGGGCGAAGACAGGGACCCAACCTCCGCCAGAAGCACATTCTCTAAATGCTTTGGTAGAAAGCGAACACTGGTCCTGCCAGAATCATGCTCGAGTTCAATCCACAGCCTCAAGACGGACAGACTCAAAAGCTTGCCTAGTGACAGTGGACAGTGGCTCTGAAGTAAGAGTTGTCACTTGTTCTGCTTTTCAACAGAAATTGAGGTGACACATGACATGGCCACAATCTTGCCATTACTTCCATAACAAACACAAGTATGATCAAAATTGGTTTAAACTAAATTGCGGACCACCACTTTTATGTGCAGGAAAGATGTCCCCTACTTCTTAAATGCCTGCTACAGACCCAGGATCAAGCACTGGGTCAGAGGCCGGCCTGCCTCCTGGGAGAATCTCTGGAGTTCGGAGCGTTGTGGGGAGGGGGGAGCAATCTTCCACTCCAGATGGAGATGGTCCCTGGAGGTTGTTTTCCTAAACTCAGGCCTGCATTTTAGGTCATGAAACAAGGGACCTTTTGTGTTTTACCCACGGTGACACTTTCCCAGGACACGTCTCCTGTAAGGACCCTTAACACTACTGAAGCCTTTCTGGAAGGTGCCCCAGGTCCTGGGTGCCCCCTGTCAATCTGTAGACCTGGTGTGAGCTCTCTCAGGAAACATGTCAACAAATCTGGGGGACATGGCTTTCTGTTTTCTGAATGTCGGAGAAACACTCGAGCTAAGAACAGTAATGGAAGGACTACCTCCCGGCCACCTTCCCGCAAGGCTTGTCCTCCACTCATCCTGCTGTAGGAAACGTGCTCAGACCAAATCTTTATGCCGGGCTTGATCTGAAATGGTCCGAGCCTCTTTGGACTATCTCATGCCTGCATATAGGAGCTTTGGATCTGCCACTTTGTTACTGGAGGTGACTGGGCGACGAGGCCAGGCTCTTGTGGAGGTTGGGGTTCTGGCTGTGTCTGTTCCGACTGCGAACGGAAGAGAACATGGTGTTGCAGCCCGGCACTTTGCACTTGTGGAGCTGGCGGAGGTGCACGGTTTTGTAGTGGGCCCTGAAGGTCCCTTTGTTGCTGTATGTCTTTTGGCAGAGGTGACAGGTCATGGACAGCCCGGAGGGCTGACTGGCAAGGCTCTGGTCAGCTTTCTCCATCAGCACGCAGATCGGGTACCCCTCCGTCCCGGGCACGAGGCTGGGCCCTTCACAGGTCCCCTCGCTGCCCTCCGTAAGCAGAGGGCCTTCCTCGCTCAGCCCGTCTGAGTCCCACGAGGAGGGGCTGCTGCTCTCCGACTTGGTGCCGGAGGCCGTGCTCAGATCCAGGATGGTGCCCTCACTGGGGTGGAGGGAGGGGTAGCTCTCCAGGCTGGCACTGTGCACCTGGCTGACTGGGTAAGCCAGGCGGTCTATGCGACTGGACCCCTGGAAGATGACCGATGTCTGGGAGGCCCGCTGGGTGAGAGCCGCGTCCTGGTAGGCCTCCTTGGCCACGTCTTTCAGAAGGTAGGCGGCACGGAAGTGGTCTCCACTGCTCTCCAATGTCTCTGGGCTCAACACTTTTTGGTGGAGGTTTAGGTTTGAACTGTGTCTACAAGAGTGAGAAGACGGTTAGCAACGAGTTGGGCTGCAGTTTTAGAGTCATCATTCTGAATAGAGAAGGCAAAGCACGGTTGGGAGTGACCCAGGCTTCAGCCCCTGCGGGATGGACCCTGACCCCTGGCTGCTCGCAGCTCTCACCGGCAAAGCCAATAGCCCGGAGGCTTCCGTTTTCATCATCTGACAGAAATGCTCACTTCCGGGAACTCTCCTATAAAAGGACAGCTAGCCTATTTCAATTAGGCCAGTTTAACTGGAAGCAGGTGATCCTAGGAGGTCTCAGCACCAGCTATTAGGAACTAAGCAGCAGACTTAATTTCAATGAAACCTCCTCACTTGCAGGGCCTAATACAGTTATTGAGTGCCGGAAGTGTGGCAAAAGCCATATACTAAATAATAACGTTGAAGTAGGTGTTATTAAAACTTACTTTGTTTCTTTGTGCCTTTTAATGGGGCTATTAAAATGTTAAGAATTTTCTGTACTGGTCACATCTTCTTTCTTGTGGATGGTGCTGGTCTGGAGCCTTTGTACACACTGAGTCCCACAAGTCCTACAGGTGGGAGTGAGTGTGCATGTGTGTGTTTGGATAAGCGTTGGATATGTATGTGCATACCTGTGTGTGAATGCACATGTACGTGGGCATGTGTCTGGATAAGCGTTGGATATGTATGTGCATACCTGTGTGTGAATGCACATGTACGTGGGCATGTGTCTGGATAAACGTTGGATATGTATGTGCATACCTGTGTGTGAATGCACATGTACGTGGGCATGTGTCTGTTTGTGTGTCTATGTACTTCTCTGTATACCAGACAGAAGTTTTGCAAACGCAGCAGTGTGAGCACACCACCCATCTTGCAGCCCGTGATTACTCTCGGGGGAGATAATGAACATCCATTACAACACATCTTTTAGTCATATGTATCATTTAGACGTAACTTGTAAATCAATTTTGCCCTCGCTCAGGAATCCCTTTCTAACTTCTAGTGAGGAAAGCCTGCCCTGACCAAAGGGTGTAAGTTTCTTGGGTTTGAACTCAGGGCCTCCTGCTCGGTGAGCAGGTGCTGTTCGTTATTCTTCAGGTAAGGTCCCCTGCTGTTTTGCCTGGCCTGGCCTATGACCATGATACTCTTACCTATGGCTCCCACACAGCTAGAGTTACAAGTGGGTACCACCAAGCCTGGACAAAAGGTAGAATCTTAAAAGAGGACAGGAGAATGATCCACAACAGGGAAAATGCTCCTCCCCTCCCCCAAATACAGATCAGGGTCAAGTTGGAAAAAATATCCTCACTAAAATTATTAAGATTTCCATTTTCACTTCCAAATTTCACAAGACATGTATGTGGGAGGCTTTATCATATTTTATAAACAATGTATACTATGCAGTTTATCACCCTGCCCCACTTCTCTGGACATCATCAGAATTATTCTTCCAGATCAGCCACTTTGCAAACGGTTCCTCTAACCTCAGCTCTGCCTGTGATTAGGTCAGTGTTCCGGCTTGGGGAGCAGGTATGTGTTGGCAGAAATCCAGACATCAGAATGACATATTGGTTCTCATACGCAAGTCGCTAAAGAAGCCAAGCATTTACTGGACCAGGGACAGAAAGATCCTTACTCTAACAAGCAAGTCACTGGGCCTCATGCCCAGCGCCCGAATATCTCACAAATGCCAGCTGCTAACTTGTGTGTTCCTCTCCTGCTTCTGACGCCTCCGATCCGAGGGGATAGATGCTTTTTTTTTTTTTTTTTTTTTGCCAGTCCTGGGGCTTGAACTCAGGGCCTGAGCATTGTCCCTGAGCTTCTTTTCTTCAAGGCTAGCACTCTACCACTTGAGCCATAGCACCACTTCTGGCTTTTTCTGTGTATGTGGTACTGAAGAATGGAACCCAGGGCTTCATGCATGCTAGGTGAGCACTCTACCACTAAGCTACCTTCCCAGCCCATAGATGCATTTCTGACGTGCTGTGTCCCCAGGACACCTTCAGAAACTACGCACTGGACCTTCTTCCAGGACTGCAAATCTGTACCACATCCTTATCCTCCTGTCAGTCTCTAACATCCCTTCCCACTCTTCCGGGGAGGAGACCATTTGTTCTCAAACTGTAGTCTGTGAGAGCCCAGGGTGCCGCCCACACCCACTGGAGGCTCTAGAACTCAGGAGGCAGAACATCAGCACAGCCTTGGCCTTTTCATTCTCATTCTCTCAAGAGTGTACGGTGGAGTGTTCTAGGTGTTACAGACATGTAATAACGTAACAGGCTGCATGACGAAGTCAACCTTCTAATGCAACCGGGTATTAAAGAGATCTATCAATCTATAAAACAAACTAAGTTTTTGGTTCCCCCCCAAAATGGTATACTAACTGCGATATTTACATTCTTATTCTGAAGTGATTATGATGACTTTCAGTGTCTAGTATGACAAATACTGGTAACAATCGCTTAAACACTGCAGGTTTTGTTTGTTCTGTGTTTTGGAAGCACTGGGGTTGAACTCAGATCTCCAGGCTTGCTAGGCAGGCGCTCCCCCGCTTGAGCTACGGCCCCAGCCCTGTTCACACTAGAGTCTGGACTGCAGTCCTCCTGTCTGCGTTCCCCACACAGCCGGGGTAGGTGCGCTCCGCCACGCCTGTTGCGCTTCCCCAGCAGGTGGGCTGACCAGCACACACCACCATGTCCGGACATTCACTGGGGTGAAGTCTCATGACCTTTTGGCCCGGGCTGACATGGAACTGCAATTCTCTGATCTCTGCCTCCCAAGCAGCCAGGATTACAGGCTGTGCCACACACTGGCCAGAAAAGGGTCCCTAGTTAAAAGGCGTTGTGAGACCCAAACACCTGAACGTTGCTGGTTTAGAGCTACCCTTCTTCCAGGAAACCTTTATCCTCTCAAGGGGTCTAGTTAACGCCACCCCCTGTGCACAGAGCAGCCTGTAACTTCTCCTACTGTCACAATGATATTCATCTATAAGATTAACTCATCTGCCTCATCTACTACACACTGACGACTTCTGTGGGCAGGAACTGCAGCCCAGCAACGATCAGAGAAGATCCTTAATGCATGTTTGTTGGCTAAATAAGCACCAGACATGCTGTCCCATCCTTCCTGACAGGCCCCAGGAGCTGCTGTTGAAAGTAATGGTGGAGAGGAGGTGACAGTTGTCCTAATAGCCATAGGGTCTTGGAGCAGTGGGAGTTATGTGTCTAAGAAGAGTGGCAGGGTCTGGGTTTGTCCATAAGTATTCCATGAGGATGCCCCCTGCTTAAATGATGTCCCTTGAGCTGGGCGCCAGAGGCTCACACCTGTAATCCTAGCTACTCAGGAGACTGAGGAGTGTGGTTCAAAGCTAGCCCAGGCAGGAAAGGCTGTGAGACTCTTATCTCCAATAAACCATTAGAAAACAGGAAGTGGCGCTGTGGCTCAAGGGTAGAGCACTTGCCTTGAGCTGAAGAGCGCAGGGAAAGCATACAGGCCCAGAGTTCAAGCCCGACAACCAACAAAAAATAAAATTAAAAAATGATGTCCCCTTAATCGGGATTCTTGGTAAAACACACTCCAAGTTTTATACTGCTGGAATTCCTAAATTTGTAATACAAGTTGCCTTCCTGTTACAGTAGAAGGATCACATCTCTAATGGGCCAGAACATGAGAAAACATTGAATATATGGAAACATAAGTATCAAATGAGAAAGTATCCAGTATGCAATGTAATTTAAAACAGGCTTATAAAGGAAGGATAATCTACATGATCTGACCACCTGTTCACGACTACAGCTTACTCATGAGCAAACACTCCTGGCTCACTAATGAGGGCACACTAGTGGTTTGCTTAACATCTCAGCAACAGAAACAGGAATTTTAAGTAGTATCTCCTGTGTTCTACCCCCTGGACTCAAGACAATGAGTGTGTTCTTATGAGCCTATCCAGGAATGTGTGTGGGAGTCTGTACATTTTCACCCTCTTAACAAATTAGGCAGTACAATTTGGACTAAGCTAGTGGTGGTGTTGAATTGCTTCAAGTCAAACTTGTTTGAGCAAATGTTGCATATGAACACTCTGTGAGCATTTAGCATTTATCATCTTGCATTTAATAGGCCTCCTGGGCCATCTTCTGGTATGCCAGTTCTGGCCCAGGAGCAGGGTGACCTAAACAGTAGTTAGAGCTCCAAGTGTGGGAAGCAGAGCACAAGCAAGATACCAACACGCTGCTGTGCGCCCAAGGGTGACGTGTGTCCACAAGTGTGCTCTCTGTAAACAGTCTGCGTGTGTTTGGCGTGTCCCACAAGTGTGCGCTCTGTAAAGTCTGCATGTGTCACAAAAACCCAGCATCACAGCTGCTCGAACAACCTGACAATCATCTCTACCCTCTGGTACCTTCATATTGAAGAAAATCTCAATTGTTACTCTTCTTTGCAAATGTAGCTGGTTGACTAGAAATCAGAGAAAAGGTCTCATTTGATGGATTTTGTATTGTGAGAGAAAAATGAGAAAAGTTTGGGGAAACCAAAGTGACAACTTAAAATCTCCCAACCCCCTACATCTTTACCAAGCTCTTTTACCCAAGTTGCTAATGTGAGACCTCACGCACGATTCTTTACACACCCTGAGAGCCTGAGGTGTTTCTGAATTTGACATTTCTCAGACTTCAGAAAGGCATCAATGGGAATGTCTTCAATATCTCTATACCAAATACACATAAAGCCCACACAAAGGTAGACTGCGAAAATTTCAAGTATCTTCACACCATTTGAGGAGGGAAGGTCTTGCAGCCAATTTTTTTGGTGCTGGTATTAGGGCTGGGACTCGGCCTGGGCGTAGTCCCTTAGTTTTTCATTCTAGGCTGGTGTTCTACCATTTGATTTTTTTGTTTTTTGGGTCCGGTCGTGGGGCCTGAACTCTGGGCCTGGGCGCTGTCCCTCAGCTCTTCAGCTCAAGGCTAGCGCTCTACCACTTGAGCCATAGTGCCACTTCCGGCTTTTTTTTTTTGCTTATGTGGTGCTGAGGAATCGAACCCAGGGCCTCAGGCATGCAAGGCAAGCGCTCTACCACTGAGCCGCCTTCCCAGCCCGTGTTCTACCATTTGAGCATGCAGTTCTACTTTCTGGCTATTTGGTGGTTAATTGGGGATGAGAGTCTCACAGACTTCCCTGCCTGGGCTGGCTCTGAACCATGATCCTCAGATCTCAGCTTCCTGAGTTGGGAGGGTTACAGATGTGAACCACTGGCAGCTGGCTTTAGATTTTGAAATTGAAAATTTCTTCAGAACAATGTCAACATTTGGGAATTTGACAGAAGTGCAAAATACTCCCCCCCCCCCACTTCCCATCCACTGATCTACTGGAACGGAAGTCTACAGTTAGGGTCCTGTAGTTCCCCCATCTACTAGCACAGAAGTTTAGGGTTAAAGCCCAGACATCTCTGTCCCCTTTCTGCTACCTACTGGGACAGAAGTACAGGTCCAGGGCCCAGAAGTCTGTGTTTTCACAGCCTTCCAGGTGACTCAGCTGTGATTCGGGCTAGGAACCTGTGTCTTTACAAGAATGATTGCCAGTGTTGCTTACCTGTCTCTGCTCCTGCGGGACGGGAAAGTGGCACGGCAGCCCTCCACGGTGCACGTGTGCGTGTCTCTGGCATGCATGTTCTTGAGATGCACTTTCAAGCTGCAAGCGTTCTTAAAGGTTTTCCTGCAGATGTCACACTGAGTGCGAGGTTCTTCCTTCTGCCTTGTGGGCACATGCTGGCTTGGGGGCTCCAGTTCTTTGGAATTTCCGAGACAAGGAAAAGCCATGGCCCTGTGGGACAAGGCACTGAGGAGTCCCCCGGTCAGCAGGTGTTGCTGAAGCTCCATGTAGTCAGGAAAAGGAACATGGGATTCCACTCCAGGTGTGAAGTGGTATTCTTGGCTGCCGTCCTCTACCTCCCTCGGCACCATGGTCAACGTTAGTTGCTGCTCAGCCTCCCTCTCTGAGTTGTGTGTGGCCTGCTCAGAGATCTGGCTGACGGTTCCATGGGCCTCAGTCACAGATCCGAGACTGCAAGGCCTCTCCCCCCGAGAGAGAGACTTCCCTAAGCCTCCTGACTGGGTGTGCTGCTCCTCAGGTGCTCTGTCTGACTGAGGACTGCAGGCTTCAGGCTCATCTTCGCTGACCCCCTGCAGGGGCGCGTCTTCATCAGAGCTCAGGGGTCTCTTCTCCTGACCCACTTCTACCACTTCCTTCTCTATTTTGATTGGCATACTGGACTTCCGGGATTTCTTCTTGGGAAGCGTATCCAGGGGCATCTCACTGGAAGCCAGCTGTTCTGGGATTGAGGAGGACAAGAGAGGGAGAGAAGGCAGCACTCCAGGGGTATTTGCCAGCTCAGCGGGAGTGGCCGGGCTGAGGTAAAAAGGAAGGACTGGCTGGACTGTTTTTAGGTTAGGGAAGAGCACTCCATTTTGCCCGATACTAGAGAAGGCCAACTGGCCTTTGGAATCCTCCCCAGAACCAGGGTAGCTGGGGAGAGGTCCACAGTCTGGAGCAATCCCCGGGAAGCCTGGGCGTTGGTAGTTCTCGGAGCCTGCCAGGTGCAGGCTGTTCCTGAGATCCTTGTCCCGGTTATTTCTGTTCATTGGCATGTGCAGCCGAGGATTGGGGTTGGCGCTGTGGCGGTTCCGGCTCCTCAGGGAGCTGAACACCATGTTGCACCCTTCAATGGTGCACTTGTGCTTGATCTTCAGGTGGACGGCATTGTAGTGGATTTTGAGGGTGCCTTTGTCATAGAAAGTCTTCTCACATGCGGTGCAGAACACCCGGCCTTTCTTCGTGCTCAGGCTGCTCCTCTCTGCCTTCGCATTGGCCTCGGGGGATAACCGTGTCCTTTCAAGCTTAGTGGCAATGCTGTATGAGCTGGAGTCACTTAGATGGGCATTGTCTTCTTTTTGAGTAATGGCATCTGGACAGTTTAAACACTGTTCTTTTTCAACTTGAAATGGTGTGGAGGTTAAGAAGCTACTATCAGAGAAGGGTGCATGGATTCCCTGTTTGGGGTCCTGGCTTTGGTCCTGACTCTGCTCCAACATGTACTGCTCAGGCAATGACCCTATCAGGGCGGGAGGCAGGGGGTTGAATAACTGGAAAGGCAGCATGAACGTCACATTGTTTATGAGGTTCTCAAAAGGATGTACACTGCTGGGGTTCCCTTTGTCCACAGGTGTGGGGACGCGCGAACCCCTGTGGCTGTAGCTCTCGATGAAAGCCCTGATGTCGATGTTGGCTGTCGACGGAGGTGCGAGGACAGACTGCTCTTCTTTCTCTTGGACTGCCATGAGCTCCACAATGGACTTGGTCTCACCAAAGCGAAGGAACTGCTGCAAGGTGGCCACTTCCTCTTCACTGGTCATGATGCTCCAGTGGTCCAGCACCTTCCCAGACGCATCCTAAATCCAAAGTGCATGACCCATTTACTACTCTTCCTTTCTCTAGGGAAGTCATCATTTGATCAGGGCTTCTACTAGACTCTTGAGTACCTTTTCACGCATCAAAAAGATGTTCTTTTCTGGGTGAACATGACATTTATACTCCAGTTTATGCTCACCTCCTTCTGGCCTAGAAGTAGGCCAGAAACTTTGTGTAGAGCCTAAACTGCATAAATATAAGCAGGGGCCCTACAACTGGTCCAGAAGAGAGAAATGAAATTACATTACTCAAGTCCAAATCAGGGAAATTTGGTGATTATTTTTCACCTTCCTTAAAAATATTTGTTGTCATGCATTAGGTATAGTAATTCTCCCTACTAAAATAAATATATATATATCATTTGAACAAGAATAACTTCTTTATCTAACGAGTACAAATGAAGCAATCAGCCCTAGATATAGCTCAAGTATTCATTTGCTGCCAGTTTAATCATCTTCCCAAGCAAGTACCATCAGAAAACAAATGAACCTGTATTGATCTACTGCCCATGCTCACAAAGCAGAGCTGTAATTACACTGGAGTGTTGGAGATCTTTCAAACTCTAGCAAGGTCTAACTTTTCCCAAAACTACAATAAATATTTTATCATAGAACATGTATTTGATGGCCTACTGAGATTTTTCACAGTGCACATAAGAGTTTTGAAGATGATGAGGAATATAACATCATAAATTTTTCATGCACTAGAGGTTCAAGGTAATTGATTCCATATTTTTAATCCTAACACTAGAAAGCAAGATTATTAGGATCATTAAATATTGATCTACGTCATAATGTAAGTTCACAATGCTAGTCTACATAAATAGCTCTTTCTAGACTGCTGGGGTTCCTGTGCTAGACGTGAGCAAACGGGTTTCCAAGGAAAGAGCCTGGGCTTTAGAATTAGGCAGAAGTAAATTCAAATTCTGTATCTACCACATACTAGTGGACAGCAGTCAGCAAGATCCCTTTTCTTTTCCTTTTGTTTTTGGTCACGCTTGGTTTGAACTCAGGGCCTTATGTTTACTAGGTAGGTACTCTACCACTCTACCACAATTATTTTTGCTTTAGTTATTTTTTTGAAAAAAATGTCCAGGCTCAGTCCAGCCTGGACTATAAACTTCTTATTTTTGCTCCTACAACAGCAGGAGGACAGGCACATGACACCAAGCTCAACTCTTACTGGCAGAGATGGCATTGCACTAACTTTTTGCCTAGGCAGTTTGGAATCATATCTCCTGGACCTCTGCCTCCTGGGCAGGTAGACTCAGCACCCTGCTGGGTGAGTGGCTTACTGTAGAAGCAGCAGCTAATGTATGGGACCCACTCAGAGAACAGACCCTGCTCCCACAGCCTGAGGTGTGACGGAGATCCTGGAAAAAGCAAGGAACTCCTCCCAGAATAAGAGGTGGGGGTTGACACTACGAGAAAAAGCATTAAAGGGAAGGATGGCACTGACAGCCATCCCCTGGCAGGGTAGGACAGCAGGCTGCACCTTCCGTGGGCACTGCCTCCGGCAAAACCAGCCCTGGTTGCAGTACCTGTAGCACATAGCCGCGGATGTAGTCCTGCAGCGTCCAGTCTAAGGCACGGAGGATCTGGAGAACCTCATCTTGCTTCAACACACTGAAGAGCCGGTCCAGCAGGATCTTCAGGCGAATGGGGATGGCCTGGGTGCCGTACAGCATGAGGCTGCTGATATCAAACACCACACTGGACTGGACCACCTCCACCCGGCTGGCTGGATACATGGCGGGGATCCTCAGCTTGCTTAGGGCTAAAAATCAAGTTGAAGAAAGACTGGTTGGAAAAGCTTTTAATTTTAGGAGAAATACTGCCCAGAAAGTAGGCTAGGACAAATTCTCATTGATCTGCTCCAACAGAAAGAAAATCAAAAACAAAAAGCAAAACACGAACACAGAAACGACTAATAACCCCAGCAGCTCTGAGTCTTCAAGTTATTCACAGGAACTTCTAAAATAAACCTGGCTTAAGATTTTTCTTTCTTGTGCAGCTCTAAGGAGCAAAATCATCACAAATAGGGAAGGGGCCAGGAAAAGGGGGAAACAGTGCATGTTCATGCATATTCAAGAGCATGGACAATTGGGAAGCAGGGTCTGGAGGTAGAGCTTGAGCTTGGGAACCTGAGCAAGCTATAGGTGAGTCCTAATCCAGCTGTGGGGCTTGACAATTAATTACCCTAACTCCAAGCTGTTCAGTGTGACAGCTACCAGCCACATATGGCTATTAAAATTTAGATTAAAATAGTTTTAACTATAAATCCCACTCTTCAGTGACACCAGCCATAGTTCAAGTACTGGGAGGCTCCAAGCAGCTCGTGTCAGGTCATCAGATATGGCAAACAAGCAAGAAGGGCACTCAGCTATAAACTGCAAATTCACAAGGAAGAGGGTATTGTTACAAAAATATTATTGGGACACACTGAATCTGAAAACCCTAAAGACTACTTATTAGCATAGACTTCCTTCACTGAAAAATAAAGAGCATCAAAATACCAGTTTCTATATTTTTTAGAATGGGGCTAGGATACTGCTTAAGAGTTCAAATTCAGAAAACATTTGACGCTATTAGACTGCTACCTGGCACATCCTAAGAAATGAACTAGCTAGCTGTCATCCTTCAATATTAAACCAGTTCCCGAATAGCTGCAAGTTATTAAAAGGGCACTACTGGCTAAGAGCAGAGGAAAATGACATTACCATGAGCCACCCATCCATGTCTGCACTGCTCACACTGACGGTTGTTTATTTTCCCAGGTTTGAAGCTCTGGCAAGTACAGTTCAAGGTGCAGCCGATAGCCTGCAAAAGAACACACGTGTGCATACAGTGTAAGTGCTGTGTGCAACACAGATTGCATTTATGAAACAAAGTAGATTCCTCTGTCCCTTGACTGAGCAATGTGTGTCCACTTGGTGCTAGGACCAAAGCTGTAGCTGGTCCAGTACCTGGGAGACTATGAACATCTTACATGGATATTTGGCATATGAGAATGGGCAAAGGACATCGGGAACTCCTTTTCTTCTATTTCTCACTTGAGACAAGGGTTTTGTTATGTATCCCAGGTTGACTTTGAACCATCTCTTCTTGCCTTGGGCTCATAAAGTGCTGGGATTACAGGTATATACCACCACACATGGCTAAACACCATGGCTTCCATAAAGTACGGTTTAGAAGAAACTATTCAGCTCTGATATTAAGGATGTAGAAAAAGTCAATGGTCACATTTTCACTGAATCTCTATGCTGCCTTGAGAAGAAACTTTGAAAGGTGTGCACAGGAAATCTTGGAACAAATAAAGGAGTAAAGGATCTGAATGGAGAGTAATTCATATATGGAATTTGTTACTGCACACCTTCAAGATGTATTAGAGGCTGAGCAGGAATGGAATTGAGAACACACAGTGGCCAGCTATGCTGAGGGTGCTTCCCTGGACCCAGACAGACTGTGTGACAGCCAGAGGTTCACAGCAGGTCGGAGAGGCTCTGTGTGACGGTGGTCAGGTATAGACAGGCTGGCTAAGTCCTGCAGAGATGCCATAATTGCATGCTATAATAGCATGTTTAGGAGGTGTGTGTTTTTGAGTGTTTAATGTACAAACCTGTAGATGAGGCTGGAGCAGTGGCTCATACCTATAATCCCAGCTACTTGGGAGGCACAGATTGGGAGGATTTTGGTTTGAGTCCATTGTGGATAAAAAGCAAGACCCCGTTCTCAACTTGTAAGTTAGGTATGGTTGTGTGTGCATGTCATCCAAGCTTCTTGGGAGGTATAAACAGGAGGACCAAGGTCTAGGCCAGCCTGGGAAAAACCATGAGATCTTATCCAAAAAAATAACTAAGCCAAAAAATGGATGAGGTGTGGCAGGTTGAGCACCTGTCTAGTAAGTGTGAGTTCAAACTCCAGTGGGGAGGGGCCCACACTCACAATAAGTGAAACAGAAAACAGATGTGTTTTCCAACGAAGTTCTACTCTTAGGGGGAAAAAAGCCTTAGATATATCTTTAAAGATGAGTTTATCAAAAGGAGATATAGGAATATAATCTATTATTAAAGAGAAAGCCTCTGCTGAGTTCTGTCAGTGAGATCCCTGGGAAGAGCCTCTGGGTAACATCTATGTGATTCACGGAGAGCCTAGAAACTGGAGAGAACTTGTGTGCTAAACGCCATTCCACTTTCGGGCTTAGATCTGCCACCCATCAGTTCTGGGAATACAAGGCCTTGACGGAAGACCGGGAAGGGAGAATCCAGCCAAGGACTTGGGATGGCCACTCCAAAGAGTGCATAACCAATCTCCAGTTAAAACCCATTGCTGGTGGGATTATAGTATGGCCAGTGAGGAGAACAGTCTGGTAGCTCCTCAAAATGAAATGGAGAGTTACTGTGTGACCAACAGAGCCCAGAGAATTGGCAACCAAGTCCATCCAAAAAATTGATCATGGAGCTGGGCGCCTGTGGCTCACGCCTGTCATCCTAGCTACACAGGAGGCTGAGATCTGAGGATCGCGGTTCAAAGCCAGCCCGGGCAGGAAAGTCTGTGAGACTCTTATCTCCAATAAACCACTAGAAAACCGGAAGTGGTGCTATGGCTCAAGTGGTAGAACACTCGCCTTGAGCTGAAGAATGCAAGGATAGCACCCAAGCCCAGAGTTCAAGCCCCACGATCAACCAAAAAATAAATAAATAAATTGACCATGTCAGCATTATTCACAACAACCCAAGTTGGAAACAACTCTAATTTCCATCAATGATTAAAAAGAAAAATGCAGACTATTCATACACTGGAATCCTATTTGCCAGTAAAAAGGAATGAAAAATTGAGATGTACTACTAAAACACGGATGAACTTGAGAACATGTTAAATAAAAGAAGCCAGGTACAAGAAGCCACAGTCTTTATGACTGATTGCATTTACGTGAGGAGGGTTGGATCTGAAGTGGGTTAGTGACTGAGGGAGAGCGGGTTGGGGGTGGTAGGAGAGTGGGGCTTTGCTTTTCTTTAGAAATAATTTCCAGACTTTCTGAAATATTATTCACACATCGCACAATTTCAAGTGTGCCTTAATAGTCTTTTTTTTAGTGTGCTCATAGTTACACAAGCATTATCAGTCTGTAACGGACACGTGCTTTCATTTCTTCTGGGTAAAATCCGATGCGCATAGCTGCTGGTCCACCTCACTTCCCTGTTGGGTACCTGAGCTCTGAAACCCTCTTGCCTCCTCCTACATGGCGATCTGAACGGAAGCATTTTCCTGGATGGAGAGACTATATCCCTCAGGATGCCATTCACTTATTAAGAAGTACAGATAAATTCATATTTCACTAAATCTGAAAATAAAGACCTGTCTTAACCAGAGAAAGAGATGTCCTTGAATACATGCTTCCTTCCACAGTCTCTAAAGACTGTGTTCAGGAGGCTGGAGGAGCTGGGTATGGTCGTGCAAACCTGTAATCCCAACTGCTCAGGAGGCAGAAGTAGAAGACTGATGTCTTAAGCTACTCTATTGGAAAAGCAAACTAAAAACAAAAGTACTGGGAGTGTGTGGCTCAAATGGTGGAACACTGACCTAGCAAGCTTGAGGCCCCAAATTCAATAGCCAGTACCAAAAAAGTTGGGGGCCCTCATTAAGGCCCAGGAATTGCTGTGTGACCCAGCCTCAGATTCAGAAAAGCAAAATCCACAGGTAACAATTCCAAGATGCTTCAAAGCCTACGACTGAAATTTACTTTCTGTCACTACTGATATCTTGGGCTGGGTGCTCTAATTGAATGTCCTCCCCCACTGTATGACAATTCTACCCCCTCTCCAAGTGTGTGTGTGGGGACAATTAAAAATGTGTCTAGACATTGGGACCCAAAAGCCCTCTTCAGGGACGGCTGCCCTGCCTCGACCATTCATTCAGTGTTAGCAGCTCTTACCTGGGGGACAAAACTGTTTACAATTCTATCTCCAGTTCCAATGCATGAATGCTGATTTGTAAGAAACGTTCATTTGGTTCTACGTGAGCCCACTTGAATAAAGCTCATTAAACATCTATGGAAATAAATCTCAGAGGAATTATTTATGAGCTAAAAACCTAATTACAATGTCTAAGGAAACTTCCAATATTAAGACCCTTGAATTTTTCTACCCATCTCAGAATTCTATGATGTTGTAAAATTATCTGAAGATAAATTACCTAAAGATATATTAAAACTTCTAAAATGAAATCAAACTAAAATTCTAATTACAGGACAAAACTACTCATGTAAATCAAAATGGAAACTCTTAAAATTTATATCCTTTCCTTTGGAATCTTAATACTGTTCCATTCTTCAGAAACATAAAGCAGATGTTTACAGCATTCTGAACTCATCAAGACGTGATTATTGCTTTTTATGCACTCGTCCTAATCAGACCACTTCTGGAATTGTTATTAGTCAGTTTGATGTGATACAAATCAACATTTGAAATTCTGGTTTGCTTTTTTTCAATAGTCATTTGCTCATTCATTCATCCCAAAGCTACTGACACACCTAATAGGTGAGTGATCCGGTCATCTGCTGTATGGAAAGTTGCGACTTGGTCTTTATGCAGCTTGGAGGGGTCATTTCACTTTGAGGTCACCCTGGTCTACTTCCAGGGGAGCTCCTTGTGTGGGCCGTTGTCAGAGAAGCTGGGTTGAAGCCTGACAGTGGCTAGCCAGGCACCATGTGAGGCAGATGAAGAAAAGCTCAGCTCCAGACAATAAAGGCCTCTGATGGGGTTTGAATTACTGACCTCAAGAATAAAAACTGCTTCAAAGTGGTTTTGTGCAGATATTTTCATTATCACAGAAGATGGTAAGTCCAGGGGCATGTTCTGGGGGGACTGGCTAGAAGGAGGAAGAGGGGGAACTTCCCAGACTCACAGTATTGACCCTCTGAACCCTCACAAAGTTGAACTGCATCCAGCTAAGGAGCTTTTTAAGCTCAAGATTCTCAATTCTGCACTGGTCTAGAACACTAGTATACATGGCTCTAGATGTCAATCAATTAAAACAAACATTTTAAAATCGGTTCCTAAGTCACACTGACCACAGTGTCAGTGCTCAGCAGCCCCGAGTAGAGACTATATGGGGCAGTGTAGATGAAAATATTTTCTTTTTCTTTCTTTTTTTTTGGGGGGGGTCTGGTCGTGGGGCCTGAACTCTGGGCCTGGGCGCTGTCCCTCAGCTTTTCAGCTCAAGGCTAGCACTCTAGCACTTGAGCCACAGCACCACTTCCAGCTTTTTTCTTTTTGCTTATGTGGTGCTGAGGAATCGAACCCAGGGCCTCATGCATGCAAGGCAAGCACTCTACCACTGAGCCACCTTCCCAGCCCCAAAGAATATTTTCATCATCACAGAAAGTCCTACTGGACTCTGCCCTTAGAGATGGTAAGGCTCTTGTGTCTAATAGGTGGGTATACTGAATACTAACTACCTGCCTGTGTGCAGGTTTATTTCAATTTCTGGAAGGCTTGTAACTAAAAGAATATATGAAACCCTCCCACACCCCAAGTTGGTCCATACAAAATCATTCCTGAAAAAGGCAATGAAACAATACTACAAAGCAATACCTAGCAAGGAGCTCTGGTCTTGACACTTGGCACATCCTCCATCAGTATTGCATGAGAGAATAGACAAATCAGATCTCCATGCCTTGCTCAGTGGTCACGGATGCCCACCTTCCCCCCTTTCCTCATCTGCTTGGGTAAAGGAGCACTAATTTATAAGTTCCCACTGTTGTCCACGTGAGTAGGTACCAGACAGAGTCGTCCCATAGGAGACCAAAAAATACTAATGGGAGCTGACTGAACTGGGATTCCTGTTTTTCTTCACCCTCTCCCCCACCTTCCTCCTTCTTGGAGCAAGAATATTATGGCTAGAGTCCAGAAGCTGTCTAGTGACCGCCTGGCAACCCTAACAGCACACCCAGTGGATGGCTGAGAAGGAAGAATAGCGGCTATTATTATTTAGGAGACTTTTACTAGCAGCCAAATGCAGTTCCTAGTTGATACAGCCATCTTCGCACGGACTGTGCAGATGACCGCATAGAAACCAAATGGAAAACGGCCCATTAGCAGAGATTACCGAGACCTCTTCTCGTAACTATAAACTTCTAAGGCTCTGCCAGATTCCCAGTGGTAAGAATCACTAAGTCCCCAAGATGAAATCAAAAGACCTAGTCTGCCAAACCACAATCACTTTCTACTAGTCACCGAGCTTCAGACCAGAAAGCTTTCAGGGTTTTCTAAGTTGTATTTTTAAACATATAGACAACTGCTATTAGTATGTTTGAGTCCTGGAAAATTGCAGTGCATTATAAAAAAAAACCCTGCTAATCAGCACACATAATTCAAGACATCTTTGGATGCAACTGGGCCACCCCTAGCTGTAGGCAGAAGGCTGAGATTCTCTTCACCTGCAGTGAAGCCATCATTCCCTTTGTGGCTGAAGCTAGTCTTTCTGGTTCAGGAAACGAAATCATCCAAAGGTGGGAACTCTTTCCCACTGCTGTGTCTCTTACAAACATTCTGTATTTCTCACTTCTCTCATTAGAAGCACATTGTTCCCTCCCTCCCCCATCTACTTCCTTGACATGTTGAGTTCTCTACTGTTTTCCCTCATGCGCAAACCTACAGAGGTACACCTAGGGTTCTGAAAACAGCCTCACCATTTTCCAGATGGGCAGGGAGGATAACTGGGAAGAGACGGGGAGGAAACGCATGAGGCTCTTTTCTGTGAGGCAGCTCATCTGTGGCAGACAGCACTAGACTGAAGCCCGCCCGGAGACACACACCAGCCAGATGTTCATCTCATCAACACACCGTGCCATCACCTCCATGAACAGTGTAACAAAATGATAACCATTTATTTACAAAGCGTTTTGCTTTAAAAGCTCCGACCATGTATTGGGAATCGTAGGGAGTCTGGTGAGGATAGAGAGGCAAGGAACGGCCCCTGTCTGCACAAGGGGATCACACGGCCTCTTTGAGGAGAAAGGTCAGGCAGTGAGGTGAGCAGCCAGCGCCGGTGGCTCACGCCTGTCTTCCTAGAGACTCAGGAGGTGAGATCTGAGGATAACAGGTCAAAGCCAGCCCGGGCAGGAAAGTCTGTGAGAATCTTATCACCAATAAACCCCCCGAAAACCGGAAACTGCGCTGTGGCTCAAGTGGTAGAGCGCTAGCCTTGGGCTGAAGAGCTGAGGGACAGCGCCCAGGCCCAGAGTTCAAACCCTACAACTTCCAAGAAGGAGGAGGAGGAGGAGGAGGAGGAGAGCAGAACAGAGAACAGGATTTGTCAAAAAGTACAGTCACCCACCCTATTAAAATATAAGAATTCAAAATGCACTAAAAAAACCAAACACAAACTCATCAACCACCCTGAATATTGGTTAAGCAAAGGGAAAGAACCAGATGAGCACCTTTCTATACATCTTGTATCTGGATAACCAATTATTAATGAAACATAGATATATTCTCTGAAGGTGAATTAAAAAATAAAGAATTACCACAACACCTAAAGCAAAAGACACAACTAGGCCATTTGCCTCTGGATGGAAGAATACATACTGCCATACAGCTGGTATTTCTTGACAAAAAAAGTTCAAACCTCTTGATCAATCCCAGCTTAAGAAAATACAGAGGCTAGAGAAATACAAACATGTGAACACAAGGAAGCCATCACCAAAATCCACGAGGAGGAACATGCTATACATTGGTTGATAAACTTCAAGGAAGATCTACAAAATTATAGATTAAAACCAACAATGCATCTTACTTGGGTCCTCATTCCAACAAGCTACAGTAATGTGAAAATTTTAAGACAGTCTAGGAAATATGAAAACTGACTAGAAATTTAATGGCATTAGGAATAATAACAAATTATTATTGTTATTATTATTTTTTTTTTTTGTCGGTCGTGGGGCTTGAACTCTGGGCCTGGGTGCTGTCCCTCAGCTCTTCAGCTCAAGGCGAGTGCTTTACCACTGCTACAGTGCCACTTCCGGTTTTCTGGTGGTTTATTGGAGATAGGAGTCTCACGGTCTCTCTGGCCAGGCTGGCTTTGAACGGTGATCCTCAGATCTCAGCCTCCTGAGTAGCTAGGATTACAGGCGTGAGCCACCAGCGCCCGGCTACAAATTATTATTTTTTTTGCTGGGGATTGAAACTAGGGTGCATTGAACTATACCTCCGAGCTATTTTTAAGGCATTCCATGGTATATTGTTTTTATTTTTTAAAATTAATTTATTTTTATATTGTTTATATTCATGAAAGGTTCTTTTATATTTTAGGGTTACGTATTAAAATATGTGTGAATGGAATGACATGCAGCCCAGGATCTGCTTCAAAGTACTAAATATGGTGTCACTCGTGGTGGCAGACAGAGAACACAGAGGAAGTGAGAAGACTGGCCAAACAATGACGGATTCTTTTTAATTTACAAACCTAAATCACCTAATTGCATCGAAATATTTTAATCTTGACTGAAAATTTTCTAGAAAAAGTGAAAAGCTCACATAGGGCAAGACTCCCAATTCCTCCAAATTCTAGCTTGGATGAGATGGTGAACTGGGAAGGTGGGGAGAGCAGTGTGTGTGTGTGGGGGGGTTTAGGCGTGTGGTGGCGGCGGCATGCCACAGACCCTGGGGTGCCAGGCCTAGGAACCTGGGGCCACAGAACATAGATTCAGGGTAGGGACCGTGAGAGCTCATCTTGAACCTTGAACGGCAACCTAGGCAGGGGTTCAGCTGGCCAGATGGGCCATCAGGAATCTCTCTGCGGGGTTTAGGGGACTATTAGGGGTCTGCAGAATGGGAAGACACTGTGTTTATCTTGGTCATGACTGAGAGAGAGGGTTGGTGAGTGTTAAAAAGTAGGCAGTCAGCATTTGCAATGTAAAAGTGGCAGGAAGGGAGATTCGATAGAATCTGGATGTCAAGTAAGAGACAAAAGAAGAGGACAAAGTCAACCACAGGTGTAGACAAGGGCCTGGCAGAGACAGGAGGCCAGAGCCTTTTCAGGTGATAGATACTGGGCTAAGTCTGCCTGGGAGCAAAAGCGTGTGTGAAATGCTTACCGTGTTCAAAGGGGTGGTGGGGAAAGATTTGTTCTTTTGATGTCTATAAATCAAAGTACAAATCCTATGCCAAAACAACTGCACATCTGTGCCACTCTTTTCCTGAAAACTACTGCTTCTGAAAACTAAAAATTTAAAAAATACTATAAAAATATGGTGTGGCTCAAGGGATGTGTGCCTGCGTAGCAAGCCCGAGCCCTGAATTCAAATCTCAGTACCACACAAAGGAAAAAATAGCAGCAAACACACAAATATTACCTTAAACGGAACCCAGCCTTTTAAATGTTTTTTAAAGTATAAAGAAATATAAAGTATAAATCACGTAAAGAAATGCAAACGTATAAAAGATGGACTTTTTCCCCCCTTATAACCTAAAACTTGAGAGAGCTTAGAGGCAGCCCTTAGGAACATTCGATAAGAAAAGCCAGAAAGATATTAAGTATATGTAACAGGGACATCTGAAGGGGCAGCCAGCTGCAGGGAGAAAAGCAAAACAAGACCCTTATGACCTCAGAAGCCTGGTTAAGGTGACCTAGTGCAGGAGCAATACCATTTTGTGGCAACAGAGGTGGCAAGTATGAACTTTTCTAAGTAAAATCTGCAAATAAATATTTCTTTTAGGGACTTAACAAGAACTAGATTTTCAAAACTAAGTTAAAAAAAAAGACAAGCTCCACGTTAATTATGCCATCCTGATCCTCCTCTTCAAATTCATCTGGTGTATCATAAAATGTTAGACTTGGTACAACAATTATTCATAATGAATAAAGCAAGAAACAACCAGAGGGCAAGGGGGGAAGGGTAAGGCTTCCGAAACTGGCGTGGAGCTGGAAAGTAATTCTCAGGTTGGAGTAGCAGGGCAGGATCACAAAAATAATCTTGGAGAGGGCCAAGCTAACGTAACTCGGTGGGAGAACGAAGCCCGGGCCACAGTCATGGCCTCCATGCAGGTCTGCGTGGAGGAGCCCCCACATGTACCTCCCACCTACCTCTCCTTTCCCTTGTGTTTGCTGAGTGAAATGACTACCCCTCAGGACGGAATCTGTGGTCGGTTAGGCTGACTTGTCTGGAACTATGGAAAGTTTAAGAATACCCAACTTGTATCCCAGAGAACCAGAGCTGCTTTGTTTATACCCATCCTCTTCCGATAAAATATGCACAAAGAAAAATGGTCCCACCTTGGAATCCTGGGTTTTCCAGAATTAGGAGAGAAAGACTGAAAGGCTACAAAGAATGGTAAGATAAGCAAAAAAAAAAAAAAACACTTTCAAAAAGGGAAAAAACCCTTTTTATATTCTCCTTCTGGCAGGACTCATATCTTTAATCTCTCAGATAAGTAATCATATTACACACACACACACTTGCCGTAGAATATTCAGAATAAGGTTAAGAACAAAAATGTGCAGACTTCCTAAATCTTGATGTTAGATACCATAAAGATGGGTGAGTTGGTACTAAGACTTTACCTAGCTAGGATATTTCATTTGGTTTGAAACTAGCATGTTTTTTTTTCTTTTCTCTTTCCCTTTTTTTTTTTTTTTCCAGTTCTCGGGCTTGAAATCCGGGCTGGGCACTGTTCCTGAGCTTCTTTTACTCAAGGCTAGCACTCCATTCTACTGCTTGAGCCGTAACACCACTTTTGGCTTTTTCTGTGTATGGGGTTCTGAGGAATTGAACCCAAGGCTTCATGCATGCTAGGCAACAGTCTACCACTGAGCCACCTTCCCAGCCCCAAACAGGCAGTTTTTGACAAAAGTAATTCATTCTAAATGACATCTGTAGAGGAGGAAATTCACCCTAGTGAAGTACACTCCCCCTGCAAGTAATTTACCTTGTGAAGCCTTCAGGCACTTCATTTAATGGCCACAGTCAAAGTAACTTCTAAAGCCTGTTCTAAAGCTCAGAGACACCTCTGCCCCCACGCCCCAGTTTAATTTCTGACAAAGCCAACACTTACAATGTTCCTTTATTTATGTCTCTTGGCATTTGTAAATGGTAAGTGTGTGCTTAAGAGACAACGGTTTGCTCTGCGGGGAAAGGTGTACGGCTTTCCTCACCCCGGCTCAGATCCCGGGTCCCAGGTGAGGATCCTGAGGGTCAGAAGGTGGTCTGGACCAGCAGGGAGCTCTAACTGCTGCGTGAGGGAGATGTCAGGAAACAAATGAAAACCATCCACTCCGCAAACCTTAGGTGTCTAAGGTATCTTCTCTATTGCTTAAAGTTCGAATGATAACCAAGCAGATCTGTTTCAAATTTGGATGGATACAACCTCATTCCAAGAATCATTTTCTCTCTGATGGAGGAGCATGGATTAAACCCTTCCTACTTTGAACATACTGCATGGGTAGAGATGACACTACAAAATAAATTACACAGACGTCTGAATATAATTATGAGCTCCCAAGTCTGAGCAGTGCGGATGCTAAGTAGAGATTTCATTGCTTCTCAGCATTTAACTGTTCAACCAATAGCTGAATTGAGACAGTAAGAGTTTCTGGGCAAACATTAAAGTTTGCAAATGTACTACACAAGAAATCAAATGAGAACTCATAACTGGCTGAAAGTTGGCCGAAAAGAGTGAAATTATATTTATCAACGTGGTGGTCTTTTATGTGACTTTCAAAACCTCATTTTGATATATAATGCTCCTGTAAGTTTTAATATAATGTGCGTTAACAAACCCGGGAAAGCACAATTTCCAGAAGGCACTAAGCAAAGTTTTAACGTAGAGACGCTGACTGGCCAACTCACACTGCGAAATAACCCAAAAAGATCCCACGAAGTGGACCAGCGCATTGAGACAATGAACAGGGGAGGGGGAGGGAGAGGGAG
>NW_012267231.1:971927-980104 GCF_000151885.1 Dipodomys ordii | reverse complement strand
GGCCCGCCCGCGGCCTGAGGCTGAGAAGGCTTCCCCGGGGCTTTTCTGCACGGACTGGCCTCGAACTAGAATCCTCTCAATCTCTTCTGACGGGATTTCCCGCCAGAAGCAGAAACGGGCCGGGAAAGCCCAGGGCTTGTGGAAGGGAGTGTGGCTGGGACCGTGCAGACTCTGCGGTCTGCAGGGCGTCTGGCCTGGCCTCCGCTCCTCACGGTAAACGAGGGCCTGGGCATTTCCCTTGTGCATCAACTTTCTTAGCAAGTGATGAAAACAGAATGTTTTTCCCTAACTACATTACCAAGGATTAAAAAACAAAAACTAGCAGGGCGCAGGGCGCTCACACCTGGAATCCTAGCTACTTAGAAGGATGAGATCCGAGGATTGTGGTTCAAAGCCAGCCTGGGCAGAAAAGTCCATGAGACTCTTTATCTCCAACTAACCACCAGAAAATCAGAAATGAAAATGTGGCTCAAAGTGGTAGAGTGCTCACCTTCAATGAAAGAGCTCAGGGACAGTGCCCAGGCCTTGAGTTCAAGCCCCATGAACAACAACAACAGAAAAGTAAAAAAGAAAGGCTGTGACTGGATCTTAAGGTGGTGAGAATTGCTCTTTGGTGGCAAGACTTGGTTGGTTCGCTCTGCTCTGAGCAAGATCTTTCTCTGTGGATGTGCTGAGGACCCCTCAACCCCAAGAATCAGCACCTGGGCTGAGGAGCTGGGCTGGTGGGGACCGGGGAAGTGAGTCAGGTAGGGAAGGAGGTCAGTGCCTCTCCAAAGGAGGCGGCTGTTCCTCGCTTCTCACCAGCTGGGCATGAGGCCCCAGTTTTGCCAGATTTCCCGAGTTTTCAAGAGAAGCTACAAAGGTTCTGCGATTTAGAAGTTGGTGACTAATTCACATTTTTGATAACTATGGTGGAAGCCAAACAAAACATTTGTGAGTTAAGTGTGTCAAGTGGGCTGCTCATTTGTACTCTGCTGTACCAGGGGTGTGTTCTTGGGAAGGTGGAACATCATTCCTGATAGAGAATAATTCACAGCCCCGCTGGGTCCTCAAAGGCCACGTGGAGATTAGACTACCTGTGTTGGAATCAGAGGCAACAGAAGAGCCAGTAAACCTTTTCAGATGCCTAGGTTGTTCATAATCCTGGCAAACACAGACCAGCCTTTTTTTAGGGAACGGAAGGGAAGCCTTGAAAACTTTTTTATTTTTTAATTAGGAAACATTTTTGGCCTTTCTATTAAAAACTGTGCATTTTAGCTGGAAGGTTTGCATGGGGCAGGCAGGCAGACAGCTCACCAGCACCCAGAGAAGGAGGAGCGTTGGGCCCATCGGCAGGGGGACGGAGTGAGGGCTTTTGACATAGAGCTGCAGTCCTGGCCTCCCAGGAGCCCCCTCCTCACCCCCCCCCACTCTTCTGAGGACAGTGTCAGAAACGCCAGGAGACAAGAGTCACCTCCCAGCCCAGACACAGACACCTGGCAGTGGCAGGTCTGGGCACATCTGAAGCTCTACTCAGCGTTGGAGCCTGACTAAGCAGCATTTGGGCCAAGCTGCCCCCTCCCCCGCCCCACGGCTGCCCGCTGGGGGCAGGCTGGCCTGCCCCAGGCCTGGTGCAGGTGTTGCAACTTACCCCTCCAGCCCCGGAGCTGTTTCCTGTTGATGGAGAGAGGGGAGACCACAGCAGTGGAGAACTGCTCCTGGCCTCCCACCTGACCCACAAGGGCTGGCGTGGCAGGGACCAGGGTATGCTGCAGGTCAGCTACACAGAGGGGGATGCTGTGTGCCTGGTACTGAGGGCCACCTCTAGGGGAGGCGGAAGCAGAGAGCAGTCAGTGAGAACCAGGGGTAAGCAAGCAGTGAATCAAACACAGCGCTAATACTGCTTCCCAGAGAGCACTACAGGGGCGGGCTGGAGGGGCAATCAAGGAAAAACACTTCTAATATGGACAAAGGCTTACAGTAGTTCTCTCCAGTGTAATGTTTAGGGGTAATACTGCAAGTTTACCAGTCCTTGTTTTGAAAAGTCTGTCCTTCGTGGTCCTTGAACAGTCTGAATGGTCAGAGGAAGGCCTGGCCTGCCTCCCGGGCAGCTCATTCACTCCCATCTCCAGGGCAGCAGGGAAAACCTCCTCCCTGGACACTGCTTAGTCCTACAATTACATCTCTGAACGCAAGGAGCTCTATTTCTAATTAACGTGTGGAAGAAATACTTAGCTTGTGCGAATCTCTTACGTGGGCACTTTACAGATGAGTTGAGGAACTTGAGGTGAGTTTTCAGAGGGAAAGATGAGTGTTGCTTGGATGGGCTCTGTGAGGTTGGTAAAATGCTCCAGAAAACGTTTAAGGCGTGTTGGTTAAGGTGCCCTGGAACATGGCATCTTCTGCAAATTTTATGACCCATTATCTAAGGTGAAGGAGAAAATATTTGGGCTTCCACAACTGAGAGTTCCAAATTAGATCAAATACTATGCTTAGAAACTGGGGAGAAAGGGAGATGAGCTGATAGAGTTAAACCGTCCTCACACCGTTGTCAAACTTTTCAAATGCTTATTTGGGGGTCTTACTATATCCTTAAGGGAAGAGAGAACTATGAAAAAAATACTAAAACCAAAACCAAAGCAAGACAGGTCTATAATCCCAGCTTTTGAGGGTAGAGCAGAATGGTTCATGGGTAGCACATAGATTGTCTCAAAACAACCAAAACCATCAGCAAAAAAACAAGTGTAGGGGCTGGGAAGGTGGCTCAGTGGTGGAGTGCTTGCCTTGCATGCCTGAGGCCCTGGGTTCAATTCCTCAGAACCACATAAGCAGAAAAAGCTGGAAGTGGTGCTGTGGCTCAAATGGTAGAGTTCTAGCCTTGAGCTGAAGAGCTGAGGGACAGGCCCCACGACCAAAAACAAAAAAGTATAGAATCACCCATTTTGTTTTGCTTTTAAAAATCAAGATTTAGAGAAAGTAGATTTCTCTAAACCGAGTTTGTTCTAAAACTGAATAAATGTGAACAACCCAGAGTCTGTGTGTGGAAAGGGATCGCGGCAGGCACTTTGCATGGCTCTCTTTAATTTCTGCACCATTGTGTGTATAGGGACCATGTCTTCTAGGTTGGCTCAACCCCAGTCCCAGAGTGATTGGCTCAGATTATCCATGCTTCAACCAATGAGAATTCCTGGCCATGGGAATTGGTTCTAGGTGATCCAATGAGCTTAAAGCTCAGGACTGTAGGTTGCTGTAGGTTTGAGAAGTCAAGTTCTTCTTTCTGGTAGGTGGAAAAGGGAGTATTTATACCCTTGTCAGCTGTCCCAATGGTAAGAGCTGAGTATAGTTGAAGAATTGTAGGGAAATTTAGCTGAAGCCGCAATTAATCAATCTTTCAAGATTGATTAGACTTTGGCTTTTGGCCTTTGCAGATCTGTGAAAAAACAGATCAGCTTTTATTATTTCAGTCAGTTGAGATGAGTTCTTCCTACTTTCAGTGGAAAGCCTGATTTACATTTGCTCAGGATTATTCCAGGATGAAGGATAAGTGAAAGACCAGTATCCTGTGCCGTACAGACTTTTGCTTATTCTTTGCAGCCCTGGATGACTTTGGTGACTGAGGATTTGGAGTCTCTTCTGAGGCAGGGGGTCCTTACCCATAAGCCCTCAGCCCTGGAAGCTTTTGCTTCCAGTCAAAGCACATTGATTTTGTAATCATGATTTTCTCCTTGATATCAAGTAGAGTATTTTCCAGAAACACACCGACCACATACTTAAACTTTTGGAAGAGATTCTTCATTGGATTTTGAGACTTTTTTTTTTTTTTGCACGGTAGGGACTGTTGCTTTCTCCTGTACCTAGCAATGCTTTTTTTGTGCACATTAGGTGTTTCATAAATATGGGTTTTACCTAAACATGTACAAATGAAGAGACTTAAATACACATTTCTGACTTGTAGTCTCTTAAAATTACCTTCTTATAAATGGCATAATGGAAGACTTCTAAAAATGTAATTGCTAACTGCACTTGGAAATCCACTTTGTCAAACTGTGGTTCTAACACCTCGTCTCCAATACCAAATCAGTTTTGATACTGAGGTTTCCCTGGAGGCCTGGCTTCTAATCCTCAGATTGCAGCACAAGTTTTCACATGCCAGTTTTGTCTGTCACCACGAGTTTAGTAATTAACCAACTGCTCCAGCACTAATGGTTTATCAAAAGGACCACATGCAAGAAAAGGACATTATTCAGGAAACACACCTGGTATGCTCACTGCAGGCATTCACTTACGAAGCACCTCCCTTGGCAGTCATCGAAGCCCAATCAAAGGCTTCCAAGGGAAGCCAGAAGCCAGCCGTGGCCATCCGGCCTGCGTCTGAGCAAAACACGCTTCTGGACAGCGGAGGAAGCAGTCACACACATCAGAGTCATTTTCTCCACCTTGGGTATTTTGCAACCACTACTGCTACACATGCTTTAATAAAAGTAAGTGGTTTTCTGCGGAGTCCAAAGCAGGGCACATGAACACCCAGTGAGTAACCTTCGAGCCATGCCTGTGGTGACAATTCCGCTTTGTTCTGTGGGAGTGTGAGAAGCTGTGTCAGGACATGGCTGCTCTCCGTGAGCTCAGGGAAGGAAAGGTGTGCGCGCTCAGAGCAGGGAGTTGTTCTCTCTGCAGGAGAGGGCTGCCAAGGCTTAAACGCTAAAACATGTCGGCGTACTTGAGAAAAGAGAAGGTGCTGACATTTCAAAAATGATTTGATAGGAAGCAAGAAAAAAAGAGGAACCAGGTTATTTGATGTAAACTTTAGCCCGGCCCAGCTAACCTTCCCCAGACCCGGGGTGCCCCAGACCCTGGCAGTCCTCACAGTGGAGGCTCCATGAAGCAGGGTCCCGCCTCGACCTCTCCTCTCACTTTCTCTGTCAGGACACACCTAATGGGTTGCAGATGTCCTGTTTGGTTAGAAGCACGTTTCAGACACATCTGCCCTTCTTGCTTTTATGCAAAAAACACCTGCAAATCTTTATCCTTGGTTAGATTTACCACACATTTGAAGCTTTGAAATTTTGGTCTAGTAGGAAAGAGGAACATGTCACCACCCTCCTCCTTGAGTTGAATTCCATAGCTGACAATAGCCTTTCAGGGAGACATTTTCCTTCCCTCCTCCTTCTTCTTTTACTTTTTTCAGGATATTAGTTGATAAGATTTTTTTTTTTTGCCAGTCTTGGGCCCTGAACTAAGGGCCTGGGCACTGCCACTGAGCTTATTTTGCTCAATGCACCACTTGAGCCATAGCACCACTTCTGGCTTTTTGTATTTATGTGGTACTGAGGAATGGAACCCAGGGCTTCATGCATGCTAGGCAAGCACTCTACCACTGAGCCACCTTTCCAGCCTTAGTTGGTAAGGATTTTAACAGCCCCAGACCTGTTTCACAGAAAGTTAATTTAATTTTCTTAATCATACAGAGTTTTCGGTAAAATCCTTAATGACCGGGGTAGACAGGCATTGTATGTTGCACACATGTACACACGTATAAAGGTATATGTCTATTTCTTCCTTGTGTTCTACATTTTAGCAAAGAAAACAAGACCACTGCACCAGGCGAGGACAGAACAGTGGGACGCTGGCGAGGATATGGTTACAGAGCAGGCTTCCGGAGGGCGCCTTGAGCAGGCGTGTGCTGTGGTTCTGGTAAGTGAGTAAATCCCTCTGGGCCTTGAGGAAGGTTTTAACCACTCCCTTTATTCACTCCACTTGAGGATATTTTACCGTAGCATCCCAGGAATGACAAGGGCCATTAAAATAGTTGTGAGATAATAAAATAATAAAGTAATGGGCTGCCTCTGGGAAAGTTGAGAGGGAAATCCCATTCATTGTGGCTTTGTCAGGAGGCAGGAGGTGTTGGCTGGCCGTGCACCAGCTTTGTGACTTTTAGCCATACATTGTGCCTCTCGGGGTTGTGGCGTGCTCGTCTGGGAGACCAGAGAGGCGGGTCACAGTCATTGGTTGATTCCACAAATATTATGCATGTTGACCATCTTTTCTATGCCCAGGACAGATATCCTGGGCCAGCCTAGGATTTGAGATCTTCTTGTCTCAGCGCCCCATAAGCTGTAATTACAGGTGTACACCACCAGGCCTGGCTGGCTTTGAGACCCTGTTTTGTCATTCAGTACCCCAACCGAATGTAAGCCTGCTCAGGCCATTACCAATCTCCTACAGGTGGCATCACCACAAATTCTACCCTACTGCCTTTTTTCTTTTTCTTTTTTCTTTTTTTTGTTGGTTGTGGGGCTTGAACTCAGGGTCTGGACGCTGTCCTTCAGCGCTTTGGCTCAAGGCTAGTGTTCTGCCACTTTGAGTCACAGCTACACTTCTGATTTTCTGGTGGCTAATTGGAGATAAGAGTCTCCCAGACTTCCCTGCCCTGGCTGGCTTTGAACTGCCATCCTCTGATCTCAGCCTCCCGAGTAGATAGCATGACAAGCGTGAGCCACCTGTGCCCGGCTCCACTGCCTTGGTCTTATGGACAACTTCCGTTTTGATCTTCCTTCCACTAGTCTCAGAGGAAGACTCTTCCTTCTCTTTCCCACCAAGCACACCCTTTGGGACCCTGTCTAGAAACAAGTAATTTGTTTACATTGTACCTTCAACCTTTCTATTTGATTATGTCCTTTGGGCTCATTTCGAACTCCTCTTTTAGGGGAAAAAAACACCACCATAGTGAATTATTATTTTTATACATTTTGTATTGTAAAAATACTGCACAGAGGGTAATGAGTACATTTCCTATTGAGCACTGATGCCCCTCCTTTGTTTCTCCCCTACCATCCCTTCCTTCCCCATCGTGAATTATTGGACTGATGGTCTCTCCCTGCCCCCGGCCTTCCACAGCCACACCCTCAAGTAGTTCTCTTCTGCACAGACTCTGGACTTGGTTATGTAATTTACTGTGACTAGAAGATCATTAGCAGGTGGGAAGCAAGTAGAACCCTGGCAAACACGTACACACGAGCTGCTCTCCCTCAGCTGATCGCTATGCAGCGTAGCCACTGGACGGAGAAAGCCCTTGCTGTGTTGTCTTTGTGGTGAGCCACGACAGGTTCTGAGGGCATTTGGAGAGAGAAGCTAGCCCAGCTCAATGTCTTATCGTCTAAAAGTAGCTCCAAGAGTGGCCAAGGGAGTGCCCAGCAGAAGAACTACTTAGTGAATTCACAAGATCTTGAGACAAAATAAATCTGTCATAAGTTTCATCGAAGTTTTCTCTTCTTATCCTGCAAGTTCTGAAAGTGAAATATGAAGCAAGTTGTTGTCATTGTTGATGTTACCGATACAGTATCTCCTTATGTAGACTAGGCTTAGAACTTTTAGAGCTAGGGTTAGAACTTGCTATGTGGCCCAAACTGACCTTGAACTCAAAGTCCTCCGGTCTCATCTCAACCTATCTGAATATGACTGTCTCCTTTCTCCCCAACCCTATTATCAATGTACAGTTTTACATTTCCCTGTGAGGATTAAGAATGAGCCAGGATTTATATTAATAGTGTTTCCTACTGTTAATCTCATCTGAGCTGGCCCCCTCCTGTGAGGCCCACTGACCACCCGAGCACATCCCCAGCCCTTTGTGCTTCCGTTATTTTTCAAGTAGTGTATCCTATTTTTTGACCAGGCTGACTTAGGCTATGATCCTCCCATTTATATGTTTGTGCTGTGTGTTTGTGCTAACTAGTTCACACTGTCACACCTGCTTTTTGGTTGAGATGGGGGTCTTGCTGATTTATTGCCTTGAACCACAGTCTTACCAGATGCTGCCTCCTAAGTAGCTGGGATTATAGGCATGAGCCACCACCCCTGGCACAGTCTTCTTACTTTCTAACATCAGTTTCCCCTCCCGCCCCCAAATTCTGACAACTTTAATAATAAAATCTTAACTATTTGTTCCTTCTTTATCAGAAATATTTTGTTCACAGGCTGCCTGACAGGTTAGTGTCCTGTTCTTCTATTGTCTTTTGCTCCCAGAGTTTACTTTCAAATATTTTATTGACTTATTTTATGCTGGGCATCTTGCTCCTGATATGCATTTATTTGGATGAATAGATTTTATTTTTTGGGGTCCGGTCATGGGGCCTGAACTCTGGGCCTGGGCACTGTCCCTCAGCTCTTCAGCTCAAGGCTAGCACTCTACCACTTGAGCCACA
>NW_012267231.1:959605-970042 GCF_000151885.1 Dipodomys ordii | reverse complement strand
TGGCACTGTAGCTCAAGTGGTAGAGCGCTCACCTTGAGCTGAAGAGCTGAGGGACAGCGCCCAGGCCCAGAGTTCAAGCCCCACAACCGACAAAAAAAAAAAAAAAACAACCAAAACCATCATATGGACGTACAGCTCTCAAAGGGATGTACAGCTCCCGGGACTGAGAAGGGCACCCCCTGGCTGGCCTCAGAGTCCCTGCCGTTCTGCACTGATGTCTGCTTTGATTCCATCGGCTCAATTTGTAGCCTGTGGACCTTGTCTTTCCTTGCGTGCACTTTTTTTTTCTTTTTGAGCATGACTGTGTATTGTTGGCGTTTGATTTTTATATTTTACTATTATCATGTGTTTAGTGTTGGAGAAGACTTCAGAATATGAATTTATCTCTCTCTTTTTTAACTACAAGACTTGTTTCCAAATGTATAATTTGTATTAGAAGTTCAATGTCTGTTTTAGTCTCTGGTTTCTCTCTGTTTCAGTAAGGTGTTCTGACTTCCGGTAGCAACTTAAAAACTCTCAGCAGGCGTTAGATGTGAAAATCAGCGTCTTATGCACACACTCCCTCCACTGATTCTATGTAACCTTCAGTGCCGCTGTGGACATCTCTCAAGGGAGGTGGCCGCTGCGTTCAGCACTTCCCCGTCCATCCCAGCGCACAGTTCTTTTCCACAGCATTGGTTACATCTCTCAGGCAGAGATCTTTATTGATGACTTGGCTGCTGGCCTAGTGCAGTTGTGGGGTCTGGGGCCAATCAGCTGTGGCAGACATAGGTCAGCAGAGGCCCTGTCTGCACTCAGAGAGGGTCTGGACGTCGGTGGACGTTTGTGTGATTTGACAGTGTCCAGTGGGGGTGGGTGGAATCGGGAGGTGGGGGAAGGGCAGGCCAGGTCCCTGCTGACGGTGAGTCTCCTGACATGGGAGCTGCATTTCCCCACACTCACCAGAGTAGAGCTGCGGCCTCTCTACATGCTCCTTGACTTAGGCTGTATGTGCCTGTGTGTGTGTGCACGCATGCATGCACATGCGTGCCTGTGTGTGTGTGTGCATATGAATATGTATTCTCCCTCACGCTTAGGTACTCCTAGCTTTAAGGTCAACACTTTTCGAGAGCCACCTTAGCCCTCTCCCCGTGCCTGTCCTCGACCTGCTGCGGGCGCTAGGAGCGAGCTCTGCGCCTCCTGCGAGGAGCTCAGGGTGTCCTCCCCTGGGCCCCCGTGGACCTGAAGCTCAACAACAGAACCCCGTTCCACTTGGCTCACTGGTTGTTTTGAGTCGAGATCTGGCTTCGTTGCCGGCAGTGAGACCCTCCAGCCGCAGCCTCCTGAGGCCTGGGTCACAGGTCTGCGCCCAGGCCCGTCTGGTTCTGAGCACCTCGGAGGCTTCTGTCTAGCAAGCCTGTGCATATGTGGACTGGACGAAGCCACAGGGCAGAGAAGTGAGCGAGGTGAATGTGGTAGGTGCACTGTGCCATTCCACTGCTCGCTTCCACGGTCCGGGAGAAGGGCCAGGCATCTGACCTCGTCCGGGCCCCAGAAGCCTGGCATGTGTGCGGGATAGAGAAGGAATTTGGTCTGCGTCCCCAGCTTATTTCTGATTAAGTTTTACTTGCCTACTAAGATCTGTGAATTCTGTAGCATTGGAGTTCCAATGTGACACCCTTTCAATACTTGTTCTTCTGCTCTCTTCAATCAGAGTCCTTTTTATTTTTTTTAATGTCTACAGAGACTTGGGCTTAGTGGTATATGCTTACAGTCTCAGCAGTTACTTGAGTGGCTGAAGCTAGAGGGTCCCAAGTTCCAGACCAGCCTGTCTACACAGCAAGATCCTGTCTAAAAGGAATTTGTAAACATCCATTGACAGATGGATGGATTTGGTGGAATATTATTCAGCCTTATAAAGGAAGGGCATGCTGTCACATGCTAAATACTTCAACAACCGTATAGTAGGTGAAATAAAACAAATGCGGTGTGATTCCCAAAGAACACAATTCCTAGGATGAGAGACCGGTGGGTATCAGGGTTGTGGGGAGGGGCAGGAGGGGTTGTTTAATGGGTATCACTAGAAGCACCAGCGATGTGAATAGACTAGTCAGCTGTGTACTTAGAAATGATTAAAATATTATGCAGCTATTTTTTTTTTTTGTTGGTTGTGGGGCTTGAACTCTGGGCCTGGGCGCTGTCCCTCAGCTCTTCAGCTCAAGGCTCTACCACTTGAGCTACAGCGCCACTTCCAGTTTTTCTGGTGGTTTTATTGGAGATAGGAGTCTCATGGCCTTTCCTGCCTGGGCTGGCTTTGAACCGTGATCCTCAGATCTCAGCCTCCTGAGTAGCTAGGATTACAGGCGTGAGCCACCAGCGCCCGGCTTTATGCAGCTATTTTTAATAGTAATTAAGAACAGTCACTAAAACAGGCTCCCCTGTGGGGCTCACGCCTGCCATCCTAGCTCTGTGGGGCATAGCAATCAGGATAGTGGTTCTAGGCCTGGACATGTGGTTTGAGAGACTCTTCTTCAACAGAAGAAGCTGGTATCACAGCGGAGTACCTGCCATTCTAATCATCCTAGGAAGGGTAGATTGGGGGACCATGGGTCAGTTTGGCCTGACAGAAAAAGAATACCCAGTCTCAAAAATAACCAGAGCAAGCTGGGTGCCAGTGGCTCACGTCTGTCATCCTAGCTACTCAGGGGCCGAGTTCTGAGGATCACCGTTTGAAGCCAGCCCTGGCAGAAAAGTCCCTGTGAGACTCTTATCTCCAATTAACCACTGAAAAACCAGAAGTGGCACTGTGGCTCAACATGGTAGAGCGCTAGCCTTGAGCAAAAATAGCTCAGGGACAGTGCCCAGGCCCTGAGTTCAAGCCCCACAACTGACAAAAATAAAAAAATAACCAGAGCAAAAGGGATGGAAGTGTGATAGAGGGCTTGCCCAGGAGCCTGGAGCCCGGAGTGCTTGGTACTGAAACAAAAAGGAAAAAAGAATCAAATGATAAAAACCGCAACAGTGTGGCAGCTAGGGCCAGCACGGAGGGACGGACGCTGACCACAGAAGGTGGGCATCTGGTGGGGCTCCAGACCGCTCAGGGGCTGTGCTTCGCGACCGTCAGCTGCCACTAGCTCCTGTGGGGTTACCACACTCAGACAGCTTCCTGCCTTCCGTCTCTTTCTGCCTACACACGGATGCCAGATTAATGATTCCAGAACTCCACCTGCATCATGTCACCCTCCCACCTTCCTGGCTGCTCCTCGCAGCTAATAACCCCTGTGCCCGGCGTCCAAGTCCTCCTCACCTGGCCCCACCCCGTTCTCCCCCGTGTGACCCGCACCAGTCCGGCCCCATAGCACAGCTCTGAGTGTCTGCCTCCCTCCGTTCCCAGGCCCCAGGTCCTCCACCGTGGTTTCCCAGTTTCTGTCTTCACCACCCCCTCCCGTGTTCACACACATTACCAGAGAGCTGCGTCTTGCTCAAGTCTGAGCCCCTGGTGCTTGGTGGCGTGACCTGGGGACGAACCACACTTTCAGGAGTGGCCGCCCATAATTGTTCCCTTGATCTGCAGCTTATCAGGGGCCGGTGGGAGCTGGCAGAGGCCCGGCTGACATCCACCAGGCAGGCAGCCTGTTTACCCTCAGCTCCACTCCCTGACCCGCTCTGGCCCCCTCCGGCAGCGTCCGTCTGCTCCCGGCATTCTTGAGCAGGACCTCTCCTGACCAGATGCTCACCAGGATTATCTGCCTGCCCCAGGACAGCTGGCCGGGAAGTAAGAGGCTAGAAAAGACTGGAAGTTTTCCTGAAGCCTGAGGCTGGGAGTACACATGGAGGATACCCTGCAGGGAAGGAGAGGAGGGGTGGAGGGGGGAGGCCTGCCCTGACCCGAAGCAAGGAGAGAAGCGGCGTCCACAGCCCGCGAGTGGCGCGCAGCAGCTCGCTGCAGAGCAGAGGTATTCCATTGGTGCGCGCGGCCCGCCACTGTGGGCTGCAGCGGGCTGGGGGTGGGGGCCAGGGAGGCGGGGGGGGCGGGGGGGAGGGTTGTGAAATCCACCTGGATGCCATCAGTCTTGCCAGAGTAAACAGAGCTGACAGGGGTGCTTGCTGGCAGCCTGGTACAGGTTGGGGGGTCACTGCTGCGGCCCGGTGACCTGCCTGCCTGCCCCAAGGTAGAGCCGTTCTGGGATCTGTCACAAAGGACAGAGCTGAAGGCTCAGGCCTCCTGGAATGAACTCGTTTCCTGGCATCCTGCATGATTGGGAGTGCGTGCATTTAAGAAATCTTCTACATGTAAATCTGGGCTGAGATCAAATACTCGCATTTAAAGCAAAACGAACAAAAAGATCTCCTCCCCCACCTCAAAGTAAGATGCATGTTATAGCTGTCACTGGCAATAAAAGGAAAGTTTTTTTTTAAAGAAAAAGCTCCTTTCCCGTATTTTTAGTATTTGAGAGTTTAGAAGGAATAGTTGGATTTATAAGGCTAAACCTACCACTTAATCATCTAGAGTTTTCCAACACAGCAGCATCATCTCACTTAAGTGAGGGCTCCTTCCTAAAGTCCTACAGCAGTGGGGAAAAGCAATCCTGTCATACTGTAGAGGATGGAAATGTCCTTTCCTGAGAACGACCCTACCCAAATGGTACCCTGTTAGGCTGAGGGAAGACAGGCCACCGCCTGAACCTGCCTGTGTCTCCAGCTGTCCCACCGGTGCGCTAGGTGACCTTGGGCAAGCCACCTCACCAGCCTGGGCCTTGTTTCTTCACCTATAAAACAAAGATAGTAAAACCCCGGTGCCTCCTGGGTATTTCTGACACTAATGAAGGCTCGTAAAGTGCTTTGAGATCCTCAGGATGAAAGTCTCCCCCGTACAGTCAAGCTGGTTTATTACGCTGGAGCATGACATTCCCATGGAGTCCTGGCCAGGCTCTCCCCCGCCTCCCGGGGAGACTGCACAGAGGAGAGCTGTGGTGTGAGCCTACGGACGGAGACCTCCATTACAGACATGGAGGACGCCACAGCATGCTGGCGCATTAGAGGCTATGATCATGAATAATTAAGCCGGGCTCTGCTCGTGGATGATGAACCGCATGTGCGCCGTGATGCTGTGGGTTTTCTCGTGGCTCTCCCCAGCAGGCTGATGTCACGAAATTTACCTCCAGTTTGCACAGATGAGCGGGTTTACCTCACATAATAGGTTGGTGGAGTAAACTTCTGAGGGTTACTCAGATACCTCCTTGGAGAAATAAACCCAATTAGAGGTCTCTTCCTCTCTTAGTACAGAAGACGAGGTTCATTAATGATAATGAAGGTCTGAGGCCCTAGGTTTGTAATTAATCTTGTACAGGCCTTCCCGCTTGAAAATACTGAAGAATATCAAAGTCACGAACACGGCTCCAGGCTAAAACTCATGCACGTGAGATGTGAGGGCGGGCTCGTGCACAGACGCCGCTGCTGATGTTGGACATCTGCTTTGGAAGGCACAGCCATAATTAGATCAAATGAAAGCCTTTAGATAACTCACCAGCTTTGACTATTAAAAAAAAGTTCAACATCATTAAAAAAAGGTATCCAGAGTAAGAGACAAAGTGGATATTTTTTTGTTTTTTGTTTTTGCTGGTCGTGGGGCCTGAACTCTGGGCCTGGGCGCTGTCCCTCAGCTCTTCAGCTCAAGGCTAGCGCTCTACCACTTGAGCTACAGCGCCACTTCTGGTTTTCTGGTGGTTTAATGGAGAGAAGAGTTTCAAGGACTTTCCTGCCTGGGCTGGATCCTCAGATCTCAGCCTCCTGAGTAGCTAGGATGACAGGTGTGAGCTACCGGCGCCCGGCTAAAGTGTGGGTTTTAAAAGACATAGCTAGGAGGAATTGTGATGGGGCTGTATCAGTGACATAACTGTGGACAACAATTTTAAGCAAATAGCCATAGGATTAGTGTCACGCTGCGGGCTCCTTGTATGTGGTTTCTATCTCTTCCTGGTGTTGTTTCTACAAGCGCTGCTGCTGACGGGGCCAGACAGTGTACGGTATCAGCCACCCCGGCGTACCCCGGCTGTGTACGAGAGGAGATTGTTCTCGGCTAGGGACAGGCAGATTTCTTAAACTGCTATCCCAAAAGGGAAAGGTACTAGGTAACAGGAGCTCGGTTTTTGCATCTGCATCTGACCTGATGGTCCAAACTCTGAAAAGAATAGTAAGTCTGTTCATACCCTGCAAGTACCAGTGCTACCCAAGAGGCCGTGGAAGGTTCTGGGCACAGGTCAAAGCCAGCGCTCAGGAGTGTCGCCGAAGCCACCAGCTGTGTCCTTCCTGAGGATTTCCCTTACCTTCTGCTCTCTTTTCCCCAGATGCTATTGCTGATTGGCTTTTACTTATTTATTTTACGTGCATGCTGTTGCGTTTCTCTTCGGGTGCTTAAAATGCATGTTACAAAGCCACTGTCGCACAGGGAGGTGGTGGTTGAACTTCACCCTGGAGGAGGAGTTTTTCACTGCTTACTGTGGATGTGCTGCCCAGCTGTTTAAAGGGAAAGAAGAAGATCGGGTCAGGTGCTTCTGTGTGAGTGTGTTTGCGATGGTTCCAGGCCTTGAACTCGGGACCTCTCACTCTTGCTTGGCCTGTTGCTCACGGCTGGTCCTCCACCACTTGCACCATGCCCTGAGTCTAGCATTTTTGGCTAGTTAATTGGAGTCAGAGTCTTGTGGACTTTTCTGCCAAGGCTGATTCTGAAGCACCACAGTCCCCCAGGTGTCAGCTTCCTGAGTGGCTGGGGGTGACAGGCGTGAGCCGCCGGTGCCCGCAGCTGCGCGAAGGCTCACCCAGGCTCTCGGCTGTTTGCGGCCTAGTTTTCCTTTGCCAGCCCATCCTTGCCTGGAGCTCGGGAGAGGAGCCTTCGCGTGGTCTCTCCCTGCAGGAGCAGGTTGATCACCGTATGTTCAGGTCTCCCGCCTTCCCGACTCCCTGCCACTCTCCCAAGCACAGCCACCACTGTGTCCCTGTAACGTTTTTAGGGTTTAGAAGTCGTTGACTAAACTGGGTGTGACCCGGACAAGGCTGAACGAGTCCTGTCACATTTCCTCCAGAGCTCGTCCCCACCCGTTATTAGTAAGTAATTCCCTTCACCAGCAAGGCCCTTATCACCAGGCCGGGACCTTCTGCCGTGGTCAGCCTCGAAGGCTTTGCCTTGGGCGAACTTTGTTTTCTCTTCCAGTCCTTCTGCCAGGCCTCCACAGAGGAAATCCGGACCCTCCACTTCTACCTGTAATGTCTGAATGTCTTCCAGAAGCTTGCCTTCTTGGTGCTGACTTGCTCTTCTTCTCTTAGCTTTGCAATTTTTCTTGAACAAATGAAATCTCTCATATCAATAATAGCGAAAAACAAGTGACAGTGACAGTTGCGTAAGGACAAGCAAGCGCCCGGTAGACGGGATGAACGAGTGAAGGGAGGAGTGAGCACGGACTGACAGCAGGCAAAGGTGAGACCCACGCGTGGCTCCGCGCTCGGGTCCCTGTGCTAGAACGAGGGGTGAACAGGTGCTCCTGCTCCCAGGAAGCTCCCTGGAGACGGGTGACCCGGCTCGCTCTGTCTGCCAGCCTTCTAACAAAGGGGCATAGGCACAGGCTGGGGAGGAAGTGAGTAAGTCTGCCTCGGGCGGGCCGGGGAGATCTCCTGCGGCCGGGACGCGCCCCTTCCCAGCACAAGCCTGTCTCCCGGTGTGGGGACACGTAGCTTCCCGTGTCCTTTTCCACAGACACCTTTATGGTGAGAAAAGAGGACGGTTAATGGGTCAACGGCCGCCTCTGTTCCTCCTCCGAAAGAAAGGCTCTTCACCCCTCCGAGTCCCGCCACGGACAAGAACCTCCGTGCCAGGAGGCCTGTACCGAGGATGAGTCATGGCAGAATGGTGGAGCGAACGCCGGCGTGCACCAGGGCTGGGGTGGTCAGCCCCCTGCCACGCGAATGAGCCCTGTTGGAAGGGGACCGCACAGGCCTGGGTTAGCCTCCTGTGAACACCTGGACGGCCAGCTCACAAGGCGTTCTGAGCTAGAACGACTTGGCTTAGTTGTTCCAAATGTCTGTCCATCTACTGCATAATAAGTAAGTGGTTTGCCGTTTCAGCCGCCATGTTTGAGGATACTTTGTCACACGGCAACAGAGCGGTCCGCACACGGGTCCACTGCCATCCTGGCAGAGCTTGGTTTCTGACACCGTTTGACTCTAGACACCACCAAGAAAAAAAAAAAAGAGAGACTACATGGTAAGAGACAGTGTGTGCAGGGCAGAGCTGCTCTTAGAGAGAGGTCCCTGCGCCCATGGGAACAACCCAGAATGTTCTTCACTGAGAGTTGGAGAGCTCAGCGCCTGCACGAACACCTAGCTCTCCGACTCCCGGAAGCTCTCTCGGGCTCCACGGAGGAGGGTGGGCCTGGAACACTGAGAGACAACACAACAGCCGTGCCTGGTTTTATTCTCCCCAGAAATAGAATCATATTCTTGCCTACTCCACAATGTGTTTATGAGATAGATTTAAACTGTTGCATGTAGTTGTGGATTGCTCATTATAATTAGCCTCTGGTACTCTATTGTGTGGAATCCCACAATTCTTTTATTATCCTTCAACTAGTGATGGGCATTTGGATGATTTCCAGTTCGGGATATTACAAATAGTCTGACTATGAACATGTAAAGATAAGTTTTACGATGCCTCTGTCTACAGATTGACAAGCAAATATGAATTGACTTTCCCAGCTTGCCTTTCAGATAGGGTAAAGAAGAAGCTGAGGGTTGAGTTGAAATAAATGGAGATAAATTAGTAAAAATAAATATCCCCATTAGTGAATCCAAATCACTGCATCTAAAGAGCAGCATGGAAGGTTCCCATAGAAACCACTCATTCCTGTTTGTCCACAGACAGAACCATGAAAGGTGATCTGGGCCCTGGGCCGGGCGCCGGGCCCTGATTTCCAGGAGCTTTCTTAAAGATTACAGTGTTGGACGTGGGATCGGCTCACGATAAAAGCTGTCAGGCTCATCCAGGTGACCACAGGACTTTGACTCTGAGCCTAGGTCCCTGCCCCACAGCTCTGAGGACAGGAGTGAATGAAGGACGGCCTGAGATGAAGCAGTTCCGGATGATCTCTGGGGCTGCAGCCCCACCGATGGGTCGTGAAATGGTTACACAGCAGATTCCTGGGAATGCTGGCCACAGGAAGCTTGCTGAAGTCGATGATATCCGCACTGTGGGGGAGACATGTTCAAGTTGTTCTCAGCCTGGAAATAGTGCCCCTCACCCAAAACAAAACCCACAGATGCAGTAACACCTCCCATGGCTGCAGCAGGTCAGGAGCAGACTGTGGCTTGAAGCAAGTGTTCGTGGGACCACAGTTCAGGCCCACGCAACCAGCACTGCGGGGCAGAGCATGCGTGTGCCATGTGCACACGTCTGTGCAGTAGCCAGTAGGAACAGGCCCACCACAGAAATGGAGTTGGTCAGGAAGTGTGTAGATTCATGTTTCATTACCCTTACCATTTTATCCTCATCCTCATTGAAGGCCTATATTCCATGAGTGAGAACATGCCATGTTTGGTGTTTTGAACTTGGTCGATCTTGCTCCTGGGAGAGTCCTCCTCTCATTCATTTTCCTGCAAATGGCATCATTTTATTTTTCTTTATGGATGAGTTGCGTCCCCTGCTTTGTACTGTGTATGTATGTATGCATGTTCACATGCATAGACACACACACACACACATAACATCTCAAGTTTCTTGTCCATTCATTGCTTACGGAGCACCCCAGCGGGCCCCTCCACTTGGCTACTAGGAAGAACTATAGTACCCATGGGTGTATACGTGACATTCTTCCCTGTGTATTGACTTACTTTCCTTTGGGTATATGCCCAAAGTGGTACGAGGGGCCATTAGGTAGATCTGTTGTGGGTTTTAGGTTTTTTTCATTGGTTGTAGTGCTTGAACTCTGGACCTGGGTGCTGTCCCTGTGCTCTTCAGCTCAAGGCTAGTGCTCTACCACTTGAGCCACAGCGCCACTTCCAGCTTTCTGAGTAGTTTATGGGAGATGAGAATCGTACGGACTTTCCTGCCTGGGCTGGCTTTGAACCTCGATCCTCAGATCTCAGCCTCCTGAGTAGCTAGGGTGACAGGCGTGAGCCACCGTGCCCGGCTCTGTTGCGGTTTTTAAAGAAACCTCCACACTGGTTTCCATAGTTGTGGCAATGGGATGTGACTGTAGATGGGAACGGTTCAGCAGGAAGGGGAGGGGAAAGAGAGAATACTGAGGGATGTAGAGCATCAAAGACTGTCACCCCCCCCAACCACACACAACCACAGTGTAATGAAGCTCACCAAATGCTGTTTGAAAAAGGGGAGGAGCCAGGAGAGACATGGATGGAGCAAGGAGAGGGATGGGGGGAGGGAGAGGTGGGAACACAGGGGGGGAGAGG
>NW_012267231.1:951855-958812 GCF_000151885.1 Dipodomys ordii | reverse complement strand
GGGGGGAGTTTGTTTACAGTGCAGTGTTGCATGTATGGAAATATCTCGATGAAACCCCTTCAAAGGACAAAGATGTGACAAAGATGTATAGAAGTGAACTCTGAACCGAGAGACTGGCGCGTGAGCGTGGGCTCTTGTGCGCCATGTGTGTGGGAGGTGGCATGCGCTGGTCGAGAGAGGCCTGGGGGTCTGAAGGTCTGAACCCAGGAGAATGACAGCCCAAGGACACGTCCCTGTCACCCGGCCCCAAGGCCTCGGTGGGGCTGTGGTGGGCAGAAACAGCCCCCTGGCGCCGATGTTCCCGCACACACGTCAGTCCTTCTAGAAGCGGTGTAAGGCCTGTAGTACAGGTGAACTCAGTTCTTACCAGTAAGTGATCCTTGAAAGAAACAAACCCAATGGACAAAAAGACAAACATGCTGTCTTTGGAGTGCCAACAACACTCGGTCTCCGTGGGTTTCTGGACAAGGTGGTCTCTGCTCGATGAGCAGATCCCACCATGCGGACTGAGAGCCGGCAGGGGAGGCTGTGGTCTGAGAGGGCGGGCCAGGATGCGGCCGCTCCCCCAGTGTCCCCCACACCAGCTCTGGAGCCATACGTCTGGCTTGCAGCCCTCCCACCACGTGGCGGGGGACTTTCCCTCGCCCGCCCTGTCCTCCGGCAGGAACAGAGTGCGTCTGCTGGGAGCCAGCAGCTGCCACGCATGTCTGTCTTCTGCAGGGAGATGGCCGCAGCTGGCGGCTCCAATTTGATGGCCAGAAGCATTCCTGAGCAGAAGCAGTTCTATCTCTGGTTCTGCCCCCACCAGCACCGCTCCGCACCCCCAAACTCAACCCCAAATCCTTCCCAGCGCAGACCTTCAAATCTAAACCCAGCAGAGCTGCAAATAAAGGCACTTTGGTGCTGCCTCCTCTGGGAAGGCGGGGACCGTGTCCACCCGGTCCAAAGCCAGCCGCAGCCAGCTTTCCACACAGGGCACTGAACGCTTGCAGGGCCGCATCCTCCTCCCGTGGCCTTCCTCTTGGTATTTCCTGAGGACAGAGCCGGCCTGCAGCAACTAGCCTTGCGTCTGACTAAGCGGTTTTTCTGGAGAGGAGCAAGCTACAACGAGAGCCTCATTCCTGAAGAGGCGTAAGACCCAGGAGAGGCTGAGCAGGGAACAGAGCGCGGCTTCTTGGCCTGGGGCCTGAGTACCCTTCAAAGAAGTGGGGGGCTCTGGCTGAGGGCAGGTGGCTGGACATGTGCAAACACACGGTCTTGGCTTCAGAAACAAGGGCCAGTTCAGAGACAGTTTTTCTGTGGAGATAGGTTCTAGTGCTAGAAAGAGAACCCTGCCTGCCGTGGCCTGTGGTGTTGCACAGCCACCGAAGCCCTGCCCTGACCCGGGGGCCAACCAGCCAGGTGGGGTGAGCGCCACAGTCTGCCCAGAAAGACCCCCAGATAAGATCGTGGTGGCAGACGTCAGAAGAGCGGGCACCTTCGTGGGCAGCCTGTCCCGGGAGGAAGGGGTCAGGGAGCCCTCTGGATTGCTGGGGATGTTCTGGATTGTTCTGAAAGTCAGTTGGGGGTGGTGAGTATAGCTCAAGTGGTAGAGGGCCTGCGTTCAATGTCCAGCACCACAAAACAAAAACCTACCCCACCCTCCCCCAGATCCCCAGCCAGGCAACAGCTCCACGGGAAAGGCCGTCAGGCTCCAGGAAAAAGTCACGAGGTTCCTGCTTCTCACGCCACCTCAGTTGTGCCCCCACAAAGAGGAAGAGACAAGAGCCTCAAGTGTGGACCCCTTGCTTTGATAAACTAGTAATTCAGGAAGAGTGCTTTCATCTCCAAAGGCTGAAACCCATCCACCTCTGGGCGCTCTCCTAGAATATCTTTTGTGCCCAAGCTTTACCTCCTAAAACAGGACCGACTGACTTGTAAGGGTCAAAGATGATTTTCCTCCCTCCGTCAGTCTTGCCCGTGGCAAATGTAGACATGTCACTTGGAATGTAGTGCCGAGGCCCTGATAAAATTGGAAAAGCATGTGGAGATGATAGTCATCTGGGGTGAACGCAGACACTTCCTGCCGCTCGCAGGATGTCGCTGAGCTGAGGCTACCCTCCCAGGGGAGGTGATTCACCCAGCCCCAGCCAGATGTGTAGGAAGCTTTCCTGGACCCACATGCTAATGCTGCCCAATTGTGCAGAGACAAGATGTGTCCAGTCAGGGGCGGAACATGCCGGCACGGCCCGCCAGCCAGCCTGCCGTGCGACGCATCAGCAGACGTGTGTCACCACGGCACAGGCTGGGACGGGTTAGATGGTAACGGAGCCCGGTGACCTAATGCTCACACTCATGCTGCGGTTGTCAGGCTGTGGATTCGTGTCAGCGTGGTGGGATCACCGTTCCCAGGGATCTGGGGTAGACACCCCTTTTCCTGTTTCCTGTACCCAGCAGGTGTCGGAGTCCTGCCCCCCCCCCCCATACATCAGCTGCAGCTTCAGCTCTGTGGGATTCCGGGAGATCTGGAATGTGGCTGGCAAGCTGACTTGGGAAAATTACCCGGTGGCCAGGTTCACCGTCCTGGTGCAGCTCCGGCTGCTGGCGGGCACAGCCTTGCCTTTCCTGCCGAAAGCCTAAGGCTCCCACCTGCACTTCCTTCCTGTGCAGTGCAGAAAGGCTCCGGTGTTCTAATGACTGAGGGCGGCGGAGCGAGGCCCCACACGCTCGACTCTGAATAAAGAGGGGTGAGTGTGTGCGTGCACAGACACCCTCCTGTGTGGTGGAGAGGAGACAGACAGACAGACATAGAGACACAAACACCCTGGGGCAGCCGTGGTGTGCTCACAGCCCTTTGGCTGCCCAGTGATGGCGAATACCACACGAGCAGAAGCTGAGGCTGGCGGTGTGCGGGTGGAGCGGCCGGGCCTGGCTCTCAGGGCAGTTCACGTCCCTGCACTTGCTCCCAGCAGGCGGCCCTGGTCCGGGTGGCGCTGGCCCATGTTGTATGAAGACATTGTCCGGGTAAGCCGTCAGCTTTGGCAAAGGCACACACCCAGACATCAGGAAGGCTGAAACAACTTTAGTCAGCACCCCAGCTCCTCAAAGACTCCTGTCTTACTGTTCTCCTTTGTAGAACTATAGCTCTGGTTGCTTAAAAGCTGACCCTCAGGGTGGCGGGCACCTGCGGGCAGGCCTCGGGCCTATTTCTTCTAAATCAAGGCAGTCTGTGTGCTGGGGCTATGCATGCCAACCAGACACCTTTTAGGAACAAGCTACAGAGGCAGTCACCAAAAGCTGGCTGAGCTTTGTGCTTGCGGAGCAGATTCGGCTCCTGGCAGCGAGGCTCTTTGGGGAGCAGTGGTCGCCATAACTCCTCCCGTGGCTCATCACCAGTCATTTACTTGGCTTTAGAATTTGTTTTTGTGCTTACTCCGGAACACTGGTCTACCTAAGGAATGGGAATTCATGGAACGCTAGGTAAACTAAGCGATCTTCTCCTTGAAGGCCTGGCTTGGGTGGAACCAAAGGTGTCTCTGTCTCCCTCTCTGCCACCTGTTTGGACCAGGCTGAGTTCTAGCAGGAGCCCCAGGCAGTACCCGCCTCTGACGGACTTCCCTGACCACCGCATAAAAACCTGAAGGAGTGCCACTTAGTCACAAAGCAGAGAGACTATGGCCCATCTCCTCCAGCACCCCACCCACCCCCACGAGCAGGGATTCAGACCCCAGCCCCGTTCCTGTGTTTTACTTTGTCATCCCCGGCCTGGACTTTCATTTAATTTCACACATGGGATGGCTAGGTTTTATGTGTTGGTGTGTCTAGCCTACAGTGCCCATCTGTCTGGTCAAACTCCGGTCTAGAGGTTGCTGGGGGTGTTTTGCAGGCATGCTTAGCATCTACACTCATTGACTTGAGTTCCCTTCAGTCATGTGGCACCTTTCTTCAGTCAATCAGAAACCTTAGGAACAAAGAGTCCGGTTTCCCAGGGGGAGAAGGGATTTTACCACAGGACTTTAGCAGTCTTTCTGGAGTTGCCTGTCTCACAGCCTGCTGTGCAGATGAGGACTTGACCCCACAGAGGTGCGGGCAGTCTCCTTAAAACAGTCTCCCTCTCCCCCTCTCCCTCCCTCTTCCTCTCTCCCTCTATCTCCCTCTCCTTCTCCCCCTCTCTCTGTCTCTGTCTCTCCCTCTCCCTCCCTCTCTCTGCCTCCCAGTTGCTGGGATTAGAGGTGTGCATCACCATGCCTGGAAAATAATCTCTCAGTGTGGGTGTAGGGGTGCATGAACGTGTTGTGCACATGCACACGCACGTACATGTGCACACACACACATGTGCACACACGCACGCACGCACGCACATGTGCACACACGCTTGGTTCTTTTTCTTTGGAACCCAGATGTGCAGTACCGTGTCCACCCAGTTCCCTCAGCTTGTCTGTTTCCTTTTTTTTTTTGGGTCCGGTCATGGGGCCTGAACTCTGGGCCTGGGTGCTGTCCCTCAGCTCTTCAGCTCAAGGCTAGCGCTCTACTACTCGAGCCATAGCACCACTTTCGGCTTTTTTTCTTTTTGCGTATGTGGTGCTGGGGAATTGAAAGGGCCTCAGTCATGCAAGGCAAGCGCTCTACCACTGAGCCACCTTCCTAGCCCAAGTCTGTTTCCTTCACCTCCTGACGCTCCCGCCTGACCACGCACACCGCCGGCCACCGCCGGCCTCTGCCCTTCTGCATGCTCCCACTGAGATCTGACCCTCGCCTTCGGGAAGCGCCCCTTCCCTTAGCAGGTAGAGCTGGGGTGGCTCAGGGGGTCGGCCTCCATCTTGCCCTTGCTGCCGGGGCAGCCCTCACTGTCCAGCCCTGTCCTCAAACCATGTCCCGGGGCCAGCGCAGCACAGCATCAGGAGGGTCCTGCGGGTGTCTGTGGTGTGTGCCTGGGCGTGCTGGACTGCTGGTGAGCCTGGCAGGGTTGTCAGCGTTGAGCCCGACTCCCCGCTTGCTTCCTTTGCTGACACCTCTTTCCTGGCCCCTCTTTCAACAGTGTGGGTTTGGGTGGTGGGCACCTCCTGGTGGGAGTCTGCCGCTGTATCTAGGTATTTATTTCAGAGTTGTGCTCATCTATAAACCTGTGTCGGTGGACGGAGGTGAATTGGCTTAAAAAAAAAAGGCCTCTCCTTTCCAGAAATCCTGGGATATGGTAAAAGCAGCAAACAAAAAAGGCCAAAAGTGCCCCCCCAAACTAGACCAAAACCCCTCACAGCGTCGAAGCCGTCACTGTGGGTGCTTGGATGTATTTGTTCTTTCAGTGTTCCTTTCTCACACCCAGGCCCGCGCCAAGCACCCAAGCACCGAGCCCAGAACCAGGGACTGAGCTGATGAAGGTGGACGGCCCCACCCTCGGGGGCTCCCCTCCAATGGCAGAGCGGCCAGCCGGTAATTACTGCACAATGTGGTGAGTGTTCCCCTCGCTCTGGAGGGGGAGGGAGTGAGTAATCTCTGGCTGCCCGGGGCCTCGGGGAAGGCTGGGACTTGAAGCAGTAACAGGAGTTCACATGCCTGCCAGGGCCAGGAGACTGGAGAGGGAAGGGGTCCAAACCCCACCTTGGACCGTCAGATTGCCCACTCACCAGAGCCGCTGACGGGAAGCCAGGCGGACAAGCGCAACCTGGCTCTTCTGGCTTTTCGCTTGGCTCCTGAGACCAATGCTAACGAACATCAGTGGCCAAAAGGCAGGTGGGAGCTGGGGGTGCCGTGGTGGGCGGCCGGATGGCCAGCCCTCTCCGAGTCCCGGGGCCCTGGCCATCCTGGAGCCACCAGGGCCGGGCCCTGGAGGGAGAAGGGGCCCCTGGACAACACGGCCTGGGTTACCCCTGCGGGAAGCCTGCCAAGGGCCTGCGTAATCAGGACTTGATACTGTGTAGACAAGAGCTCTTAAGACAAGGAGTAACTGCTCTGCGGAGAGTGGGTGCTGCTAAAAACCTGTTGCCCGTTAATTGCTGTGGGTGGACGATGCCAAGGTATCTTCGTTCAGATCTTACCTCACGGTCCCAGGGACGGCGTAAGGACGGTCCTCCGTTCCAAGAAGAAAATTAAAGGCTGCTGCTGAGATGAGCAGTCATTGAGAGATCAGATCTCGACAAGACAGGGCACCACCTCCTGCCCAGAGAGGACGTAGGACTGGAGTTTATGTGAGGTGCTTCGCCCTGATTATGGCACCCCAGCAGGGGCTCGACACATTCCCGGCACTAATTAGTTCTCACCCCTCATTGGGTGCCCATTTTCCTGGCGGGAGAGCTGGCACCCAGGAGGAGGGGAGAAAAGGTGTTCTCAGAGGAAAGCAGTGTCCTGGCCGTCTAGGTGTCAGCCTGTGGGGGGGGGGATGGGAAGGGGGAGCGTCTTTGGTCACTCTGGCCGGAGCGTCTGCCCTCCAGGGTTTGGATTTGGAGTGAAGATGCTCCTCAGATCACTGCTTCTTATGAATGGCCCAGCAGCTGAGGTGTGGCCCCAGCCAGTGGCTGTGCCCCTCCCCGTATGCTTGTGTCTCTCTATGCATGCAATAAAACATTTAAACACTTAGAACGGGCTGGGTGCCGGGTGGCTCATGCCCGGCATCCCAGCTACTCTGGAGGCTGAGCTCTGAGGATCGCGGTTCAAAACTGGCCTGGACGAAAGTCCGTGAGACTCTTATCTCCAATAAACCACTCAGAAAACCAGAAGTGGCGCTGTGGCTCAAGTGGTAGAGCGCTAGCTTTGGGCTGAAGAGCTGAGGGACAGTGCCCAGGCCCAGTGTTCAAACCCCATGACCAACCAAAAAACAAAACAAAAAACCCCAAAACCAAGAATGAGCTTATACCCCACACGTTAACTCCACACGTTACTGCCTGCATGTGCACACTGGCACAGGAGAGTAAACCCCACACGTTAACTCCACACGTTACTGCCTGCGTGTGCACACTGGCACAGGAGAGTAAACCCCACACG
>NW_012267231.1:946450-951805 GCF_000151885.1 Dipodomys ordii | reverse complement strand
ACACGTTACTGCCTGCGTGTGCACACTGGCACAGGAGAGTAAACCCCACACGTTAACTCCACACGTTACTGCCTGCGTGTGCACACTGGCACAGGCAGAGCGCTTCATGACATGCCTACTCTGCATCGCTTTGTATATGCAGAGGTATTTCAGTGATGGGACGTCCTGCAAAGTCCTGCCCTTCGCCCCACTGTCAGCAGTGCTTTATGCGCTTGGGGATAGTTGCTTGTGTGCTTCTACAATTGCTTTCTTACACTAGCGGTACCAGGGAGTCTGTTAGGAGCGGATCTGAGAATGTCCTGCACTTTTGCCAGCACCGCATGTTATCCGCCTTTTGTTTTTGTCAAGGTAATAGCCTTTTTCTTTCCCTTTAGCATTGCATTTACCTGACCACTGGCAAAGCTACCCATTCCCTCAAGCCTCTGCTAGCCGTTTGTGTTTTGTTTGTAAGTTCTTGATTGTTTTCTTTGTCTACTTTTCTATAGGAGGTTGGCATTTTTCCAGCTCCGGGGTTCCCAGGGGTGCAGCAGAACCTCCCAGGGGACTTCCAAACCACACAGGCCTTATCCAGGCCTTCGGATGCTCTTGGACAGTGCCGATGTGGACCTGCGCAGTCCAGGTCCTGGTGGTTGAGATGGGGTGGGGCCAGGAGGACAGGGTGTTATTAAGAGTTGTGTATGTGTGCGCGCACATGTGTGTGTGTGCGTCTCTGTGTGTTTGTCTCAGCCACTCTCGGATGCCATAACAAAATACTACATAGGCTAGGAAGCTTAAACAACAGGAATCTATCTTCTTACAGTCTGGAAGTTGAACAGTCCCAGATCAAGGCCTCTCAGCGTGGCTTCTGATGAGACCGCTTCCTGTCCTGAGAGAGGCATGTTCTGTCCTTCACCTTGCAGAGGCGGTCAGCCCTGGCCTCTGACCCTGTTTGGGCAGCCCCCGTGGAGGGGCTGTGAGCGACAGGCCTGGTCTGGGAGGCACGTGATTCCAGGGGAACGGCGGCTCGGGGCAAGCCCCCTGTGTTAAAGCATGGGGAGGGGATGGACAAAGGTCAGGGCCGCAGGCGCTGGACGTTGGTGAGGGACCACCAGCCCTTGGCCGTCAGCACACCTGGCGTGACTCGGGCTGCACACGTCTTCTCCCCAGTTGTCCACCTGGCAGCTGGACAGTCCAGGTCGGCGAGGGGCAGACACAGCCGGAGCCTGGCAGCAGCGTTGATGCGCACGGGAGGCGCTGTGCACCCTGGGCCACCTGGCTCTCCTTTGCACGTTCTTTGTCTGACACAGCGCAGGGCTGTCTGGGCTCCAATCACATCAGCGAGGACACCCTCTCGGGGTCCAGGCAGCTGCAAAGGCCCAAAGGCATGGCCAGATGGCGTCCTTTCTCCCCGAAATGGTTGCTGATGCATCCTGGCCTTTTTGGATAGAGTTTGAGGGGTCCTGGCCGCGTGTGTCGGTGATGAGGAGGCAGGTGGTGGAGCCCGGCCTGGCCCTGCCCCAGGCCCTGGAGGTGGTCCCCCAAAAAGCAAGCAATCGCCGTGCACGCAAGAGAGGGGACATGGCGCATGCACACGGAGCATGGCGCGTTCCATTTTTACAACTGAAGTTGACGTAGAACCCAGAGTGCAGGTAGCGCTCACGATGAATCTCCACAAGCCTGGGCTTACAGGCGACTGGGCAGCGGAGGTGGGCGTCCCGGGCCGTGTCCCTGTTGTCTCTGGTGCTTAATTCCTGGTTGGATTACAAACAATTCTAAGTGGTGGAAAGCGCAGGGGTCCCAGGCCCGCTCCTCCCGCAGAGGCCGAGGTTCCACCTCGGGCACACCCACGGAGGAGTGCGGCTCATAGGCCTCTCCAGGAGCGAGAAAAATGCACACGCGCAGGGGTGCATTCACACACTGCCCACACACTCAGGCTTGCGTGGAATCATCACACCACACCCCTGCCTGCCCAGCAGAGGAAATCTGTGGACTCGAGCAGCGTCAGTCCATGCATTGGCCTTGCACACGCATGCACACACACACGCACACATGACACCGTGGGCCTTGCACACACATGACTACCTCCCCTGCAGGGGCCAGAAGTTTCTCTGCCTCCATTTGGGGTACCTGGGACCCCACTCTAGTGTGTCTGTGTGTGTACGCGCACGCACACACACACACACACACACACACACCTCACTGGATTTATTTTTCTTTCACATCATCCTGCAACCTCAATTAGTACATGCAGCACAGAATAATTAAAACCAAACCCAGGCTGTGCCTGGAATTCGGCCCCTTGGCTCTGAGTCTGACTCATCTTTCCCCGGCGAGCAGACCGGCCTCTGGTCAGGATCCGCCCGGAGGCTGGAGCAGGACAGGAGCGGGCGCGGGGCTGGCCGCAGCCTAGGCCCAGGGCTCTTCCTCCTCCCGGCTCCTCGGGCTGGGGCTTGCTCCTGTGAACGGCCAGGCCTGCCGGGGCACGAAAGAGCCGGGGAAGATCCTCCGGGCGAGACTTCCCATAGACAGTTTGGCCAAATTCATAAATTAAGTTGAAAATGTGATCCAGCTTGCTGCCAAGCGGGGCTAATTAATTTCTGTAGAGACTGATGAACAGGAAGCCCGCGATTCACATTATTTCATCAACAATTAATTCACTAAGCCCTGATTCATTACTTTCCTGGCATCGGCCATCCTAAACAGAGCTGGAGGCCGGCTGTGCTAAGCCTGGGCCACCGCGCGGCTCGGCCCGGCTGCCGTGACCTCACCCCCCGGCCCGGACTCCTCGCGGGGGGCCCAGCGGACCCTGCAGGCGGGTCTGGGTGAGCGCTGCCCCCCACCTCCATGTTCTGGAACTTTGTGGCCTCCTGCAAGGGGAACACCGGTGGTCCAGGCCCATTTCAATCCCTGCTTTGCTAATAAACTCTGTAAGCCCCCCTGCCCCCCAGGGCCCCCCACAAAGAGCAGAATTTGGAGCTGCAGCTCAGGGCGCTTCAGGCAGGTGCCCCAGTCCCTTCCGCCCTCCTCAGGGCAGACTCCGGGCCGGTCTGCCAGCACACACTTCCTGCCGCCAGGGAAGGCGTCCTGGAGGAGGAGCCCTGTAAGCGCTCCCCCCGGTCAGCGGTACGGAAGGCGGAAGGCAGGCAGCAAAGAGAAGCGGTCGCTAGACAGGAAGCTGGGATGGGCGTGAGGAGCGGCCGGGGTGGGGAGATCCGGCTGGACCAGCGCGCCGCACGCGCCACGCATCTCTGTCCACCGTCTGCTGGACAGACGGACAGACTCAGAGCCCGCCCTACGACAGCGGCGTTCTCCCTCGGGCCATGAAACCCTGTGGGGCACACGTCCCACACCGGGCACAGGCTGGGCATCAGGCCAGCTCTACCCTAGCCACCCAGCCAAGGCCAGGGGAGGCCGCCAGGGGAGGTCGCCAGGGGGAGGCCGCCAGGGGAGGTCGCCAGGGGAGGCTGCCAGGGGGAGGTCGCCAGGGGAGGCCGCCAGGGGAGGTCGCCAGGGGAGGCCACCAGGGGAGGCCGCCAGGGGAGGTCGCCAGGGGAGGCCGCCAGGGGCGGTCGCCAGGGGAGGCCACCAGGGGAGGCTGCCAGGGGGAGGCCGCCAGGGGAGGCCACCAGGGGGAGGTCACCAGGGGGAGGCCACCAGGGGAGGCCACCAGGGGGAGGTCACCAGGGGGAGGCCACCAGGGGAGGCCGCCAGGGGGAGGTCGCCAGGGGAGGCCGCCAGGGGAGGCCACCAGGGGAGGCCGGCTCCACTCCCGGCAGCAGCTAGAGGCTTGCCATGTTCTCTGTTCTCCTATCTTCTCTCTCTCTCTCTCTCTCTCTCTCTCTCATTTTTTCTTTGGTCTGGGCAGAGTAAGGATGGCGGCGTGTCTGTTAGGATGAGGAGGAACTGTACCAGACGGAAGGCCACACCCTCGCTCGGCCTGGGCCTCCGCCTCCCGGGCAGCAGCCCAGCCTCGAGAGGGAGGCGCCCAGCACACCTGCGAGCCTGAATGCCTTCCGGTTCAGGAGGAGCCGACTGCTGAGGCTTGCACTCAGCAGGGAGCTGCTGGACAGGGTGTGGAGGGCAGGGGGGGGCGTGGCAGGTGTGTGTGTGTGTGTAAGGAGCGCCTGGTGTGGACGAGTCCTGTCCACGGCAGGCGGCCAGTCTAGAGCTCGGGTGAGCTGCGGGCCCAGAGGCCCTGGCAGAGGCAGCTTGCCCCGGCCTCAGGACCCCGGTGGCTCCGGCGTGGGAGCTGCTGGCCAGGCCTGGGGCGGGGCAGGGGCTCCAGCGGAGAGGGGGCTGTTCCCAAACCAGGGACAAGGCCAAGATGGAGGCTCTGGCAATAGAAAAGAAATGCAGCTGAAAGTAGGAGATGGTGCTGCGGCTCAGCTACGCCACCGTGGGCGTAGACCCTAAGGGATGTCAGTTGGTAACACGCAGTTGGCAGCTCTCTGCGCACCTGCGTTTATACCAGCCCTGTTCAGCATGGCCAAGCTGTGGACTCTGCCCACTGCCCATTGCCAAATGTGTGGACAGAGGAAATGAGGCAGGTTTAAACTAGGGAGCCTCATTCAGCCATGAAGAAGGACGTTGGCTGGCAGCGTTGTTCAGGTGGTAGAGCACCTGCTAAGCAAGCGCAAGGCCCTGAGTTCAGCACCACACATACACACAAAGAAAAGAAATTCTGTGTCATTTGCAAGAAAATGGGTGGAACTGGAGATCATTGTGTTAAGTGAAATAAGCCAGACTCAGAAAGCCATGTACCGCATTTCCTCTTGGATACAGAATCTAGATCTAAGCAAAACAGAAAAATAAAATGAGAGGGTCTGAATGTGGAAGAGCCACAGGAGCCACAGCCACGGGAGCAGAATCACAGGAGCACAGCCACGGGAGCACAGCCACGGGAGAAGAGCCATGGGAGCACAGCCGTGGGAGCAGAACCACAGGACACAGCCACGGGAGCAGAGCCACGGGAGAAGAGCCACGGGAGCACAGCCACGGGAGAAGAACCACAGGGCACAGCCACAGGAGCGGAGCCACGGGAGCACAGCCGTGGGAGCAGAACCACAGGAGCACAGCCATGGTCAGCACAGCCATGGTCAGCACAGCCATGGTCAGCACAGCCATGGTCAGCACAGCCGCGGGAGCAGAGCCACGGGAGCACAGCCATGGTCAGCACAGCTGCGGGAGCACAGCCATGGTCAGCACAGCCATGGTCAGCACAGCCATGGTCAGCACAGCCGCGGGAGCACAGCCATGGTCAGCACAGCCATGGTCAGCACAGCTGCGGGAGCACAGCCATGGTCAGCACAGCCATGGTCAGCACAGCCATGGTCAGCACAGCTGCGGGAGCACAGCCATGGTCAGCACAGCCATGGT
>NW_012267231.1:925836-945030 GCF_000151885.1 Dipodomys ordii | reverse complement strand
CTCCCTCCCTTCCTCTCCCCCTTCTCTCCCCCCCCCCATCCCAGCTCGGGGGCCCTTCCTTCTCCTGGCAGCCCTGCAGCAGGCCGGGGCTTTGCCAGCTGCCTCTGGTGCTAATGGCTTCTATTGTGTAAGAAAGCACTTGGAGCCGCTGGATTCTATTGTATAAGAAAGCACTTGGAGCCGCTGGATTCTATTGTATAAGAAAGCACTTGGAGCCGTGGGAGCCTCCCCAAAGCCCACCCCGCCTACCGGGCACATGGGCTGTGGGGTGCATAGATGTGCACCCCAGAAAAAGATGAGGCCCCAGCTGAGTGTTTGGAGGACGGGGCGTCTCTCGAGTGCACACACTAGTAGCTGGTTTGGTTTAGAAGGAGAGAGCTAAACCATGTGATTCAGTTCTTATTGAAATGACAGACCAAGGCCAAGACAGGGCCTTGGTCTTTTCAATCATAAGCGAATTTCTCATTTTCCTTGAGAAATGCAGGGCTTTTGGACTTGCTCCTCTTCATCTCAGCTGATGACATGATGACATATGTTGAACCCAACTGTCCATCCCAGAACTCTTCATTCTGAAGTGACTGCTACGTGGGAAGTATTTTTATATTATAATTACAACAAATGGAACTGTGTCATTAGCTGTATATACTTGTGTAATTAGAACTCATTTCCATACTGTAAACACTTTCTTTTTTTTGGGGGGGGTCTAGTCGTGGGGCCTGAACTCTGGGCCTGGGCACTGTCCCTCAGCTCTTCAGCTCAAGGCTAGCACTCTACCACGTGAGCAACAGCGCCACTTCCGGCTTTTTCTGCGTATGTGGTGCTGAGGAATCGAGCCCAGGGCCTCACGCATGCGAGGCGAGCGCTCTACCCCTGAGCCTCCTTCCCAGCCCCACTGTAACACTGTAGGTATCACTACAGGCTTAGTTACGCCGAAGCCAGGGAGGTCCGACCTGGCTTATGTCGTCTTCCTAGGACTTTAACGTGGGGTCCAGGCGGGGAGGGGGGCACTAGGCTACACAGGAAACTCCTGGAAGGCCAGGCGTGAACGGAACCCCGAGTCTCTTTGGCACTTGGGGTGCTCCAGCACCTGCTTCTGAGGTACCTTGAAGCACAGGCCCCAAACCAGCAGCACTGGCCTTACCTGAGAACTTGCTAGAAACATCAGTCACGGGGGCCACTCCAGAGCATTCATCCAGGAGCTCTGGGGTCCAGCCCCAACACTGGGTGTTAGCAAGCTCCCCAGTGGTCAGGGTCCGGTCTGTCTTTCCTAAATGCGCGGCGCCTCTGCGCGCGTGCGTGTTCCGCTGCCTGGCATCTCCTGCTGCCTGACCCTCCACGTGGCCACGAGCCTGTCCCCGCTGCGCTAGCCCGTAGCCTCTCTATTTATTTATGTGGTGCTTTTTTGTTTATTTTTATTGTTCATGAGCAGATATTAAATTGTAGAAGGAGGTTTCATTATGACATCTCTATGCATGCATATAACGTACTTGGATCATGTTTCCCTCCCTTCCTCCCTCCCTCCCTCCCTCCCTCTCTCCCTCTCTTCCTTACTTCCTCCTCCCTCTCTTCCTTCCTTCCTCCCTCCCTTCCTTCCTTCCTTCCTCCCTCCCTCCCTTCTTTCCTCCTCCCTCCCTCCCTTCCTTCCCTCCCTCCCTCTCTTCCTCCCTCCCTCCCTCCCTGGCCAGGAGCTCTTGGTTCCCCAGCCTTTGTTGGAAGGCAGGCATGCGGCATGGTTCCCCTGCCCTTGTTGGAGGACAGGCTGCGGCATTGCGCGGCCCAGTCTTGCCAAGCTCAGTCCTCAGGGGTTGACAAGTTGCTTCCTTCTGGATGTAAATCGTCTCCCCACAGCCCATTTCAAGCCCCAGTGAGAGGTGATGGAGGGTGGGTCGCCGGCCCTGGCTGGCGGGAAGGGCTCCCGACGGCCATGGTGGCTTCTGCCCCACACCGAGCCGAGCCGTGAGGCCCCTGGAATCCCCCCACCAGCTGCGAAGTCCCCTGAACTTTGAGTCCAGTCGCTCCTCTGTGCCCGCCCCCCACCTCTAGGAGAGGTCTACACGCAAGGTCTCCATACATGTTTGTTGAATCAAAGCCACGCTCCGCCACGCACCACACCACGCACACAGACAGAGGGAACCTCTCCAAAGGAAAGCCACTCCGTCGCAAGGCGGCTGGGCTAGCTTCAAAGCGTCAGAAGGCACCTCCTCCACCTGCTCTCCAGCGCCGAGCACACGTGGCGCTGAGTTCTGGTGGCAGCCTGGTGAGTCGGAAGCACTGCTTCTGTTTGGTCTATAATATTCACAGAAGTGAAGGCTGTGGAGGGGGGGGGGGCCGCCGCGGCGGAGGACCGGCCGTCCCAGGGCACCCGCCCTACGCAGCCCTCCAAGTGTGGAGCGCGCACAAACCCACCTTTCAAGCAGCTGTTTCTCTCTTACGGTGAAGAGTTAAGTCTCCCCTCTGCATGTCTTGACAGCTAACTCCCCTTCCTCCTGATGAATCGCCTGACTCTTCCCTGATCTTGCAGGTCTTTTCTTCAGAAAACAGTGTTTGGTTCTGGTCATGGCAGGCTTTGCTGATTTAAGGCCAGGAGGAATGTGACAGCAAATTTAAATACTTTCCTATCTATGAAAACTTGAGTCTTGTGATATGAATGTTCACATCAAACCGTTGGCCCCGCGTACAGCAGCATTTTCTTTAATCATCTGTGGTTCAGTTCCTACTTATCTCTAATTCTTTTTTGGAACTTCAAATCTTGGGTTCAGTTATAATTTTCTATATTGCTAGATCGCAGGAAGACCAAACTGTCTGTAACTCCTGTGTTCTGATGTCAGTGGATTAACTTTACAGTATGAACAATTAGGAAACATACTTTCTCCCCGCTCTTCCTTTGCATTTAAATAATGAAGGCCTGGACTCTGCACAGGTAGACTTTACCAATATACTGTATTGCTTATTTCAAATGGCAAATAACCGTATCCATACAAGAGACCCTTTAACAAAGACTCTCCAAGAAAGTATAAATATTTTTGGCAAGTGGGAGGTGAGCGTCGAGGGGGAACTATTTCTGTTTGCAATCCAAAAACATAAATTAGGATAATTGCTCTAGAAAATACTTAGAGAAGGAGATGGGCTGATAAGCTGGAACTCTAATTAAGCAGCTTCTTTTTAAGCGCTTAGTAATTTCCCTCCAGACACTCGCTGGGTTTGCTGGTCTACCGCTCTATCTCTTCCCCATCATGACGGTTATCTTTGCATTTGGGTTTACGACTTGGGCCTTAACCTTAGGTAAAGGAGAGGAATAAAAGATAACTCTGAACTTAGACAAATGACTTCAGAAAGGACCTCCGTGTCTCTATTCAAGTCTCTTTAGCCTGTCAAAATGAAGGTGTAATAACTGAATTAATTACCTCTCCCATAAAACCGTCCCAGTCTCCCTCACCTGGCCTTGCGGTATTCTCCCTCTCTAACTCCACACACAGACAACTATGGAACCCAGCCAACTGTTGCTCCCTTCCTCCTTCCCTCCCTCCCTCCCTCCCTTCCTTCCTTCCTTCCTTCCTTCCTTCCTTCCTTCCTTCCTTCCTGTTTGTTTGTTCGCAGCTTGCTCTCTTTGGGGAGCATTACTTGAAGGAGCATAATCCCACATTTCTGACTCAGGGTAGTCCAGATGAGTCCATTCTAGCAAGGCAACTGGATGGTTTGAGGGCTTTGCTGAGGTGGCTGGGGGAAGATGTATGTTCCAGGCCAGCCGGGAAGGAGTGGGTCAGGGAGAGGGAGGCTGAGGACAAGAGACAGGAAGGGCCCAAAGGCTGTGTGTGTGTGTGTGTGTGTGTGCGCGGGCTGGGTTGGATGGTTGTTGAGTCAGGACAGAACCCCAGGTAACTGGGGACTAGGGAAGCGGAGCCAGCACAAGGAAGAAAGGAGAGTGCTGGGAAAGCAAGACCAGAGACAGCTCCAGGGCCAGAGCAGCGGCACAGCAGGTGTCCGTGCATGTCTCTTCCCTCAGCCGCTTGGAAGCCCTGGTGTGGGGACGGTGGTGTTGGCCTGTGACCTGGGGGGGGGGCGGTGTAGACAGCTAGTGTGGACACTGAGGACCCATCACTGACCGGTAAGGGAGGAGGGACGGGAGGTGGGGTTGGAAGGCTGCTCTGTTTTCCCTTCTCTCCTTGGCACAGGCGCCATGGACACCTGAGCCCAAGAGGGGGGGTTTCAGTGCAGCGGTCCTGTCTGTCTGCCCTAAAATTGTCCTACCATTTTATCGCAAGCTTTCCTGGCAGACGGGGGACTAGACCCGAGCCCTGCGCTTGCCTGGGCTCTTCCGCCGGCCATACCCCAGCACCAGATTTGCCCTTTTTTCTCCGCCAGACATTTCCTTCCTGTGGCTCAGCCTGTGCAGGTCCCGCGTCTGGCGTCGCTCTCCTGGCAGGGGGTATCTGGGCGCAGAGGCATTGCTGGTGGGGGGGGGGTGGGGAGCAGCGCGCACAGCCCTGGGGGGTCCCCTAGGCTGAACTCTGATCCAAGCCCAGTCCTGTCTGCTCAGCCCCCCCCACCCCCCGGGCTGTATAAATCCCAGAGCCACACCGCCGCTTGTCCTCCACATTCTGACCCTTCTACATTCCAGACGGTTCTTCCTAATTGAGGTGTAGCTTCTCCATCCACTGCAGGCAAAGCCCTGGTAACTGGGCCTGAGCTCCCCCCCACCCAACCCTGCAGAGCCAGGAGAGGAGCTGCCGAGCTCTGTGGCGCCCTGCCCCGCTCGGGGCATCTGCTGCCCCTGCCTCCCGGTGTGTGGTCCCCCTGCAGCGGCGGGAGCCCCTCCCGTCTCCCCAGCACCCCCGAGGAGGCGGGGGCTGCCCCGTGTCTCGGTGAAGCCACCAGTGCTGAAAGCCAGAGCTGTCATCTCCCTGGCACAGGCCAGCACGGTGCTGCCAGCCGGCTGATTCCGCAGGGCAGCGTGCTGAGATAAACGCCGGGTCTCACCTGCACTGTAAGACCACCTGCTCCACACCTCCCCACGGACGCCCACGGGAAGACCACCTGCTCCACACCTCCCCACGGACGCCCACGGGAAGACCACCTGCTCCACACCTCCCCACGGACGCCCACGGGAAGACCACCTGCTCCACACCTCCCCACGGACGCCCACGGGAAGACCACCTGCTCCACACCTCCCCACGGACGCCCACGGGAAGACCACCTGCTCCACACCTCCCCACGGACGCCGTAAGACCACCTGCTCCACACCTCCCCACAGACGCCGTAAGACCATCTGCTCCACACCTCCCCACGGACGCCGACGGGAAGACCACCTGCTCCACACCTCCCCACGGACGCCCACGGGAAGACCACCTGCTCCACACCTCCCCACGGACGCCGTAAGACCACCTGCTCCACACCTCCCCACGGACGCCCACGGGAAGACCAGGAAGAGTGACTGGGGACTGTGTCACGGCTTCGCCTGTCTCGAGGAGGACTTCACGGTTTAAGTAAGGATGTTAGGTCACACGTCCCGTTGTAAAGGGTTCCACCCGGCAGCGTGTCTCTCTGCGGCCCTCCGTGCCACTATTTAGCCAATGAGAGATTTGACGTACACACACACACACACATATAATACTATATGTAATTGAAAAGATGACAGGTACATTCACTCCCAGACACATTTGAAAGCACCAGACCCGAGGCCAAAGAGCTGGAGCTTGAACTGAGGACAGAAGTAAAAAGAAAAACAAACCTAAACTGCAGAGTAAGAAGCTTCTGGCTGCCACAGTGGACTCCGGGCTCCACTGGCCAGGTGAATTCTAGAATGGGAGCAGCTGTGGCAAAATCCCACAAAGGGCTGGGCACTGGTGGCTCACACCTGTCATCCTAGCTACTCAGGAGACTGAGATCTGAGGATTGCGGTTCAAAGCCAGCTCGGGCAGGAAAGTCCCTTGAGAGTCTGATCTCCAGTGAACCACCAGAACCCTGGAAGTGGTACTGTGGCTCAAGTGGTAGAGCGCTAGCCTTGAGCTGCAGAGCTGAGGGACAGCGCCCAGGCCCAGAGTTCAGGCCCCACAACCAACAAAAAATAAAATAAAAATCCCATGAAGGCTTAAGGTAGAGAAGATCAGAAGTGTGCTTATGACCTCCTCCTGGGTGTGGGGTGCCCGTCTCCCCGTCTCCTTAGTCCTAGAACCCCTGTCTGCTACTAGGCACACTGCTCCTTCCCTCCCCTCCCCCCTCCCCCCCCAGCTTGGGAGCTGACATTGTTCAGAGCCTGTAGGGGGTTGCTGGGGTCACAAGGACTCCTCCACATTGTCATGGATATGGGGGGGGAGGGCCGTGGAGCTGGGCACACCTGTGCCCAATTGAGAACAAATTCCGGAAGAATTCCCTCCCTGCGTCCTGGAGTTCTTAAGTGGAGTGGTGAGACCGTGAATGTTATGAAGCCCCCCCCCCGGCCTTCCTCGGCTGGGGGTCCCGGGGAGCCCCGGGGGGCGTGTGTGTGCGTGAAGGTGCTGTGGTTCTAGAGTCTGAGGCTGGGGCTTGGGTTCGGGAGCTCCCGTGCCTCTTGTGGATCTGAATTCATGTGCTGCGTCCCTGTTTGTGTCCTACGTGTATTTTTTTTCTGAAGCTCTCATTAGACACTTGGAGGATGTGGGGACCCAGCTGCATCCCCTCTGTGCCCCCCGAAGGTCCGCATCAGGTAGGACACCTCGGAGATGAGATGGGGAACTTCCAAAACATGTCTGGGTTTGCACAGTTCAGGCTGATTGCTGTTTTGTTCTCCCGCATGGGTGAGGCCCGGCTTGCCGTGCTTTGCATGTGGCGTCGGATCTGGGGCACTGGACCCGTGGACACCAGCAGAGCATGGTGGAAAACTACCAGATGCTCTGGGGACCTGGCTCCCTTTCCCCCTCTTCAAAGCGTCTCCCAGCTTGACGGCCCGCAGTTCTTTATGCGGCCGTCAATAATTCATCCTCGTCTGTCTTGGTCAGGCCCGCCCTGTCTGCAGTGCACTCCGGAGGGAAGCCGCCGCCTCCACCTGCTGAGCAAGCTTGCCGGCACCTTCTCCTAGGTCCTGCCCAGCTTGTGAGGCTCCACCGGGTCAGGGCGCTGGCTCCCGCGATGCGGTTGGCAGTGGCCCCGGTGGGACCACGGAGGTGGCTGTCCCCACGCTCCCGGGGGGGGGGGGCGCCAGGCCGAAGCGCTGAGGAGCGGTTGGGGATTCAGCCGCTCCAACTGAAACGCCATTGATCATCAGAGCTGGCCTCGGGGCCCTGGGGACGCTAGTGCTTCACCAAGTTAAGACAATTAAGGAATGCTTTCCCATCACACCCCCACACCCAGCACCCAGGTGGAGAGGCAGACTTGCAGCCTGGCTGGCTGCTTGGACTAGCAGGGAGTCTGTGAGAAGTGCAGCTCACAGGCTAATGTGCACCGCCGGCATCCCTGCCGGGCCTCGCTGCTGCTGAGGAGCTGGCGAGCAGCCCCGTCCTGAGACGGGGCGCTGGCCAGGGTACGCGGGGCCGGCCGGCGGGCGGGCAGGCGGGGCGGACGGGCCCACCCAGCACTGTCAGCATGAGGTCATCCTGCCACGGGAATTTCCTGCCCCTCCAACACCACCTGGAGACATCCCCACCTCTCCTCAGTCCCGGCTTCCCAGGCTCGCCACATACCTGCAGCCGGCATTGCCGGTCAGCGCCAGACCCTGCCCTGGGCCTGACACCGAGTGCCACCACCCCCTGTAGGGAGGGAAGCTGCGTTCACTGGCCGCAGCCCCTGGGCCGGGTAGGCCGCCCCCCAGCCTTGGCCCCTGGGCCGGGCAGGCCGCCCCCCAGCCGCAGGCAGGCCGCTCCCCCCCCCAGCTGCGGGCAGGCCGCCCCCCAGCCTTGGCCCCTGGGCTGGGCAGGCCGCCCCCCAGCGCTGCTCTCCTTCCCCAGGCCCGTCTGTAACCCACTTTCCCCATGCTTGTTGCACTCACTGGTATCTCCCTGGGAAATGGATCTGTGGCCCACAGGGGCTCGGGAAGGACAGCTGGGTGCCGCGAGGAGGGCCCACAGAAGTCTGGCCGAGGAACGTGCATGTTCACCACAGAACCCGCTCCGGCCGGCCAGGCCGTGGAGGAGAGCGGACGCCTCCCCGTTGGGTCTGAGCGGGCGGAAGCGCCCGGCCGGCCCCAGCCCTGTTTCCAAGTCTGCTCTGTGGAGGGAGATGGCTCTGGGAACTGGAGGGAGGGCCAGATGCTCAGGAGCAGCAGCGCTGCTGGGGTCCGACGTGGGACCCCGGTGGGAGGCCCGTCGGGGGGGGGGCTGGAGGCAGCTGCGAGGTGCCGGCTGGGTAGCATCTTGGCGTTTGGGAGGCCATGTGTGAAGGCGGGGATGGGGGGCATATTCTGGTGTTGGGCAGACCCGCCGGTGAAGACTGGAGTAGGACTTGCTGAGCGGGGCTCCAGAGGTCAGCTCTGGACCATGCACCTGCTGGGTCACAGGGTCACAGGCACCGTGGGGAAGCCCCCTCCAGGGGCCCCACAGGCCTCGGGCACCCACCACCCCTCTCCCACTTGGGGAACACTGGGAAGAGAGGCCGGGTGAACGTGTCCCAAGCCAGGGGTCATGGCCGGCACCTGCCCCTCTGTGTGCCACGGGCCTAGCGGACTGCTTCAGAACACGACACGATGTTCTTCAGGTTGTTACTTTTACTTTTGGTACTATAAAGGTGATGTGCGCAGGGGTTCTGTTCCATGTCAGGTGAAGAGCGCCTTCCTTCTTGGACCATGTCTCCCCTGCCCTCGCTCTCTCCTCGTTCTTCTCTCCCATCCCCATACAGCGGGGTACAGTTCATGTTAAACACAGTGTTCCTCCAGTGTTTGCTGGGCCTCCAAACAAGAGTGATCGAGAAAGGCCGCTGGTGGCGAGCTTGCTGATGACAGATCAGGGCCCATCCATGGAGAAAGCCAGAGGAACATGGGGAAACCACAGAAAGGAAGGAAAAGGAGCCTGCTCCCGCCGCAAGCACGCTTTACCGCACCTGCTGCGCGCATTGCCTTGTGATCTATGTTGTCCGTGAAAAGATACCATGCGTCTCTTCATATATCAGTAAATGTTCTTTGACATTATTTTTTAATGGTCTTTGGGTATTCTTTTCTGTAGGCCTGCCTAAAATCATTTAACCAATCATACGATTGTGCATTAAAGTTGCTTAGAAGAGTTAGATGTACAGCAAGTCCATAAGCAGTTGGTAAACAAATCTATGTGCACGTATGTAGTGAGCTTCTTACCATAGATTTCCAGGAAGGTAATTGCTGGTCAGATGGTGTGAGGTTGTGTGTGTGTGTGTGTGTCTAATCTGAGGGTAAACTTAAGGCTTTGTCCTCTAGCTTGGCTTTTTCTGCTCAAGGCTGGTGCTCTTCCACTTGAGCCATGCCTCTACATTGGGCTTTCTGCTGATTGTTTGGAGAGAAGAGCCCTCAAGGACTTTCCTGCTCCGGCTGGCTTTAAATCATGATCCTCCGATCTCAGCCTCCCCAGTTCCTAGGATGACCCGTACGGACCACACCAGCATCTGGCTAAACGTGTCCCTGCCCCCCCCCAACCTCAAACCCTTTACAAGTTTTAGATTTTTCTGGGGTCAAAATTGTCAATCTTGACATGGTATCAAGAAAGTTTTCTCCTTACCAAGAATATACAAACAGCATCCTCTAGTTTGCCTCCACATTCCCCGTGATTTTCCTCGTGGTAAACTACTCATTTGTGTCTTCTGAATGTTTGTCTCCTGAAGGGGCGGTGGTGCTGCCCTGTCCACGCTGCGCACGGGCTGCCACACGCCCCTTTCCTCTTCTTCCTTCCTTTACCTTTGACCCCGAGGTATCTGTAACTTGTGTCAATGTGTTATACAAGGTAAGAGTCTCATCTTATCTTTCCCCCACAGAATTACCCAACAGTACCACCATTTATTGAATCATCTTTTATTTTTTTATTTGAGATGTCACATTTATCGTATGCTAAGTTCTTAACATGTACCAGGCCCTGTTTTCTTGCCAATATCCTGTCTTAGCCCTGCTTTAAGCTCTGAGGTTACCAGCCCTGGGCACAGCCCGCTCTCCCTCTGCCTGCCCCCGCCTGGGCCGGGGTGCCGGGAATTCCTTCTGCTCTTGGGGCGCGTCTGTTCTGTGGCCTTTGGGCCCCACTTCCACAGCAGTGTGTCCATCCTCCTCCAGTCACCTGCAGACAACCTCGTGTCTCCCCGAAGGAAAAGCAGAGCTTCTGTCGGAACTCGCTCAGCATTCCCCACCTGCTACCGGCCCTCCTGGGAGAGCCGCCGCCGCCACCTTCCCTCCGGGTTTACTCCGTGCCAGGCACTGTCTTAACCTCTGAAGCCAACACTAAATCTACCCTCCGGTAACAGCAACCGTAAAAGGAACAGGCTGACTTGCGTAACCTGGCCCAAGGCTGCGCTGCGGCTCCCTGAGAGCCTCCAGACCTCGGGTTCCGGGCCTCTCCGCCACTGCTGCATTCTTTTCTGCCTCACTGAACTCTAAGGACAGCTTTGCCCCCCCCCTAGTATTTGGATTTGAACTCAGGGCCTGGCCTGTCTGTGCTAGGTAGTTGTTCTCTCATACCGCCGGCCATGATTTTGGTTTTCTTTTGGTTTTCAGGGTCTTGTGTTTGGGGCTGGCCTCAGACTTCAACTCTCCTGCCTATACCAATACCCTACGCTCCCTTCATAACTGGGACTACAGGCAGTCCCCACCCCAGCTGGTGTACTGATTAGGATGGGGACTTACTAAATTTCACCTGGGCTGGTCTTGTGCTGTGATCCTCTTGATCTCTGCCTCCTGAGTAGTTGGGATTATAGGTGTGAGCCACTGCACCAGCCAATAATAGACTAGTTTAAATCTTTGTTCTCTGAGTTGGTAAAAACAACAACAACAACAGCTTGTCTCTTCATTTCACCAACTGTCCCACAAATAGTTGAGCTCTTTTATGTGCCAGAAACTTCTCTGGGGATGCCAGGGGACACAAAGCCGAGTCCTAGATCTATGTACTGAGGAGGACCGCAGTCCTGTGGGCGAAGACGGCGAAGGTGGCTGGAGCACTGGGGCTGAGGGGCGGGAGGAGCTGAGATCCGGGCATGGCCAGGGGTTCTCTAGCAGGGGCTGAGGGGCGGGAGGAGCTGAGATCCTGGTGCTTAGCGGGGAGGGCTGCTAGGCAGAGGTCCAGAGGTGCAGAGCGCCCCCCGGGGCTCCCCCAGGCCAAAGAGGAGCCTGTTCACCAGGCCCTGGCCCTGGCCCTGAGCACTGTGTGTGAAGGGTAAAGCAAGCGTGGCCAGGGCGCACCGGGGTCCGGGGGCTCCGGCCCCTCCCTGTGGCCCCTGCCCGGCCCCCACCGGACCCTGGGGTGCTCTCTTGCGGGGTCCACAGCCCCTCGCGCCGTGGAGGACGCGAGGAACTGTGTCTGGAGCGGGAACAAGCACCCTGGGGTTCAAATTCAGGTTCAGGGCTCGGCTCAGCTTCTCAGCCAGAAAAGATAAAAGATCCTGGGCAGCCGTGCCTGGCTTATCTTTATTTATTTTAGACATAGCGATCTCAGATCCCAGGGCTTGGGGTTTTTTTGGGTCTGTGGTGGGGAGGAATCCGAGGACCTGCCCTCCCAGCCCCTGGCGGCCCAGCAGGGCGGCCGCTGCCTGCAAAGGGCCGGCAGGATTGCCAGGACAGTGCCAGACGCTGGGCAGCCGGGGCTGTGGGTAACGGTGGAGTCCCTTCTCCCCTCTGTCTGCTCCCCAGGCTCCAGCCGGGCTAAGCGCTAAGCGGGAGGAGGAGGCGTTCCTCATGCCTGCAGGCTTTGCCTTCGGAGGTGTGAGATGCCCGCTGGGGTCCTTCTGCCAGCAAAGGAACGCCCCTTGCCTAAGCTGGGTTCACGTCCAAGAGAAGGAAAAGCCACTCTGCAGAGGTCACCGGGCTTAGCCCTGCAGATGAGGGGGGCGAGGGGTGGGCAGCGGATCCCGCAGCGCACCCCCGCTCCCTCCCGGTCTCCCCAGGCTTGGGACCTACAGGCCGACGGTTCTCGGCCACCCTGTTCCCCGGTGGTCTGAGCCAGTGGTTGGGGTGGGCAGAGGGCTGGAGGCGCTGCGCTCCTCACAGGTTTCCAGAAAGACTTACAGACTTCACGCTTCGTGTGCAGTGAGGGCCTGGCGGCCCAGGAAACAGGTCCACGCCCGAAGCGTTGTTTCTGTTCCCGCCTCCTGGGGCTAGGCCTGACAGTCCACAAGCTACGGAAGGTACGGGGAGCGACAGTTACCGTGTTTAAAAAGTCACGTGTGTGTGTGTGTGTGTGTGTACACGCGTGTCTGTGTGTGCAGAAAACATCATATGCTTTGATTCTAACACAAAGCAAACCGTATTCCTAGGCAGCCTTGCTACCCAGAAACAAAAGCTTTTCATTATGATTTGATTAAAGGTAAGCCACGTTCCTTGCCGTGAAAATCACTGCCAAATGTTGTAGATCTCCTGGCCAGGGCGGGAATTCTGTGCTTGGGTGACGGATGGGTGCACACCCCAGGCCCCGGACTCGGGGTGATTATCACCAACACCGCCGCTAATGAACGCTTTCCCTAACTCTGACCTCATTCCCCGCGCTGACTCCTCACAAGTCTGCTTCGTGGTGCCATCCTGAGCGCCCTGCTTGTCACCTGACTCTCCGAGGGGGCCGACTGTACGTGACACCCTCGCCAGGCCTGCTCTCCAATCTGTGCCCCTGTCAGCAGTCGGGGCGGGGTGAGCGCGGGCAGATGTGTTCCTGCAGGTCAGATGGAATGAGGGGATTTGGAACACACCCTCGGCCGAGTCTCTAACACCAACCCTGGGATCTCATTGTGTAAGATCTCCCCACACTCCAGCGGGGCAGAGACATTGCAGCCACAGCTCCCAGGGCAGCAGCGGCTGCAAGAAAGCCCAACCCCGGAGACAGCGCCTCCTGAACCCACGTGGGGGCGCGGCGGTCCAGTGTGCAGACGTTCTTACACTACAGGGTCTTGGTGACTTAGGCAGCTAACGACGAGACACCGCCTTACACTTAAGTGCACTTCAACCGGTCCCTCTCCATGCACGCGTGTGTGCGCATGGATAGGAAGCGGTCTTGTGAGTATAGGCATGTGCAAGTTGTCTGTACAGACTGATCTTAAAAGCCACGTTGCCCGGCTGCGGCACGAGTCACAGGTCAGGGCTCCGTCCGAAGCGTGCGGCAGGCCTGTGTGCTGTGCCGGGGGAGGTGTTTAGGAAGGATTGCAGTGACCGGAACCTTCCACAGGGGCTGGGAGGGGGCAGACGCAGAGCCAGAAGCTGGGCCCACTGTCCAGATACTCCACATACCGGAGACCCTGTGCCACACACAAGACACTGTGTGCGGGGCGAGAGAGGCAGGATGGGGCTGCCATGCGGACCTGCCCGGCCCGCGGGGCTGCCCACCAGGCCTGTCTACAGGACCTGCCCGGCCCGCGGGGCTGCCCACCAGGCCTGTCTACAGGACCTGCCTGCCCACCAGGCCTGCCTGCCTGACCTGCCCGGCCCCCGGGGCTGCCCACCAGGCCTGTTCGCCTGACCTGCCCGGCCCGCGGGGCTGCCCACCAGGCCTGTCTACAGGACCTGCCCGGCCCGCGGGGCTGCCCACCAGGCCTGTCTACAGGACCTGCCCGGCCCCCGGGGCTGCCCACCAGGCCTGCCTGCCTGACCTGCCCGGCCCCCGGGGCTGCCCACCAGGCCTGTTCGCCTGACCTGCCCGGCCCCCGGGGCTGCCCACCAGGCCTGTCTACAGGACCTGCCCGGCCCCCGGGGCTGCCCACCAGGCCTGCCCACCGGACCTGCCCGGCCCGCGGGGCTGCCCACCAGGCCTGTCTGCTGGTGACCCCAGGTGACCCCATCCCACCAACTCTGGCTCCTCCCTGAGCTCCCTTTCCCGGCACTGGACACCGGCCTGTCAGTGTCAGGTCTGTGGAGGAAGACGTCAGCCAAACACCTCTTGCAGAACTTTCCCTCCCTCCCCCATTGTTGTCTCTTTCTGGGGACGGTGAGAAAACCTCAGCTCTGCCCTTCCTGCCTGGGGCTTCGACTCCGCTTGGCGACCTCATTGTTCAGGGTGCACGGAGCTTCGGGGTCGTCCACTGTGCCGACGTGGGGTCCATCACAGTACGCCCCCCATCTCCACCAGGCAGCCAGGAGCAGGCGTGGCAGAGATGGAGTTGTTTTGTGACCAGCGTGCTCCGTTCCTGGAGTGGAGATCGATGTGGAGCAAGTGGCAGTAAGTGATGTAGGAGTTGAAGAGGTTAGAAGAGGCAGAGGGCAGAATGCTGGGAGCTAAGGCCAGCGTGGAGAGGATGCCTCGGGGCGTCAAACAAATGAGAAGCGTCTGGGCAAGCTGGTTGCCAGGCACAGGCTGGTTACTAGGCACAGGCTGGTTACTAGGCACAGGCTGGTTACTAGGCACAGGCTGGTTACTAGGCACAGGCTGGTTACTAGGCACAGGCTGGTTACTAGGCACAGGCTGGTTACTAGGCACAGGCTGGTTGCCAGGCACAGGCTGGTTGCCAGGCACAGGCTGGTTGCCAGGCACAGGCTGGTTACCAGGCACAGGCTGGTTACTAGGCACAGGCTGGTTACTAGGCACAGGCTGGTTACTAGGCACAGGCTGGTTACTAGGTACAGGCTGGTTGCCAGGCACAGGCTGGTTACCAGGCACAGGCTGGTTACTAGGCACAGGCGGGTTGCCAGGCACAGGCTGGTTGCCAGGCACAGGCTGGTTGCTAGGCACAGGCTGGTTACTAGGCACAGGCTGGTTACCAGGCACAGGCTGGTTGCCAGGCACAGGCTGGTTACCAGGCACAGGCTGGTTGCCAGGCACAGGCTGGTTACTAGGCACAGGCTGGTTGCTAGGCACAGGCTGGTTACTAGGCACAGGCTGGTTACTAGGCACAATCCCCCCTCTAAGCAGAGTGGACTGGACCAACTTGTGCCGCACGCAGTCATTTTGGGATTATAAAATCATAGACTGAAGTGCGCTGCTGGTTTCCAAATATTGTAGACCATAACTCCTGCCTGAAATGAAGCATCACCGTCATTATTAATTTTTTTTTCCAGTCCTGGGGCAGGAACTCTGGGCCTGGGCGCTGTCCCTGAGCTTTTGTGCTCATGGCTAGCGCTCTACCATTGGAGCCACAGCTCCAGTCTGGCCTTTTGTGGTTAATTGTAACTAAGAGTCTCACACACTGGACTTTCCTGCCTGGGCCGGCTTCACACCGTGACCCTCAGATCTCAGTCTCCAGAGCAGCTGCTGACATGACTGCTCTTTTTTTTAATTATTATTTTTTTAATTCCATTCAGAATGGAGAGAGTAGGCCGAGGAGCGTAGTTTCCCTGTTCTGCTGCGTTCAACCCAGAATCTCTTGGAGCGCCTGACTGCTGGGTAGCAGCAGGAGGAAGAATTGTCCGGTCAGAACCTCCAGCCTCACACTGGACAGAGCTGAGCGCAGGTCTCAGTGTGCGCGGCTGGCCGCCCGCCCCACCCCACGGTGTGAGGGGGGGAGGGGAGGAGAGGAGGGGGGAGACCACGGTCAAGGGTGGGGAATGCCTGCCGGCAGGAAGCTTTTAAATCACCCGGACCATTAGTGGCTCTGACCGTCTGAATGGGTACTGGGAGCTCGGAGGGGAGGATCGATGAGGCCGCATCATTTGCAGATGCAGAAGAGATGGGTAGAATCCCTGGGAGGCCCCGTGCTCCGGGGACCGGGGGACCCCGGATTTCCCATCCTGGGGCTCTGGGGAAGCTTCCAGGGGAGATCTGCTACGGAGCGTGGCCTTCATACGAGCCTTGAAATCTCTCCTCAGATTCCATCTTCTCTTCCTTTTCTTTAATGGGCACAAGGTTATTTATTGGAGCAAATAGTTTGAATTGGAGCAAATTGTTTGAAATAGCAAAAGAAAAATTAGCAGCAGTCTAAATATGGAACTGGGAAAATACTAAACTACATGGCGAAGTTCCACGCAGCCACTCAGGAAGGAACGAGGTGTGTGCGCATGTCGGCAGGCACTGGGCAGGGGCGGTTTTGGCCTGACTGGACGGCTGCCTGGCTGGAGACCCGGATCTGCACGCTGGCCCTCAGGGGCAGAGCCACGGCAAGCCTCCTGCCCTGAGCCGGAGCTGGCCTCTCCCCACGAGACCAAGGACTGCCCACCTCCAAATGCCACCGGCAGCCCTGGCAGGGGGAGCCTCGTGGAAGACTTAAAACGGGAGAGGAGGGAACAACAGCCCAGAGCTCTTTGGAGTAGGAGGCGTCCTGGCTGCGTAGGAGCGGGGGGGGGGCGGGGGGGGCGCTGATGCCCGGTGGAGCTGGCCTCCCCGACTCTGGTAGACAATGCAGGGAGAATCCAAAGCTGGCATTACCGATGCCTGGAGGCGGCTCAAGCTGCACACGCTCTGGCTGAGTGGCTGGTGGAGAGAGTGGAGCGGAAGGCCGGCCACCCGAGCAGCTCCGGCGCACGCACCCATCCTTCCCCACGCGGCATTGGCTCCAGCCAGGGCGAGGCCTGGATCTGCTAGGTAAAAGAGACCTGCGGTTCCCAGGGATCATCGCTTTTGTGGCTATTTGCCTGTAGCAGAGAATATCAGCTAACCCAATCTAGAACCAGCCATGGTAGCTCACGCCTGTAACTTGGGAGACAGAGGTCAGGAGGACAGAGGATCCAGGGCCAGTCATGCAGGAAGTTGGTAAGACCCCATCTGAACAAACAGGCGTGGTGTAGTACCTGCTAAGCAAGAGGCTGGGGCAGGAGGATCTCAGGCTGAGGCCATTCTTAGGCAAAGACAGGAGACCCTACCTGAAGACCAACTGAAAAGACCTATCTGTGGGTGTGGCTCAAGTAGTAGAGCACCTGCCTGGCAAGCATGAGGCCCTGAGTTCAAATCCCAGCACCATGAGACGAGAAAAACCAACAAAGAGAGCAGTGACACAGTCAAGAAGTAGCTCTACCTCATTAGGCCGAGACCCACGGACTGCCTTTTCTCCATTTTTCTCTCCACAACAAACCTTCAGGCCAGGCCATTTTATGTATTTGTTGTTTTATTTTTTATGAAGGAAGAATTGGAATCGCGAAGGGGGAGCGGGACCCCACGGCTAGTCGACGGAAGAGCCCTGGCCCTGACCTTCACGCACGCCCAGCTCCACGGTCCTGAGGCCGGGTCCCCGTCTGTCCGGGGACGCCCCACGGACGCCTCCTTTACCTTCTTGGCAACTCCCCCCTCCCCGCCGATAAATGGAGGCCAGGGCCAGCGCAAGCTGTCTGTCAGGTTACAGATGGAACACCTGGCCATGTGGCTGGAGAGGAGACTCGGGAAATCCCCGGTGACGTCCGGGCCATTAGTGCTGGGCCGGGCCTGGCTGGGGCTCTTAAGTGCATTAGCGCAGCTGGGCCTTGACGTGGCTGTGGCTGGCCGAGCGTCAGATCCCCCCCAGCCCCCCCCTCCCCTGCCGTGCCGCCTGCCGCCCGGAAGCACTTTCCTGGCCCTGGGATCGCACTGAGGGGACCCGACGGCCCTGGGCTGTGGAGGGGCCGCGGGCTCTGCTTCTGCCGAGGGAGGGGCCAGGTCCCCTCCAAGCACCTTCCATTTCCAACCTGAAGCCGTTTTCCTTTTTATCCACACAGCTGGGCTGAGAGTCCTGATCCGCTGGTTCAGTGAGGCGCGGTGTGCGGCCAGGTTTGGACGGGAAAGCGAAGCAGAGAGAAGACCACACCGTCATTGAAGGCCACCCAAAGGGAGGTCCCAGCCTGGGCACTGGCTGCCATCACCTCGGGTCTCTGGGCGGGGAGCTAAGGTCAGCCTTTGTCGGTGTCCGTCTGTAGAAGTGGTTTGCAGATGCGGCCCAAAGAGGGGGCCCCGCGAGACAGCTTGGTGCCTTGGCCTGGGTGTGTGGGGGCAGCACCCCGGCCTTCCCCAGCCGGCCGTCATCTACCCACCCTCCGTCCAGCCTCCAGTCTCTGCCTTGGGAGGCTCGGGAGCTGATGGACAGCGCTGGCGGGGAGAGGCTGAGCGAGCCTGCAGGAGGCGAGGGCCTGACAAAGCCCCGCTGCGGGCCTGATGCAGCCAGGGATGGGCAGAGCCCTGCTCTCCCGGCCCCGCAGAGACAGGCCAGAAAGGTGGCCAGAGCCACCCAGTGCCCGCAGCTCTCTCTTTCAGAACCTGGGCTTTCCCACAGTCTCTAGGACCTCTCTCTCTCTCTCTCTCTCTCTCTGTCTCTGTCTCTCTTTCTCTCTCTCTCTCTCTCTCTCACACACACACACACATTCCCTTACCAAAAAAAAAAGAGGAGATCAATCAAGAAACCCATAACCTAGCAACAACTAGTTCCGTGAGAACCGACCTCCAGGAACAAGTGTGTGAGGCGTGTAGAACGCGGTGCCGCCATGCCGGGGTTTGAGATACAGTGGAGCTGTGGGGACCCCGGGTCTCCCTGGATTTCCATGGAGTTCACCGACCCCTGGGAGTGGCCCTCCCCACGGTGAGGGTCTGGGCAGGTCGGGGCAGCGGCCGTGGAGCGGGAGCTGGCTGGCTGGACGCAGCGCGACCGGATACAGCCGCGTCTCTAGTTGACCCCGAGCGGCTTTTGGCTCTGCACAAACCGCTGTCTCCCTCTGGGCTCAAAGCCCAGTCCAGGGACGGAGACGTGGCTCTGGTGAGAGCCCTTCCTGGGGACACAGCACGGCCAGCAGCCAGGCTTCTGGGACAGGGAAGCCAGCAACCAGAAGAGCCACGAGGAGAGAAGGTGGGTGGCCACGCTCCGTGACTCTGACCAGGGCAGGTCCACCTCTGGCGCATGGTCACTGGTCAGTGTCCGCCCAAGGACTGCAGCGTGGAGGTCGGAGGTCCGCAGGGACCGGACAGCCTTCCCCAGAGGCCCTGCCTGGCTGTGGACAGTGCCCACCCCTGTGTCCACGCGGCCTTCTCTCTGTGGACCTCGGCCCCACCCCGTGTCCACGCGGCCTTCTCTCTGTGGACCTCGGCCCCACCCCGTGTCCACGCGGCCTTCTCTCTGTGGACAGTGCCCACCCCGTGTCCACGTGGCCTTCTCTCTGTGGACAGTGCCCACCCCGTGTCCACGAGGCCTTCTCTCTGTGGACAGTGCCCACCCCTGTGTCCACGCGGCCTTCTCTCTGTGGACAGTGCCCACCCC
>NW_012267231.1:910450-911061 GCF_000151885.1 Dipodomys ordii | reverse complement strand
TGGTCTGGGCTCCCCAGGTGTGGAGGGGACACTGGGTGGGAACAGGTGGTCTGGGCTCCCCAGGTGTGGAGGGGACACTGGGTGGGAGCAGGTGGCCTGGGCTCCCCAGGTGTGGAGGGGACGCTGGGAGCAGGGGGGTCTGGGCTCCCCAGGTGTGGAGGGGACGCTGGGAACAGGTGGTCTGGGCTCCCCAGGTGTGGAGGGGACACTGGGAGCAGGGGGGTCTGGGGCTTAGAGCCCAAGGCAGAGAGGGTACTGAGTTAATGTACTACCCTCCAGGCCCAGATGCCCCTGGGGGCCGTGGCTCACACAGGTGACACCCAGGGGCCGGGCCGGGGTGAAATTGTCTCCCCTCAGGCGTTCTTTGATCACCCTTTTTCTTTGGTTAGGTGTCAGTGGTGGGCCTTGAACTCTGGGCCTGGGCGCTGTCCCTCAGCTCTTCAGCTCAAGGCTGGCGCTCCACCACTTCTGCTGAGCGGGCACTGGAGATGAGTCTCCAGGCCTTTCCTGCCTGGGCTGGCTTCGAACCCGCGTCCTCAGATCTCAATCTCCCCAGCAGCTAGGAGGACAGGTGAACCCGCTCCCCTGCCCCCCTCCGTCCCCGCTCCCCC
>NW_012267231.1:907277-910400 GCF_000151885.1 Dipodomys ordii | reverse complement strand
ACAGTGCCCACCCCGTGTCCACGAGGCCTTCTCTCTGTGGACAGTGCCCACCCCTGTGTCCACGCGGCCTTCTCTCTGTGGACAGTGCCCACCCCGTGTCCACGTGGCCTTCTCTCTGTGGACAGTGCCCACCCCGTGTCCATGCGGCCTTCTCTCTGTGGACCTCGGCCCCACTCCCGTGTCTCTTCTCCCTCTGAGGCTTTTATCCAAATTTCTTCTTGCAGCCCCCCCTCTGGAACCCCTCCCAGCAGCCCTGCGACCGTGCTGTAACGCAAGTCCCATCCACAAAGGCCCTGCCAGCCAGCCAGCCGCATTCTGAGGCGCTGGACCCCAGGACTTCCAGAGACTGAGCTGGGGGCCGGGGAACAGCTCACTCCCCCAGCGTCTGCGGGCAGAGATTAGAGAGTGGATTCTCGATTCTGCCCGGGCCTCCCTTCCTGCCGCACACCAGAGCGTCTGTGCCGGCCACAGGAACCTTTGGGGTTTTTCCTCCTTCTTATCTTCCACTTGGGTGTTGTGGACTTGGACTTTTAAGGACAGAAGCCTATCACTCGTGATCTGAGTGACACAGTCTCCCCAGTGGGCTGGGAAAGCTGCCTCCCGCCCTCTGCCGGACCCTGCTGAGATGCGCTGAGCTCTGAAGTAGGTGCCGCGCGGGGAGAAATATTGATCCCCGACCACAGCTGTCCCCGCCTCAGACGAGATTCCACATTTGAAAGAAGCAACGGGCTGATGAAAGGCGATCAGAACCTCCCCACACGATAGAACCTGGTGTTCCAGAGACTGGGTCCTGGAGGGAGTGACCCGCCCGGGCCCGGGGACCGCCGCCTTGCCGCCCAAACTCCTCCCCAGGGGGCCGGCTCGGCGCAGCCACGTGGTAGAGTGCTTGCCGGGCGCGGGCTCAGTGTGCAGCAGGGCAGACGGGAGGATTGTGAGTTTGAGGCTAGCCTCAACCACCCAGCGACAGGAAGGCGCCAAGCCGGCCCACCCGCCAGTGCTCCCTTCTCTCTGGCGGCTTCTCCCCTTCCACTGTGTGGCGCTGCCGCAGCAGGGGCCCGTGGGCTCCGTGGCCCGGAACTCAAGGGGCACAGCGAGACACCACCTTGCAGTTCCAGGCCCTTTCCTGGGGAGGGAAGAAGGGAGGAGCTGGCAGACCAACCTCTCCCCCCTGCAGGCCGCCGGGCTGGTCCCACACTGTGGTCCCAAGGAATGCGTCTCTTGTACCGTGAAGACGTGTGCCCGCTGCGGCGATCAGGAGGAAATGCTTGTCCGCTTCCCTCTCCTGGAGCGTGTGCACACGCTTTATTCCTAAGGACCCGCAAAGTCCTTTCAAACCGTCACGCACCTCAACACCGTCAAAAGCCAGATGCCGGCCGGGTCACGGGAAAGCGCGCGTCTCCTCTCCCGGCTCCTCTGGACCTTGACTTCTGCTCCCCATCTCCACTGCTCGCGAGATGTGCGTCTCACTGGGCTTTCTCTTCTCTTTCGTCTTTGAACTTTGGTGTTTCTACGCCGTGTGCTTATTCTAGGCTTTATGACTGTGGAGTTTCAGAAATCTTTTCTTTGCTTCCTGGGATCGAATCCCCGTCCTGCTCTGTTGACTGCATTCTCCTGAGCAAACTTCGGTCACAAGCGTGTCTGTCAGGTGGATAAAATACAGCCCGCGCTGGGATGTGTGGTGTGATTGCACTCATTTCCCTGATTTTACAATTTAACTTCCTCACTTGTATGTAGTGTTATGGTAGTGGATTATCACAGAGGCACCCCAAAACATTCTACAAGAACGCTTACACCCCTCTGTCACAAACACACCCGGTGGCCAGGATGGCCCTGTGAGTGCAGAGGCTGCGTGGGGGGTGTGTGGGGGTGGCTGAGCTGCTCCCCTTGGCCTGAGAAACAGCTTCTGTCTTCTGCAGAGAGAGGGGGGACTCAGTGCCGCTGGGAGAGCTGAGCCGGATCCCCGAGACCCCTGCCCCTCACCCCGTCTTAAACCGCGGGTCTCGCTTTCAGTCCTGCTCTACGTAACCCCCCACTCCTTCCCTCCCGAGACCCCCAGGCCTGCCAGGGGCTCGGCTGCTTCCTGCAGTTCCCTGTCCCTGCAGGCGGGCCGGTTCCTCTTCGCCAGCCTGCGAACGTCCACGCCGTCCATTCAGCTGCTTTCATTTTCCGGAATCTGCTGGGCACCCCTGCCCGCCCGCCCGCCCGCCCGCCCGCCCGCCTGCCCGCCCGCCCCCTCACTCCGCTGGTGCCCCGTGACATGGGGATGACACGGAGATCAGTCTGTCTGGGCCTTGTTTCGGTGAACACCTGCTTGGTTAGCTCCTGATGGCCCTGGTCTGTGTGGGGAGAAGGGGGGGCCCTGTGTGGACAGCGGTGTCCCTGCCCCGAGATGCACCGAAGCCAGCCGCTCCCCGTGGGTCTCTTTCTTGCCCTGGCTCCCCTTCCTTCTGCCCCCTGGTCTCCCTGAAATAGCAGCTCCAGGCCTTGGGCCGGCCAGGCTCCTGTGGAGAGGGGAAGGGTGCCCCCTGCCGGCTGGACGGTCCTGTGGTCGCCAGGTGAGTTGTTAAAACCTAGCCCACTCCTCGGGCTGCTGGGTGGCACCTGTGTTGTGTTGCTTTCCCCTAAGACATGAGTTCTATCCAAGCCCTTTTAAACGATCTTTGTCTTGAAGAGTCGAGAAGGGAAAACATCGCAAGAAAGTTCTGTTCTGTTCTAGTTTATGCAATTAATGCTGGATATACCCACCTGTGCTCTGCGACCTTCAATTCTTTCCCTTCTTTCCCTTCTATCCTTAAAAAAGAAGGGCAGAGGAGCTGAGCAGCAGGGGTCCCTTCCAGCCATTGGTCCCGGCCTCCTCCCTGGCTAACTTGGCTGTGACTTGCTTCGGCCCGGGTTCAGCACACATTTTAAAAAGGACTCTGGAAATAAGGCGCGTCAGAGGTAAATCTGATGCCGTGGCATAGACTCTAGGAACTTGTTAGATTTCACTGAAAGCCCGAAGATCAAGACAAGTGATTATGTGATCAGATCAAAAGTAGAGGAAGCAGAAAGATATCAAAAGTTCCCCGGAATATTTGTGAGAAAGAGGATGGGGGGCCGTGGGAGCCGGGGGGGCGTGGGGGC
>NW_012267231.1:903431-906877 GCF_000151885.1 Dipodomys ordii | reverse complement strand
GGCCGTGGGGCGTGGGGGCCGTGGGCTGTGGGGACCGTGGGCTGTGGGGGCTGGGGGCCGTGGGGCTGGGGGCCGGGCCCCACTGAGGAAGCTGAATGCTCACACCTTACTCTTCAGGGCAGGGCCACCAGAATCACCACATTGCCCTGAAGGGAACCAGGCTTCTCCAGATCCTTCCAGAATACTGGGACCCAGACTGGCCGCACACGACCCCTCCCCAATGGACCATTCTGGATGGCCTGGGCTGGACACGTGGTGCACAGCGGAGCTCTCACTTTAAAGCTAAGAAGGTCCTAGGTGGTCGGAAAAAATCAGCTACACCAGTCCGTTCAGTTCTTCATAAAAGGAACACCTAAACTGCTGACCCCGGTGGAAAACAGGGCTGTCGGCATGGGGATGCCGGCCGGAGACCCCGGTTCACCCCCCTCCCCAGAGGTGAAGGTCTTCCCGGAGCCCCAGCGACCCCCCAGGTGAAGTTCTTCCCCCGGAGCCCCAGCGACCCCCCCAGGTGAAGGTCTTCCCCGGAGCCCCAGCTCCTGGGAACCGTGCCGGGGTGGGGGGGGGGAGGCTGGCGCAGGGTGGGTGTCTGTGTGTCAGCGCCCAGTGGAGGCTGAGGCTCCTTTTCCTCCCGAAGCAGGAGGGCCGGTCAGGGGAAACGCGGTCCCTGGTTCCATTCTGGGGACGAGGGGTGGGAGGAAGCGATCACCACATGGGCTTCATCTTCCCTGCGACTCAGGGGAGGTCACCTGACGGGGGGTGGGGGGGGGAACGGCCATCTTTGAAAGGTTTAGCCCCTTGAATATGTTGCATGGGGGCCGTGGCCAGGATTTGGCGACTGGTGATTTGTTTTGCTTTTGTACAGAGTGAAGACCCACGAAGGAGAGAGTCTGGAGCATTTGCTCATCATCTTTGACTGAGACACTCTGACTTAATTCCCCCTTAAAAAACCTCTGCTACACGTAGTTAAATGCTTTCAAGTTAGGAACGGTGGGTCCCTTCTTTTTGCATCTAGAAAAGCATACGGGTGTGACCGGCACAACTCACGGTACACGCTGTGATAGCAGGTATTTGAGAAGCAGAGACCAGAAGATTGTAGTTCAAGGCCCAGCCCAGTTAAAAAGTTCCCGAGACCTCATTCCAAGCAATAAAGCAGCTCTGGTGGCCTGTGCTTTTGTCAGTCCAGCTAAAATGGAAGGTGGAGGTAGGGATATAGCAGTCTGAGGCTAGCTCTGGGCAGAAAGTACAAGAAGCAAAAAGGGCAGGGGGCATGGTTCAAGGAGAAGATCAGGGCGTCCAGTTCCTGCATCGACTGAGAAGCAGCACGAGGTTCCCAGGGCCTCACCGTGGGCCCTTCTAGTCCCCCGCCTCTGGTAGCTCGGGTCCTGGTTGCTGACAGCTTATATCAGTTTCACCTAAAACTAAACGAGCTTTGAAGTTGGCCTGTGCCTGTCCAACACACCTAGACCGAGGCCTGTAGTCAGAGTTTCTCAGAGTTTGCAGGTGGCTTCGTGTTACCGCAGAGATGGGTAAGAGAGCGCACCTTCCCGAGCCCGGCCCAGGTGAGGGGGGCGGAGGGCAGGGCTCCCCCCTCCCTGCGCTGCCTCGCCTGGACGGGCCAGACTGACCTGGCTCACGCTTACAAAGCCATTGTTTTCCAACCCAGAGCCCTTGTGAGGAGACCGAGGCCACAGCTTCATGAAAAGGGCTGCATCCCCGCAACAGGCCTTCAAGTTCCCAGGTGTGCACAGGCGAAACCCAATGCGATTCCAGCCTCTCCCCGGGGTGCCAGTGCCACGCGGGCCCCTTACAGAGCTGCTGGGCCTGACCCCCCTCCAACCGCCCCGTCCCTGACCTGGGCCCTCATGCAGAGCGCACAGGGCCGGCAGCAGGCCCCCCCCAGTCTCCCCCAACACGTGTCCCAAGGCCGGCTGGCCCCATATTACACAGATGGAGGTCCCTTCCACTGTAGGGCAGAGTCTGGCCTGCAGCCCACGGCAGCCATGATGACAGGAGCTTGCTGGAGACACAGAATCCCAGGCCCTGGAACCAGAACCCGCTTCCCGACCAGCTTCCGGAACTCCGCGCAGCGTGGGAAGAGACGGCTGCGTCGGGGGCTGGAGAACCGGCGTTGGGGTCCACCTGAAGCTTCCTTGCTGCTCCCTGCAGCCAAATCCTAACGGCCGAGGACTGACTGCGAATCAGGAATCGCCACAGGGCGGGGGGAGCCCAGAATTCCAGGTATGAAGTGGCCGCAGACCCTTCCCCCAAAGGGGCCTGAGAAGAACGTCGGTCTGGGGGCTTGTTTTTCTGGCCCACAGAAAAACGGTCAGGGAAAACATGCTTCGTGTCTTCACAAGTGCTTCTGTCTGAGAGGAAAGCATCTGTGGGGTTCCGGGAGGTAGACCCCGGCCCGTCTTGTTTCCAGGTCCCGAGTCGAGGCCTTCCCTGCATTCTAAGGGCGCCTGACGGCTGCTCTGCTCCCGGAGCTCAGTGATGGCTGCGCGGGCCTGGCACAGGTGAGCCAGGACGACCGGCAGGCTGCGTCGGGGCTTCCGAGCCAGGTAAAGTGCTGTGCCGGGAAACGGGGAGGGGGGGAGGAAGGGAGGGAGGAGGGGGGAGGGAGGTGGCGCTGCTGGGCCTCGGCAGCCACAGCCCTCGGTTGTAATGACCCCCGTGCCCGGGCCACGGCCTTTCCCGAAAATGCCTTTGATGTCACACGGTGTTGGTGATTTCTTCCCCTGAGCTGGTTAACGCCGGAGGCGTGGACGGCCCCGAGAGTCCTGCAGGGGGGGCCGGGCAGTTCTGTAGCCTCTGTTCTATTTGCACTCAGCGTCATCCCCGGTAGCAGCGGTTGAGCGCGTGCAGCGGCTCACATTTGCCTGTCACTCCTCGATGGCACCACTAGGGGGCGGGCGGCCACGGGGCCTCTGTTCCCCAGAAACACGAGGAGACAAGATGGCGCTGGCGTGACCAGCGGCAGGGGCGGCCCCAGCGCCGAGGCTGCTGAGCGAGCGCTGCGGGGCTCGCAACGGCTTCATCCGGAGACGTGAAAGGCCTCGGCAGAGACGCAGCCGCAGCCTCCCATTGTTCTCTGCATTTTAAAATGAAAAAAAAATCGGGTATTTTCTAGATGGATCAATGCATTTCCCCCTCCGTTTCCTGAAAAACAGGAAATGCAGAACTGTTCTCCGGTGTCTCCCGGGTGGGGGGTGAGGCCAAGGACAGTCTTCCTCTTCCCTTCCCTCCCGGGATTCCTCAGGCGTGTTCTGTGACCTCAGGGCTAGGCACACACTGGACACGCAGCCAGAGCGCTTGGCGTGTGCTCTACCCTTGGGGACTGGTGCCGAGGGCTCACGCCTGCAATCCTACCTACTCAGGGGGCTGAGATTGGAGGATCATAGTTGGAAGCTGAGCAGGAAAGTCCGGGAGGATTTTTTTTTGCTGGG
>NW_012267231.1:890801-898002 GCF_000151885.1 Dipodomys ordii | reverse complement strand
CCCCAGCCGGGGACCCCACCCCGATGCAGACCCCAGCCCCGATGCAGACTCCAGCTCAGAGGGGGACCCCAGCCCCGATGCAGACCCCAGCCCCGATGCAGACCCCAGCCCAGCCGGGGACCCCACCCCGATGCAGACCCCAGCCCCGATGCAGACCCCAGCCCCGATGCGGACCCCAGCCCAGCCGGCTGACGACCCGTGTGCTGCAGCTTGGACAGAGCGTGGGCCCTGGGCACGGTGGTGCCGGCCACCACCGCCCAGAACACAGGCAGGGCGCGGGGTCTCCCTCTGTAGTCAGCTCTTTATGGGATGTGCACTGGATAGAAGCCTGTCTCAGAGAACCCAGATTTCAGCCCCCAAGTGGCTCTGGCTGTCTTCTGAGCACTGACCAGCTGAGTGCTTCAGAGCCTGGGAAGCTGCTGGCTCTGGGGAAACTGCACTGGTGGCAGGTGGTGTGGCACCCCAGGCAGGACCCGCGTGCTGAGGACCATGGGCCCAGGGCCTCCTACGCACATGGAGCTTTTTGCATGAGCTGAAATCCAGTTGTGACTTCATTTGAAAGAAAGGCCTCACATTTTCTCCTGGCACGAGGTAGTGGTTTTAGTGCCCGCTAGATCAATGTTTAATTGTTCTAGAAGTCTTTCTAAGAATTCTTGCAATGCAACAGATTGGTGGAGAATTTATTGTAGAGAGCATAATAATAATAAGGAACACCAGACGTTCTCAAACAACATTTTAGCAGCAGGTTTTAATTCAGAGACAGCTTTCCGGGGACAGGAGCAAGGGATTCCTGAAGAATGTCAGCGGCTGATAATCCCCAGAGACCCAGGCCCAGGCCCTGCTCTGGATGGCCTCTTTGGCCTGGGAAATGTGACTGACCCAGGGGCCTTGGGATTTGTCTTGGTATGAGTTAGAGGATTTAGAAGCAGTGTTCCTGTTCCGAACTTGAGTGTGGTGATGTCTGCACAGCTCTGAGTATACCAAAAACTATGAAGTTGTGCACTCTTGTGGGCAAATTCTATAGTATGTGAATTAAGCTTCAATAAACTACACACCTATGTGTGTGCATGTGTATATGGGTGTGTGCACGTGCCCATGTGTGTGTCAGTGTGTGCATGTATATGCGTGCACGTGTGTGTGTCCTCTTGTCCGGTTCTGAACCTCCTGAGTATTTTACTACAGCATTTCAGAGAAAGGCAGAGAAGACTCACACATCGTTGATACACAGGGGAGTCAGGGTTATGGCAAAGAGATCATTTTTCTCAACCACAGGCCAACAGCAAGGCTTCGTGTTCCTCTTTCTTTATGGCTCCCGGGTCCTGAGAGCGAGGCTGCCTCCCTTTGCAGAGTGTAAATTGAGCCCTGGAGATGATACAGCAGGTAGATGCCAGCAGGAGAGAGAATGAGAGAGACAGAGATGGCAAGAGCGTCAGTTACCCCTAGCCAGAAGTCACTTCTCTGCGTTTGCTATCGTGTCCATTAGCCTCCCTCATCTGCTCAGATGGGAGATGCTGCTCCCTGCCCAGGCCGGAGGGCGGCTGGCCAGCACAGAGCCGAGGTGGGGGCCTGGGGCAGAGTCGGGGGGTGGGAGGGAGCTGACAGGACCTGATGCACAGGGCGGGCTGAGTGGGGAGCGGGCTCTGGTGGGGCCCCTACCTGTGAGCAGGGGACAGCCCGGCTGGCAGGTCTCACATTGAAGCACTGAGTCCATTTTATATGACTCATGAAATGTGTCTTTACACACGTTCCAGATGCCCTGCCACTCGGTCTGTCCTGCCTCCCTCGAATCTATGTTGGTATCTTGAGTCCACGTTGTTCCCCTCCCCCAGGAAGCATCAGTTATTACCTCAAATGCCTGATTCTGTCCCTTGCTTGACTTAGTTTTTCTTTTAGCAGTGTTGGAGTTTGAACTCAGGGTCACCAGAATGCTAAGCAAACGCTCTGCCACTTGAACCGTGTCCCCCCGTCCCCCAGGCTGACTGTGCTTGATTGATGGAGGAACACCACCAAAAATCAGGTGGCAAGCCTAGGGTATAAACCAGAGGTGTCACCGCGTGACGCCACGGTTGCTCGTGGAGAGCGAGGCTTTGGGCTCGTGTCATCTCTCCCGCGTTTCTTCAGCGGACGGAGGCCCGGGTTCATCTGGAAGTGAAAACGGGCACATCAGGACAGGACAGGAAGCGCTCCTTGCTTGGCTTCCTTCTGGCTCCTGGCTTGGCCCTGAGTGTGCCTTTCCTTCTGTCCTGCGTGGAGGGCTCTGAGGGGGAGCTTCCCCACGCCAAGCCTCAGTGCTGGGGCAGGGGTCTGGGCCTCGGAGGGGGTGGGAGGGCGGGCAGCACGGTTTCGGGACGGTGGGACGTGGGGTTTGGAGCCAGAGGTCTCTCGCTTGCCGGACAGTGTGACCCTTACCTTTGCTCAGGGTTTGGCTCCCTCACCCACAAGGGGTCACACTGCTGGTCATCATTGGAGATGATTTGGGTGATCTGCATCTTGTCTTGGTCTTCCTGTCACTGTTGTGCTGCTCCGTCACACTGCTGGTCATCACTGGAGATGATTTGGGTGATCTGTATCTTGTCTTGGTCTTCCTGTCACCGCTGTGCTGCTCCTCTGCTGCTCGCTTGGCGCCGCGCCTTGGTTTTTCTTACGTTTTCAGTGCCTCGTTCGAGGGGGCCGCGCCGTAAGTGTTCTGAGACTTGGCATATCGGAGACGTTCATCCGCCACCTTCTGTCAGCAGCAGCCGCGGGGGTACGGCTTTTCAGTCAGAAGGTGTTATATATGAAGTTGCAGATATTGCATTGTGTTCGGCTGTCTCCTGAGGTACTAAAGTTGGTTTTGTGCCAGTCCTGGGGCTTGAACTCAGGACCTCATACTCTCACTGGGCTTTTTTGTTCAAGGCTAGTACCGTACCACAGGAGCTAGAGCTCCGTTTCTGGCATTTTGGTGGCTACTTGGAGATAAGAATCCCACAGAACTTTCTGGCTGGGTGGATGTCAAGCCTCTATCCTCAGATCTCTTCCTCTGGAGTAGCTGGGATTTCAGGCATGGGCTCCCGGTGCCCAGCTTTGAAGTATTGCCTGGAAAATCTCTCCCTCCCTCCTTCCCTCCCTGGCTTCCTCCCTCCTTCTTTTTAATTCTTATTGACTCATTATTCTTGTTAAGAATGAATCTTTTCTTTTTTATTAATTTTGCTAATACATGAACCATACCAAGCTTTTTCTACTAAGTGATTACTTATTGTTTCCACATCTCTTTTGAGGGTTAAGTGGAGTTATACATGGGTTAGAAGTTTGTTCTTTATTTCTTAATCTGTTGCCTTAATTTCCCTGGGGCCAGAATATAGGCTGTCAGAGAGGAATCTCACCTTCTGGGGACAGATTTATATGGGTGTTTTTTTTGGTAGGGTGTGGGGCCTGAACTCTGGGCCTGGGCACTGTCCCTCGGGTCTTCAGTTCAAGGCTAGCACCTACCACTTGAACCACAGTGTCACTTCTGGGTTTTTCTATGCATGTGGTGCTGAGGAATTGAACCCAGGGCCTCATGCATGTGCAAGGCAAGCGCTCTACCACTGAGCCACCTTCCCAGCCCCAAATTTTACTTTTTTGTGGCCTTCCAGCAGATGTCGTTTTTACTATTATGAAAACTCCAAACATGCAGAAGGCGCGGAGCCTCTACCCGCGTGCGCCTGACCTCAGCTGGCGCCCTGCCCTCTTCCATCCCCTTCAGTTTTCTTGCAATGTTTTTCCCGTACATCTCATCACCAAATACTCCAGTATGCACAGCTAAAGCCTGGGTGCCATTTCCCACACCCAGCATGGCTTGCTGTCCCCTGAGTCAGCAAAGCGACCGCTCTGGTACAGTCTGGTGCTTGGGTTAGATCTAGAGGTCTGGTGTGTCTGCTCAGGGATTTGCTGGTGCTGGAGGGTAGCCAGAGCCACACTTCCCAAGTTCAAAGTCAGAAATACGCGCAGTGCTCCAGCGTGGAGATGTTCAGCTTGGAGTGTGAGGGGTCTTCGTGGCAGCGCGGCTCCCTCTTTCCGCCTGCCGGTCGGTTCTTTGGGAGCTTTGTACACCTTCATAGCACCCCCCTCCTGGGGCTGCTTCCGTACCCCTTGGGCATCCTGGGGAGAGCTGTGCCAGTCAGAGACCTCCGGGGGCAGGGCGCAGAGGTCCTCGGGGAATCTGCGGGGTTTATTCTGCATTCCTCATCATCCAGCTCAGGGATTCAGCTCTGGGATGAGTGTGACCTACTCTGTTGTTGCCTGGATGCTGTTTCTGTTCTTTTTCTTTCTTTCTTTCTTTTTGGAGAGATTTTTCTCCATCTCCCCCCTCCTCCCAACATCTCAAATCCTTAACTGATGCCCCTGGCAAACCTCAGCTGGAAGACATGGCTGCGGCTTGTCCCTTCGCGCTGGGCATACACTCGGGCCCACACGGGCGCAGCCCGGGGCTCGGCTGTCATGAAGAGGTTAGTGTGTGTGTGTGGCACCAGTGCTGCGCTGAGGGAGGAACAGAGGCCGTCATAGAAGGCTTGCGAGTTGTTTCTTTTCTTTATTGGAAACACAAAGTACCATTTGTTACTTGGTGCGTGTGGTCTGAGGCTCATGGGGACGCGGCCGCTGGTGCAGTGCGAGGCCCTGCCCGGCGCCCGAGGAGAGACGCAGAACTGCTCCGCACAGATAGGGCAGAAGGACTCTGCTCCATTCACGGGGGACTAGAATGGCTTTGTTCATGAGAGATACAAGCGCCCTCACTGTTTGCCATCTATGAATTTTAAATTAAGCGGTGGCCCTCTGTATTGTGTGGGCCACGTTAGCTTTGCGGCCGCCTTGCTGGGGTGTAGGTGGGTTTCACTTTCAAGTTTGGTGGTTCTGTCTGTGAAAGGCGAATCGCTGCAGCCGCAAACATCAGGCCTTGGCTTTTGGTAAAACTGTTACGATTTTAACTGAAACATGATCTTGAATGAAGGCTCTCCTGAAGTGGCTTGAGAGGAATAAAAGGGGCGCTGGGCGCCGGGCGCCGGGTGGGGGGGGCCGGGTGGGGGGTGCCGGGCGCCGGGCGGGGGGCCAGCGCAGGAAGCCGAGGCTTCCCGGAGCAGCGTGTGCTCGCAGGAGCCCTGGAGCACGTGCAGTCAGGCCGGCAGATCCGGAGGTCCTGCTGTTGGCTGTCATGATGGGTGTCCAGGTTCCCCGCAGCTAAGGTGCAGAGAGTAAGCAGTCACTCTGTTCTTTGTCTCTACGAAGGACTACTTAAAATACGTGCCGCACCAAGCAGGGGTACAAGTCAGGTACCCCGAAAGATAAGTGGCCGATCAGAAGATCAGATGAGGTAGAAGCTCTGGGGGGCCTCCGGGCCCTTCCGGGCAGGACGCCTGTGGTCCCCTAGTTAGCAGCACTTATGTGCAGACGTGTTTGCCTTTGAGCGTGCTGTGCGGCTCCTGACATGGATCGGGCCACAGATGGAGACGAGCAGGCGCCAGGGATGGGACAGGCACCGAGCGCGGCGCGTGCGGCTCCTGTGCTGCCCCAAGCTACAGGCTGCTTTCGGTCAGGGAGAGGACAGGTCGCTGCCCCCCCACCGGGCTGTGCTCCAGTCTGCCTGCGTGGCCGCCTGGGCTCTGCCCGCTGCCCCCCCCCCCGTGTGCGGCCGCCTGGGCTCCTGCCCCCCCCATGGTGTGGCGTGCGTGTCTCCTCCCAGGAGCTGGGGGACAAATTTGCCAGCGCCCAGAGCGTTGGGGAGACGCTGTGAGAACCAAGCGTTGCTGTCTCCGCTGGGTTTTACAGATCGACCATTCAGTCTTCTGTTTTGCAAACCTCTTTAAACGTAAAAGGAAATACGCAAAGCATTTAGAGGTAAATGGAGACCTATTCCTGCAGTTTGTTCTTAGCATTGTCTGTTTGGTAGAGATGGAGGAAGGGGTGTGTGTGTGTGTGTGTGTGTGTGTGTGTGTGTGTGTGTGTGTGTGTGTGTGGGGTGTGTGTGTGTGGTGTGTGTGTGTGTATTGGGGGAGGGGGAGAAGTGGAAAGAAGAGAGGAGAGATGGAGATAAAGATAGGAGATAGACAGGAAATAAAGATCAATGAAATGAAGTGAACTTTAGGAGATCTGGTAAAAAGATACTAGAAGATTCCAAAAGGATCAGCCTTGCTAACACTCTAAAACTGTCTTCCAACGTGTGATCTCCAGGACTGTAGGGAAATCCAGTCGTGTGTCACGCCACTAAGTTTTCTAGAAGCCATGACAGCAGCCCCACCGCGAGCTCTTGGGCGGGTGGCGAATCTCTGCCTGAGCTCCCGACAGGGGAGACGAGGGGGGTGGGAGATCATGGTTCCTTCAGCCTTGGCTTCCCTGCCCCTGCTGGCTGTAGCCCGTCCGGGGTGGAGAGAAGGCGGGGTGTTCTCAGCCACATGCCCAGGCGGACTGACGCCGAACTTCATTACACTGCTACTTAAATATGTATAAACTTACAACTAAGCAGCAATGTGCATGCAGCTTTAAGACAACCATAAATCCCACGTTTATTTCAAATTAAATGCAAATGAAACTACAAACCCAATAAAACTCAAATGAGCGCCGTCAAGTTAATGTCACACTAAACCTGAATCACTGTTCTAGATGTCATTCCACACGCATTTGGAAAGCCCGAGCCCATCATTGCGGTTTACTACCCGATGAGGTGAGGAGTAGATCCAGGAGGACGCTGTGTGGCCATCTGTGCCCTCTTCCACACTCTCCACCCGCGGATCCCACGCTGAGTGCCAGGGTGCACACAGAGCCAGAGGACTCCTGGTCTCTCATCCCAATGACCTCTCAGATCTGATGACCTCTCAGATCTGATGACCTCTCAGGTCTGATGGTCTCTCAGATCTGATGGCCTCTCAGATCTGATGGTCCCTTGTCCTGATGACCTCTCAGATCTGATGGTCTCTCAGATCTGATGACCTCTCAGATCTGATGGTCCCTTGTCCTGATGACCTCTCAGATCTGATGACCTCTCAGATCTGATGGTCCCTTGTCCTGATGACCTCTCAGATCTGATGGCCTCTTGGTCTGATGACCTCTCAGATCTGATGACCTCTCAGATCTGATGGTCTCTCAGATCTGATGGTCTCTCAGATCTGATGGCCTCTTGGTCTGATGACCTCTCAGATCAGATGACCTCTCAGATCTGATGGTCCCTTGTCCTGATGACCTCTCAGATCTG
>NW_012267231.1:889580-890751 GCF_000151885.1 Dipodomys ordii | reverse complement strand
GTCTGGTTGTGGGGCCTGAACTCTGGGCCTGGGCGCTGTCCCTCAGCTCTTCAGCTCAAGGCTAGTGCTCTACCACTTGAGCCACAGCGCCACTTATGGCTTTATTTTTTCTGCTTAGGTGGTGCTGAGGAATCGAACCCACAGCCTCATGCATGTAAGGCAAGCGCTCTACCACTGAGCCAACTTCTCAGCCCTCCCACCCCCGCCCCGAGTGAGGCTCTTATCTCCAATGAACGACCAGAAAACCAGAAGTGGCGCTGTGGCTCAACGGGGAGAGCTGAGGGACAGCGCCCAGGCCCAGAGTTCAGGCCCCACGACTAACCAAGAAAATAAAAAAATAAAATGATAGAAACCCCTACCCTTCCACGGGGGTCCGTCCAGCGCACACGGCCCCGGATCCCTCCGGGACTAGGGTGACCCTATTGCTGCTCCCTGCTTCTCTCCGTCTTCGCACGGCTCCTGTCTGGGAGCCTCTGTCGGGGCTGGGTGGGCTGGGTGGGCTGGGGGTCATCTTGCCGTTGTGACTCAGTGCTCACCAGCCCCCCCCCCCACTGCTGGCTATCTGTGGCTGGTGTGGGCTGCCCAGGCCAGACAAGCCCACGGTGTCCACCCAGTCACACTTGTTCCCCGCGATGTCTCCTCCAAGTCAGGGTGCTCTGCTCTCCCTCCCAGGAGCACGCTTGCCTGCAGCCACTCCTGGGAGCCGTGAGGAAGCAGAGGTGGAGCTGTGGTTGCTTCTCAGCCCCCACTAGCAGGACGCCTGGCCGGAGCCCAGGAGGAGAGGCCCCAGGGGTGCCAGGACACAGGCAGAGACAGAAGTGTCCGGGGCCAGCGGGCACGGCTCCCGTCTCTCCAGGGGACGCCCGGTGGGACACTTGGCTCTGGCGGGGGTCGAAGGAAGGTGCTGGATTCATAGGGGTGAAGGGGACCCTGGGGTTCTTTGGCGGTCAGGCCGGGGCGGCTGCGGCTCTTGTGAGTGTCATGTCTCCCCCAGGCCCTGGCACCCGTCCACGAGGAGGTCACCCTCCTGCACGCGTGGGGCCGTGGCCTGGGCTCCCCAGGTGTGGAGGGGACACTGGGAACAGGTGGTCTGGGCTCCCCAGGTGTGGAGGGGACACTGGGTGGGAACAGGTGGGCCTGGGCTCCCCAGGTGTGGAGGGGACACTGGGAG
>NW_012267231.1:884563-887220 GCF_000151885.1 Dipodomys ordii | reverse complement strand
TCAGATCTGATGGTCTCTCAGATCTGATGGTCCCTTGTCCTGATGACCTCTCAGATCTGATGACCTCTCAGATCTGATGGCCTCTTGGTCTGATGGCCTCTCAGATCTGATGGCTTCTCAGATCTGATGGTCCCTTGTCCTGATGACCTCTCAGATCTGATGGCCTCTTGGTCTGATGGTCTCTCAGATCTGATGGTCTCTCTGATCTGATAACCTCTCAGATCTGATGGTCCCTTGGTCTGATGACCTCTCAGATCTGATGGCCTCTCAGATCTGATGGTCCCTTGTCCTGATGACCTCTCAGATCTGATAGTGTCTCAGATCTGATGGCCTCTCAGATCTGATGGTCTCTTGGTCTGATGGCCTCTCAGATCTGATGGTCTCTCTCCTGATGGTCTGGCTCTCATGCTGTGGACTCCCAAATACTTTTTCTGCATTCACTGAAGTGCTGGCCACTTGATACATTTACAGTAACTTACATCTGTGATTGTTATCTTCAAAATCTTTTCTCTATCGCATGTGAGTGTGAGTGCATTTACTCTGAGGTTTTGTTTTTAATAAGTCTGGTCCAGAACTATGATGAGACATTGCCATACACGTGTGTTTGCTCTGCAGCTGTTCAGCGAGAAGATAAGCGGAGAGGGAGGAACAAAGCTGGATGATGAATTTCTGGACATGGAAAGGGTAGGGACCTTTTCGCATCAGTCCTGGTAGAAGTTGGTGTCCTGTGATAAGGAGGTGTTCCTCTAGGTCGGGCCAGTGCTTGGGGGAGACAGACGGGGTGCTTAAGAGCAGGTAAGGGTGGTGCTCTGCAGAAGGGTCTGGTGCGTGGCCAAGATCAGACCCTCCCTGGACCCCCACAGTCCAGACAGGCTGGGGAAGGGGGTGGGGTGCGGCTGCTGGCTCTCCTGGGGTCAGAAGTCAGGGGGCACTGAAGAGGAGAGTAGTTGATGTAAGGCCATTGAGTTGGAGTCCTGCGTACTTTTTTTTCTGCACAGGCTGGCCTGGGATTGCGATCCTCTGGATCTCAGCCTCCTGTGTAACTAGAATGACAGGTGGATTTGCCGTTGGTCGAGGGGGAGTCTCGCTAGCTTTTCTGCCTGGGCTGGCCTCCAGCTTCAGTCCTTCTGACTCCAGCCTCCCAGCTAACTAGAATGACAGGGGTGGGCCAGCAGGGCCCGGCTTTAGCTTTTAATACTAGTGCTCTCCAATGTCATTGAGGGGTGATGTCTCAGCATCTCAGAACAGATAAGATTCTGCCTCCTCCCAAGATAGTAAAGTTTGTCTGAACATTTCTTTTTATTGGAATTAGAGGTATCAAGTTAAAAAAAAAAAAGCTTTTCTATTTGTTCTTCTGTAAACCCATTGAGTTGGCCACTTACTGACATTACTCTGTATTTGTCTTGTTTTAAGAAAATCGATGTCACCAATAAAGCTGTTGCAGAAATTCTTTCCAAAGCCACTGAGTACCTCCAGCCGAACCCAGGTACCGCTGGACAGTCTCGCCGTGTTCCGTTGCCTGTTTGCTGTCCTGGCCCTGGTGACCCTGGTTGCTTGGCGTTTGGTTGACATGCTCTAGACGCACCCCACGGCCCAGTAGTGAACTCAGTTTGTGAACCTTGAATCTCCAGTGACATCAAGGAGTGCAGTGACTCCTGGGTGACGGGAAGCAGAGCAGGCCCAGGTTACAACCCTCGGGGCTCACTGTGCTGTGGGGTCACGTCCCTCGGGGCTCACTGTGCTGTGGGGTCACGTCCCTCGGGGCTCACTGTGCTGTGGGGTCACGTCCCTGGGGGCTCACTGTGCTGTGGGGTCACGTCCCTCGGGGCTCACTGTGCTGTGGGGTCACGTCCCTCGGGCACTGTGCTGTGGGGACATGTCCCGTGTCCATCCGCCACAGGAACCCACAGAAACCGCCTGCAAGACCAGAAGGGGAAATTGAGGAGCATAAGTTAGGGTGAAGGCTTGGGAATCACGGCAGTGGCTTCTGGGTGCTTCTAATAGCGGATGGAGGGCTGACAGGCTGCTCGGTGGAGGAGCGGAGCCGTGTGCCCCTTCCAGTCCGGAGGCCGTGCCGGGCCCCGAGCCACAGCTCAGCAGGTTCAGTGGCCCTGAGAAAAACGCTGGGGATTCAGAGCCGTAGGCTCATTTCAGACCCTTGACGAGATGGCTGGGTTGAGAGGCACGGGTGTGGAAGGCATCCAGCGCCTCAGCTCCCTGTCAGCGTGCGTCACCCCACTGCTGGTGGGCTCTGGGTCCGCGGGGGGGTCGGTCCTCTTGGTTCTGTGCTCATGTCTTTGTAGGCAGTGCCTGCTCCCTGTCCACAGCTCCCCCTGCGGGGCCCTTCCCCCGACCCCGCAGGGCCTCCCCCCACCCCGCGGGGCCTCCCCCCCACCCCGCAGGGCCTCCAGGGCCCCTCCCCCCAACCCCCCCCTTAACTTTAGGGAATTACAAACGGCAATGTTTTTAAGCATACAGAGCCAAGCTAGGAATGCTGAACACGGTGTCGAAGGTCCGGGGACAGGTGAAGACCACGGGGTACCCGCAGACGGAGGGCCTGCTGGGGGACTGCATGCTCAAGTACGGGAAGGAGCTCGGGGAGGACTCCACCTTCGGTGAGCATGCTCCTGGCGGGCCTGGCGGGGTGGGGGGGCCGG
>NW_012267231.1:871635-883568 GCF_000151885.1 Dipodomys ordii | reverse complement strand
GGGGAGGGCGGTGGGAGAGCTGGGAGCCGTGGGCCAGGCGGGGAGGATGGTGGGGGCCCCAGCGCCCCTTCGTGCCTGGCACACTGAGTGGGAAAGAGTCAGGCTGGGGAGAGACCCACTGTCTGCCCGAGGCGGAGGCCGCAGCGCACGTTCTGGGGTCAGCTCGGGAATCTCATGGTCGTGGATCAGTGAATCTCGCAGTAGGTGATCAGGGAAATGGCAGGTTTGACGTAGAGGAGGCTTGGTTTCCACTAGTATTCCACACGATCCAATTCTGTTTCCTTCCTACAACACGAGGTGAGGCAGAGCTGGCCGGTGCCTGAGGCGCTTGGCAGGCTGGGGCCGGGCGGCGCCTCCAGCCCAGCCTGCTGCGAGGAGTGTGAGAGACTCTCAGTGGATGGCGGGTGGGCGCGCGTCTGTTCCCACCTCGGGAGGAAGCCCCGTGCCGGGCCAGCGCCGTGTGCCCGTCATCCGCAGTGCACAAGTAGCAGGGTCACAGTCCGGGCCAGCCCGGGCGCCGAGTGAGACCCCACCTCCAAAATAACTAAAAAGGAGCTGGAGGTGCCACTCAAGTGGGAGAGCACCCGTGTAGCAAGCAGAAGTCAAACGCCAGCCTCACATACACGCATGCACGCACTCACACAGGCACACACAGCAAAGCGAGCAGGTGCTGACTTGGAGAGCAGTTCTTTGCGGGGCTGCCTTCTCCAGGGCATCTCTCCTGGACCACAGCAAGATTATCTCTCAGGTTCTGCAAGGGCAGACGCACCGCCTGCGGGCAGAGCGCCCTCGGGCCTCAGAGAGGACCAGAGCCGAGCACTGAGGACTGTTGGAAGGACGTGGAGCGTGGTCCCGGGACCCCACAGCTGGGGCTGAGACAGTCCTTACAGGTTCATGCTGGTTCCCTTGTGAAGGAATCTTTTCATTGTTTACAAGAGCGACTTTGTCTCCCAGAGCTCGCACGGAGCTCCGGGTGCCAGTCTGCAGAATTCCAGGCTCCCTCCGTGCCTGTCTGTAAATGAAGGGGTTTTATCTCCACCTCGTGGCTAAAACGGAAAGTGCTTTTTTGTATATATTTTTATTGTAGAAGTGTGTACAGAGGGGTCACGGTTACATGAGTAAGGTAATGGGCGTTGCTACAGGAAACGTCAAGCATGTCTGCTCACCTGTTATTCTGACGAACCACTCTCGTTTGTATTTCCTAACCAAGGCAATGCGTTGATAGAAGTTGGTGAATCGTTGAAGCTGATGGCAGAGGTGAAAGACTCTCTGGACGTCAATGTGAAGCAAACATTCATTGATCCGCTTCAATTACTACAAGACAAAGACTTAAGAGAGATTGGGGTGAGTGATCTAGATTAGATGTAGCTTGTGGCTGCTTAACACCACGTGTAAAGTCGTCTGCAGTAGTGAGGAAGCCGTCAGAGGCGCTGTCCTGCTCTGGTGGGGGACAGCGGGGACAACACAGGCTGGCCCTGTCTGGGGGGGGGGGGGGGGGGGGGGGGGGGGGGGGGGGGGGGGGGGGGGGGGGGGGGGGGGGGGGGGGGACAGAGGGCAATGGCCGTGGCGCCAGCCCCATCCTGGGGGCTTGTGGGGTTATGATACGCTGGACATGTCCTCCTAGGGGGCAGGTCCCAGGTGAACTCCTGGGAATCCCCTGTCCACGTGGCTGGGTCAGTGAAGGCCTTGGGAGAGAAGTGGACAGGGCAGAGAGAACCCAGAGAAGCTGGCCAAAGGTCCAGGGCGGCGTGTGCAGTGTCGGCCTGGGGTGGGGTCTCCGTGGGGAAGGAAGCCCTGCAGCAAAGGCTGGAGGGGGTCCAGGGAGGTGGGAGGGACGGTGAACGCGGCCACCGGCTTCCCTCGGGCTGGGTGCCGGCCTCCAGTCCCCGGCCTGTGCATCCTCTCCCTCCACCCCAAAGAAAGCGCTCGCCAGCCGGTCTCAGCCCCCCCCCATCTCTGTTCTCACTGCCCTGGGGCCAGTGGTGCTCCTCCCCTGTCTCCTCCAGTGTCCTGAGTGTGAGCACCAGGCTGGCTGGTCCAGCAGCTCCTGCGTGGAGGGGGGCTGGGGGAGAACATGGCGGGGTGGAGGTGGGAGGGAGGCTGGGGGGGATCATGGCTGGGTGGAGGGGAGGGGGGCTGGGGGGAGGCTGGGGGGGAGACACGGCAGGGGGAAGGGAGCTGGCTGGGGCTGTAGATCCTCGGTGGGGAGCGTGCAGAAGTCGCCAGGCCTCTTGTTCTTGGAGATCACAGTTTCCTAGGCAACAGAGACGTTTTCTGAGTGGTCTTGGGAGGCTGCTGCTCTTCCATCTTGTGACGGGCCTGGGCTTAGATCTCCCGGTGGGTGGTGAGCCCGTGGGCTGAGGTGGCTTTTGTGGGCTCCACTGGGCACGTGGGCCTCAGGACCTGTCTGTCAGGAGGATCCGCAGGCTGCTCCTTTAACAGCACCCTGGGGAGCGGGGAGTGGGGAGCGGCTCAGCCACAGGGCACCAACAGCCTCCTGCTGGGGTGGGGGGCCCCATGGGGCAGGGGCTTAGCCACGTTGCTGCCCAGCACCACACGGTGCCACACGGGCAGCCCTGCTGGGTCCGTGCTGTCCCCCCTCGGGACCCGCTGTCCCCCATTCGGGACCCGCTGCCCCCCCCCCCCCCGCCGCCCCCCCCCCCCCGCCGTCCCCCCCTCGGGACCCGCCGTCCCCCCCTCGGGACCCGCCTTCCCCCCCTCGGGACCCACAGGTGGTGGGGGCCGCGCGGCCGCCCCCCGCAGCCGTGACAGCTCTGCTGTGGTCCCTCAGAGCCTTGTGTGCGGCTTTCTGACCTAGCCGGGCACCTAGGGATGGCCCACCGAGGTCCAGGGGAAGATGGAGACGTGTGGGGGGTGCGGGGTTCCCACACTGAGGAGGAGCAAGGGCGGTTAAACGGGGAGGCTTCAGAACTGCTTTACAGCCCTGAGCCGTTGCGTTCTGGAGGGGGGGGGGCTTCCCGCCCGCGGGTGGATCGGGGTGGGGGGGTGGGGAAGGGCCTCGGGCTCAGTAAACAGCCCAGCCGCTCTGGCAGCCTTGCTCCTCCAGAATCTTGAACAGTTCACGTGTGGCTGGATCACGCTGGATGTGTTGGGAGCCCAGAACCTCCGTGCTGGGGGCGGTTCCGGCTGTTAAGTGTGAAGGGCCTGAAGGGCCTGCAGAGCCTGTTTGCGGAGGGCCGCTCAGAGCCAGACGGAGAGGAGGTGGAGGTGGCCAGGCTGGAGGGCAGCCGGAGCCAAGCCGGGCGGGCAGTGGGGTTGTGAGGCCCGGCTGCAGGCGACCCTGCCCTCTGTCTTTCAGCACCACTTGAAGAAGCTGGAAGGCCGCCGTCTGGACTACGACTATAAGAAGAAGCGAGTAGGTAAGATACCAGAGGAAGAAATCAGACAAGCGGTAGAAAAATTCGAAGAGTCGAAGGAGTTGGCTGAAAGAAGCATGTTTAATTTTTTAGAAAATGACGTAAGTATTTAAACCAGGAGACACTACTGTTCTCGAGTAAGTCACTGTCTAGGGGTTGTGATCAGCATGCCAAGGAGCTCGGAAAGCCTTAGTTTCCAGAACGTTCTGTAGCCGTGTCCCCACCCCCACCCGAGACAGCATGAGCATTGTTTCAGGGGAGATGTGAGTGGCCAGCCAGGTGCTTACCCCCAGCCTGGTCTCTCGGCGCTCTGGCCATGTCTGCCTTCCTTCATGGCGTGCTGGGGACAGCCGGGCTGACGAGCAGACGCTGGGGTCCTGTCTGCTTCCACAGGAGGCTGCCGAGCGCCGGTCCCCAAGGTGCCCCGGGCGGCCGAAACAGGGCAAGGATTAACTTGCTGCTCTTTTAATTGTGTGTGTGTGTGTGTGTGCGTGCACATGCGTGAATGCGTGCATGGGTGCGTGTGCACACACACATGCCCAGGGTCTTCCCCTTAGCTTTTCTGCTCACGCTGGTGCTCTCCAGTTGAGTCATAGCTCCACGTTTGGCATTTTAGAGTCTCAGAGACCTTCTGCAGCGGGCTTTTGAACCATGATCCTCAGATCTCAACTTCTTGAGCTGGGATTGCCAGCATGAACCCCAGTGCCAGCTAGGAAAGATTTATTTTGGCTCACAGTTCCAGAAGTTTCGGCCTGTGGTTGGCTGGCAGTGGTGTTTCTGGGTCAGGGAGTAGTGGAATATTACAGTGGAAGGGCGTGGTAGAACAGAGACAGACAGACAGACAGAGACGAGAGACAGAGAGACAGAGACACAGAGAGAGGCAGGCAGGCAGACAGGTGGACAGGCAGGCAGACAGCAGATAGATAGGCAGGCAGACAGATAGATAGACAGCAGATAAGCAAGCAGACAGACAGCAGATAGGCAGGCAGACAGACAGGCAGACAGACAGATAGACAGCAGATAAGCAAGCAGACAGACAGATAGCAGATAGGCAGGCAGACAGCTAGGCAGACAGACAGATAGACAGCAGATAAGCAAGCAGACAGACAGATAGACAGCAGATAGGCAGGCAGACAGACAGATAGACAGCAGATAGGCAGACAGACAGGCAGATAAACAGACAAACAGGGCTCTGGGACAGGACACAGACCACCATACTCTTAGTGATCTATGACCTCTAGCCAGACCCCACCTCGCAAGTTTCCAGAAACTTCCAAAGTAGCACTGACTGGAGACCCGGCCTTCAGCACGTGGTCTGTTGGGCATCTCACATCTGAGCCACAGTGCACCTGACCTGGCGCCCTGTGGAGCCGGTGCACAGTGTCAGAGCGGTGAGCTGCCGGCCTTCCCTCTCAACGCAAGCAGGAGGCGGCTTTTCCGTCCAGGGGGTGGGATTTGGGGAGCTCAGTCACCATGTGCACCCCGTACTCGGCACTGAGTCGGCCGGCACCAGGGCTCTGTCTGAGCTGAACACCTGCACACAGGGCTCCCCGGCTCACAGCACACACTGTAGCCTCTTCAGAATGACCGCCGGCCGCTCCCAGACCCTTCCTCCAACCCTGACACTTACACTCCAGGAAATGCCGGTCTCGCTGTCTCTCACCGCTCCTGGAAAGTGATCAGATGCCAGGTGTACTCCAGAGTGGAGCACGGAGACAGCACGGCGCGGATTTTAGCAGCACAGCTGCAGTCGTGAGGAGAAGGGTTCTTTCTGTTGGAAATTCCGCGCCAATCCCGTGAGGCTGGGGCTGGGCTTGCGCGGAGGAATGTGGCAAAGCCGAAGGGCGGAGTTTAGGGAATCTTTAGGATGCTGTGGGGGCCGGGCTGTCTTCTTTCTGTTCGTTGGGGGTTTGAAAATTGCAGGCTGCGCTGTTGCCTTTCCGGTGAGGCGGGATGAACTCAGCGCCGGCTTTCCCGCTCACACGCCCGGCACATCTTGGCCCCAGTAGAATCCCACGAGGGTTCTATGTGCATGGGCCTGTTAAAATGACACATGGCAGGGGAATTAAAGAACAGGCCACTGAAAACCAGCTGGCCAGAGACACCTGAAAGCAGAGGTCTGGGGTGGCGATGGAGGAACCAGCAGGTGGATTTTACCCTAAGAATCGATTCACAGGCTTCCTAGGAAGTCTGGGCAGAGTGATTTGGTGTCTTTGTGCAGATCCAGAGTTGCCGGGAGCCCTTTCACCTCAGATCTCCTGGAAGCTTCCAGAAACAAGCCTTGGTTAATCCTCACTTCCTGTAGCAGACACTCGGCCACAGGGGGCAGGGAAGCTCTTGGCCCAAGTTTGCTCTTCCTCAGACTGTGTCTCCACGTCTTCCAGACTTTTCCAACGTGGTGTAGACATTTGTTTTTGTTGTTTCACGAATGTGCTGATTTGTGGGAAAGCAGTGTGAGCCTTCGTGGTTCGCTGCTTTCTTTTCTAGGCCTCTGGAAGGTGGTGTGTGGGTGTCTCCTGCTCAGAGCTGCATGGCTTCTGTGTCCATCACAGATCAGGGCAGCCTCATTAGCGGCTTGGCTTGGCCTGGCCAGGGAGCGCCGTAGAGCTGTTCCTCATGGGCTCCGTGACATTCACGATCACAAGTTGAGCCAAATGTGTTTTCCTGGCGGCTGCAGCGCTGTGCAGGCTCGGAGCGGGCCTGGGGTGAGGAGGGCCAGGCAGTGGCGTTGGGGGCGGCTGCCGGCCGCATGCAGTGACCCCACGCTTGTACTGCAGGTCGAACAGGCCAGCCAGTTGGCTGTGTTCATCGAGGCGGCATTAGACTATCATCGACAGTCCACGGAGATCCTGCAGGAGCTGCACAGCAGGCTGCAGCTACGGTGAGGGCCTTTGCCTTGCCTGAAGCCGGGCTCCGGAGTCCCAGCCCGTCCAAAGCAGTCCTTCTGTCTGTCTGTCTGTGTCTGTCCGTCCCCCCCCCGCCTCCCCTCTCCTCTGTGCTGTTGTGTGTGGGGTACCTTGGGCAGGTACGGCATGGGACTCGGATAGTAAACGTGCCGCTGTGGCCAACAGGAAGACTGGAAAGGAGTGGCAGCGCTTGTCCCCATGGCTTTCGATTAAGCCTCCTTTATTTGCACTCTGTGTTTTTGGGCAACCAGACCCAGCAGCGTTGCCCACGCTTGGAGGCCAGCCCGCCCGCACTGTGGCTCGCCGGGGCCTGAGCTCCTCGACCAGCCAGGGTGTGGAGAGCAAACACACGAACATCGGGCACAGGTCTGTGAACGGCCACCAGAACAGGACGAGGTTGATGCTGGGCGGTATCGAACACGTCAGCGATGCCTCCGGGTGGGCGGTGGGCTCAGCGAGGCTGCTCCCCAGGATGACCGCCCTAGGAGGAGCTGGGGTGTTCTGGCTCAGTCAGCGCTGCCGTCACGGAGAGCTGACAGCCGCACGTACTGGGTTCCCAGGTTCTCAGGCAGGGGAGGAGGAGAGGAGGCTGGCACACCCCTGCACGCGTCCAGCTCCTTGGGGACCTGTGGGGACAACAGGGTGCAAGGTGACTTCCCCAGGGAGCTGAGGTGCACGGCGGGAGGGCGGCGTCGGGAGCGCCGCGGCTCAGCGTCCTCCCGCGAGGCTCCCCTCGGCGGCACACCCGCGGCCCGGTGCTGTGCCGCTCTGGGCTGGACGTGGCCTCTGCTGTGTGTTGCAGAATCTCGGTGGCTTCCAGCATCCCCCGGCGGGAATATAAGCCCAGGCCTGTGAAGAGGAGCGTCAGCGAGGTCAATGGGGTTTTCAGCGTCCGTGCGCCCAAGGCCGCAGGTAAGCCGGCCCCACGCGGCCGCCCACGGTGCTTGCTGCCTGGCGTGGCTGAGTCCCCCTCCCGGGCACCCTGAAAAGCAGGAAGATTCCACACCCTGCCACGTGGCCACCAGACCACGCGCTGGTCCTTTGTCGTTAAGAGCATAACATGCTCGGAATGTTCCACTGCTTTTCAGAAGGTTGAAGTAGCAGTTGCTGGTACCTACAGTATGAGGCACTTTCCTCAGTGCTCTTAATTTAATGACAAATGACGCGTAAATATATCCATGAGTAAAATCACCAACGCAAGAGAAACCTCCACACCGTACAGTCACCTCAGCGTGAGGAAAACCTCCACTTCGAGTCTGGGTCCGGGCGCCAGGGCAGCCCCCCTGTGCGGCCACGGTGCAGAGTCGGCGTGAGCAGAGTCGGTCGGTGTGTGTGCATCACAGCTGCACCACGCAGCACGGGGCTGCGTCCTCTGCGGCCTCGGTGCAGAGTCGGCGTGAGCAGAGTCGGTCGGTGTGCGTCTGTGCATCACAGCTGCACCACGCAGCACGGGGCTGCGCCCTCTGCGGCCACGGTGCAGAGTCGGCGTGAGCAGAGTCGGTCGGTGTGTGTCTGTGCATCACAGCTGCACCACGCAGCACGGGGCAGAGTCGGTTGGTGTGTGTCTGTGCATCACAGCTGCACCACACAGCACGGGACAGAGTCGGTCGGTGTGTGTCTGTGCACGCAGCACGGGGCAGAGTCGGTCGGTGTGTGTGCATGCAGCACGAGGCTGCGTCCTCTGCGTTGTAAGCCCATCCCAGGTGTATGGTTTTGCAGCTTTCTTTCTTTCTTTTTTTTTGGTTGGTCATGGGGCTTGAACTCTGGGGCTGGGCGCTGTCCCTCAGCTCTTCAGCTCAGGGGGAGCACTCTTCAACCACTTGAGCCATAGCGCCACTTCTGGTTTTCTAGTGGCTTATTGGAGATAAGAGTCTCAGGGACTTTCCTGCCTGGGCTGGCTTTGAACCGCGATCCTCAGATCTCAGCCTCCTGAGTAGCTAGGATGACAGGCGTGAGCCACCGGCACCTGGCAACAGCTTGCTTTCTTTCAGGACAGATTGGTCCTGCTTTTAACAACTTTCTGCTTTTGGTGACATTAACTGACAGCGTCTGGTCTGGCTACTTGTTACAGTAAATGTATTCACCAGTATCAATAAATACTAGGAAAAGCCCCAAATTTACTAATCGTGTACCAGTGACTTTATCATGAAGCTCTCTGTCTCTCCGTGTATCTGTCTCTGCCTGTGTCTTTGTTGTCTGTCTCTGCCTCTGTCTGGTATTGGTGTTTGAGCTCAGAGCCTTGGGCTTGCAGGGCAAGTACTCTAGCACATGAGCCATGCCCCCAATCACAGAGGACTCTCAAAATGCTGACATTGATTCAAAAGTCCTCCTCACACTGAATAAAAACACTTGCAAACTGAATTCAGCAACACATTAAAAAAATCATACACAAAGATCAAATGAGGTTCACTTCAGGGTTGCAAGTATGGCTCAAGATACTTAAAAAAAACATCCTGTAAATAGAAGTGAGGGGAAAAAAATCATACGAGGGAACAAGGAATAGAAAGATCACGTTTCAAGATAATGAAAGATCGATACCATAGGCCTGTGGAGAGAAATGGAAAGCATTTACCCTTAAGTCCAGGAACAAGAGAAGTGTCTCGTCTCTCCATGCTTAATACCATGCATGAAAGCCTAACCCGAGCAAGAAGAAGAACAGGAATATTAATGCCAAGCAACAACTCACAGCATCTCCATTTGCCTCTACTTAAAAAAGCCCTAAAGGCTGCGCCAGAGCGCGTTTAGATCTGGTGAGTGCGCTGCGTGGTGACCCAGGGCCAGAGCCACCCCCCCCCCCCGCCAGGCTGGTCATGTGCCGCAGGGGGCTGGAAGGGAGGGGAGGGAGGACAGGCCGGAAGCTGGTGGCCTGTCACCCACCGGCCTGCACAGAGGCCTGCCAGGTCCATTTCTGTCTCTCCAGCTGGGTGAGATGGTGCTCGGATAGCCGAGGGACCAGCTGCTTCTAGAAGGCTGGTGATAGATTCCAGAGAGCTACCCGGCCTCCGTTTCGCTCTTCCGCCCACTTGCTATAGCATGGCCTGGGCCAGGCCGCCCCCGTGGGGTTGGCCTGCCCCTGACCTGGCTGTCCAGGCTTGCTAGTCTCTCAGCGCATGCGTCCCGGTGTATCTGTGCACGTCAGCTCAGGAGATGGCAGCCACAGAGGGCAGCCACTGATCGACTTATGTGTGTGGGGTAGCGTGGTCGGGCGTGGGGCATGTGCTGCATCTGTGTCACATGTAGCGTGGTCAGGTGTGGAGGCACATGCTGCATCTGTGTCACGTGCTGCATCTGTGTCACGTGTAGCGTGGTCAGGTGTGGAGGCACGTGCTGCATCTATGTCACGTGCTGCATCTGTGTCACGTGTAGCGTGGTTGGGCGGGGGGCACGTGCTGCATTTGTGTCACGTGTAGCGTGGTCAGGCGTGGGCACGTGCTGCATCTGTGTCACGTGTAGCGTGGTCAGGTGTGGGGGCACGTGCTGCATCTGTGTCACGTGCTGCATCTGTGTCATGTGTAGCGTGGTCAGGCGTGGGGCATGTGCTGCATCTGTGTCATGTGTAGCGTGGTCAGGCGTGGGGCACGTGCTGCATCTGTGTCACGTGTAGCGTAGTCGGGCGTGGGCACGTGCTGCATCTGTGTCACGTGTAGCGTGGTCAGGCGTGGGCACGTGCTGCATCTGTGTCACGTGTAGCGTGGTCGGGCGTGGGCACGTGCTGCATCTGTGTCACGCGTAGCGTGGTCGGGCGTGGGGCACGTGCTGCATCTGTGTCACGTGTAGCGTGGTCGGGCGTGGGGCACGTGCTGCATCTGTGTCACGTGTAGCGTGGTCGGGCGTGGGGGCACGTGCTGCATCTGTGTCATGTGTAGCGTGGTCGGGCGTGGGGGCACGTGCTGCATCTGTGTCACGTGTAGCGTGGTCAGGTGTGGGGGCACGTGCTGCATCTGTGTCACGTGTAGCGTGGTCAGGTGTGGGGGCACGTGCTGCATCTGTGTCACGTGTAGCGTGGTCAGGTGTGGGCACGTGCTGCATCTGTGTCACGTGGTGCCATGTGGGTCTTGCAGTAGGCTGGTAGGGGCGGTGCTGGGAAGCTGCTGTAAACAGACTGGGATTCTGTAAGCTGGGTGCTGTGTGTTTTCTGTTTGCACACGTCCATTCACGTGTCGGTGAGGACGCCCGAGTGAGCAGGGATGGATGTGGCGTGGGAAGGGCAGCTTGTGAGGAAGAGCTGCGTTCCTCCTCGGAGACGGCGTGCCGTGCTCGCCTGTCCCCGCTGCCAGCCGGCCCCGCGCCCACCACGGCCACACAGGAGCCTCACCACGCACCCCGCGTTGCTGGGGACCCCAGCTGTACGTGTGGAGGGCCCCGGTGTGTGTGTGTGTGTGTGTGTGAGGCCCCAGTGTACACACGGGGCCCCCCTGTTCAGGGGACCCCAGTGTACACACGGGGACCACAGTGTTCAGGGGACCCCAGTGTACACACGGGGACTACAGTGTTCAGGGGACCCCAGTGTACACACGGGGACCCCACTGCGGGTGGGGACGCTCATGTGTGCCCACTGCGGGAGGGGGACTCTCATGTGCGCCCACTGCGGGTGGGGGGGGCGCTCATGTGTGTCCACTGCGGGTGGGGGGGGACGCTCATGTGCCCACTGCGGGTGGGGGACGCTCATGTGCCCACTGCGGGTGGGGGACGCTCATGTGTGCCCACTGCGGGTGGGGGGACGCTCATGTGTGCCCACTGCGGGTGGGGGGAGACGCTCATGTGTGCCCACTGCGGGTGGGGGGACGCTCATGTGCCCACTGCGGGTGGGGGGGGAACGCTCATGTGCGCCCACTGCGGGTGGGGGGGGACGCTCATGTGCGCCCACTGCGGGTGGGGGGGACGCTCATGTGTGTCCACTGCGGGTGGGGGGGACGCTCATGTGCGCCCACTGCGGGTGGGGGGGACGCTCATGTGTGCCCACTGCGGGTGGGGGGGACGCTCATGTGTGCCCACTGCGGGTGGGGGGACGCTCATGTGCGCCTACTGCTCACTCCGTTCTTACGGTGCCAAGGCCTCCTTAATCTCAAACGTTTGTTGTTTGGGTAAAATTATGGTTTGGTGGTTTTCCCTTTCTCCTCCTGGCTTGAAAAACTACAGTACTGTAGGCCGCTTGGAAGTTTCTGTTTAGCGGGAAGGTGACTGTAAACGACTTAGATGAACTCTTCCGGAATGAGTTCAGTCCCAGCCCTACCTAGCCTAGTCTGGACCCCAGGCCGAGCCCTGTCTGCCCCCCTCCCCGCCCGGCTCCAGCAGGCCCCAGACCAGAGCCCAACGAGAGATGCGCCGCAGAGGGACGCTGTCCGTCTCGGCATTTCTTCTCATGTCGTCAGAAGGAGCTCTGGAGGACATCACAGAATGTTCGGAAATACGGGGAGGTTCCCAGCGGGGTGTTCCTCCGGCGACCCTGCTGTGGGGGGGGGGGCGAGGAGGACAGTGCGTTCCCTGCTGTGCGAGTCTGACGCCCTGTCCCTTCCTTCTTGGCCACTGGCCCGGTCCCCAGTGGAGGAGTTGTCAGAAGGGAACCACAGATGCGCAGGAGATGGCATCTGGCGGCCTCTGCACCCCGCAGCCGTGCTCCGCTCCAGCACACACGCTCTCCTGGCGGCTG
>NW_012267231.1:866573-869056 GCF_000151885.1 Dipodomys ordii | reverse complement strand
GGCCGTGCTGTCGGCGGTGCTGCAGGTAAGGCGCGGGCCAGGGGCCCCTCGTCCTCATCCCCGGCCTCCTCCTACCCGGGGGCCCGGCCTCCCCACACCCCGGGCCGGGCTGCCCACTGGCCGTGACCCAGACCTGGGTGGACTCTGCGCCTCCCCGCCCAGTCCTCCCCGCCGGGCCTCCCCAGCCCAGCCTCCCTTGGCCCAGCCTCCCCGACCCGGCCTCCCCCGCCCGGCCTCGCCTCCAGAAAAGAACCCCGGTTCCTTCTGCTATTGCTGGCTCAGCCCTGCGTCCTTCCCGCCCCCCTGAGCTCCCAGAGGGTTCCCAGGGGGAACCGAGGCCCAGCGCCCCGTAGGGACAGCCGGCACGCCGCTGGGGCCGGGCAGGTGCCCAGGGTGCTCCACCCCAGCTGGCCAGGTTCGAGACAGCGGAGGAGCAGAGTTCTTACAACAGCTCCTGCTTTACAGAGCAGCGGGCGCCAGGCGATGCGTCACCATCCCCCACCCAGCCGGAAATGTGCGTGCCAAGCGGCCGCATTCTAGTGGGCGATGAGTCCGGGACCAACCTGGCCGGTGCCAGCAGGGCCTCAAGGCTAGAGCAAGGCCTCCCTTCCCAGGATGCCGCCCATCACCAGGGCCTGAGGGGCGGGTCACGCGTGTCCACCGCCTGGGGTAGGTCAGCCGGCTCACTGCCTCTCCTGTACTTCTCTGGACTCCTTCAGCCTCAGCCTTAGGGCAGACCTCCTCTCTGATGGCCTTTGATTAGGTGGCTGTTGCTGACTGGTGAGCTGGGCATCCCCCGCCCCGCGTCTTCACAACTGTGTCTCAGTAGGCCTCACTTGTTAGAGCAGAGGCTGAGTGCGTTCTGGAGGGTGGCGGGAGACCCTCTGGCTAGCAAGCTGTGGATCTGGGCGAAAGCAGTGCTTCTCTGTCCCGTTAGAAGATGTGAAATGAGCTACTGGAGCTTCAGATGAGCGTGCTGGCGGCCGGGCCGGGCCGGGCTTCACCCTGTAAAATGTAAACGCACTCCAAGGCAGTCTTGACTGGGCTCCAAGGACAGTTTGCCCAGCTTGAGTCACTCACCAGCCTGCGTCGGGTTTTTCCACCCCTGGGCCTGGGCCGTACCGCTCCTGCCCGGGGCAGCGTGCGCACGAGGTCATAAAAGGAGATCGGGAGCCTCCCCGAGCCCGCGGCATCCCTCCACCCGCTGCCTGGCGCCGCGCGCCCCTCCCTCGCAGGCCGGGTTGGGGGCTGCGCCTGTGATGTCTGTGTGGAGGACGGGGCGCTGCGGGGCCAGGTGTGCACAGGTGTGCACAGGGCTGTCCCACGGCGCTTTGCCTTAGGCTCAGTATGGGTTGGTCATCAAGTTGCTTCTCTGAGGATCCTGAATTTCGCTGCTCTGCTGGGGCTTGGACCCAGCCGGGTGTTCGGTAGGAGACAAATAAGGGCGTGAGGCTGCGTGGGGGGGCAGGGGATGAAAATCAGACGTTCTTCTCAGCTCAGCTGGAACCTGGACTCTGCTGTTACAGCTGTGCTGGGCCGCAGGGCAGGCCGGGGCCTGACCGTTCCCAGGGGAGCCCACGGTTTCCCCACCCCGCAGGGTCTCCCTTCCCAGCTCGGGAAGCTTCGTGCGTCTCCAGACCTCCTTGGGGCCCCTGGGCTGCCGCAGCCCGCAGCCCACATCCAAGCGCCCCTCGCGCCCCCCACACCCGTCATTGTCTCTGCCTGACACCCTGCTGTGGAGCGCGTGAATCGGCTCCCCTGCGTGTTCGCTAACTAGGACTAAGATGGGTTCCAAGCCGTTTGGCACGTTCTAGAAGTGGATGTGACCTTTCCCCCCTTCTTCCTTGGGCGGTCGCCTGTCGGTGTCTCCTGGCATGTGTGTGACGGGAGGTCATGCGGCTCCTCTCCCACAGACCGGCCCCCCTCCGGGAGCACCCCAAAGGGGCTCGCCTGCCTTCCTGTCACCTGGGCACCTCCGGGCGACCGCGCGGCCATCGGCACAGCAGCTGGAGGCTGCGGTGGGGGGGAGGGTCTGTGCGTGGCGCCTCCCTGTGGGGCCGGGCGCCCACACCCCACGGTGTCCTCGCTGCGGGAATGCACCCGGAGGTGGCGGGCTCAGCGCGGGCTCCGCTCGTCCCCTGGGGATGGCTGCCCACCGAGAAAACAATGGCTGGCTGGAGGCTGGAGGCTGGAGGCTGCCCCACGGGGGCGATAGGCCCCCGTAGACTGGACCCAGGGCAGATGCCCTCACGCCCCTGCCTTGACTTGGGGTGCGTGGTGGATGGAATAGGGGCCCCCAAATGTGTCCCTGTCATAGCCCTGGGACCCAGGAGTTCTTTCCCTGGGAAAAAGGAGCTGCTGTCCTGAGAGGAAGGCGAGCTGGGGACCTCGTCCCAGACAGTGCCACCGCCCAACACAGCCCAGTGCTTAATCCCTTCCTGTGACCCTTCCCACCACGAGAGCCCTCCCCGGCCCCTCCCCGC
>NW_012267231.1:857960-866523 GCF_000151885.1 Dipodomys ordii | reverse complement strand
CCCCCCCCCCCCGTCTCCCTTGGCTCCCGTCCCCCCATCACAGGTCCTTCCCTGGGCCCCCTTGATTTGTGGGTAGAATTTTCGAGTGTTAAAGGGTCCTCTACTGTTTGGCTCTCAGGCAGAGTTTCAAAAGAAAATAGCATTTTATAGCCGCACTAATGGGAAATTACTTTCCGTTAGGGTCCTGAATGATTTGCACATAATGTTTATAAAGTGAAGGAAAAATGTCAGGCATTTCACTAACAATTTGAAGCAACGCTCAGAAGACGCTGCCAGAACCGAATTCCAAGAACATTTCTTCATCGTTTCTTCTTTCTCAAGAAGAAGAAGGGGGACGAGAGGATGTGGGTTGGCGAGGCCGAGCTGGACGGGCGGTGGCCAGCCTGAGCTGGATGGACGGGCGGTGGCCAGCCTGAGCTGGATGGGCGGTGGCCTGAGCTGGACGGGCGGTGGCCAGCCTGAGCTGGATGGACGGGCGGTGGCCAGCCTGAGCTGGACGGGCGGTGGCCGGCCTGGCGCGGTAGCCGGGCCGGACGGGAAGAGAGCCAACGGCCGAGGAGAGGATCGCGGCTGGATCGCAGGCCCCAGCGAGGAGGGAGCCTCCTCCATCTGCCCAGCCGTCCCTCTGTCCCCAAAGAGAAAGCCAGCCAAGGAGAGACTCAAACTGAGAAATGTGCACTGCGCAGTTCCCAGAAAACCCTGGCTCTGAAGGAAGTCATGCAGAAGCTCGGGTCTGTGCTCGCGTGCCCTATGTGCCTTTTGTCCATTCCTCCAGTTGGGCTTGCTGCTCTTCCTGCCGTCCACAGCTGGGGTCAGCAAGGCCTGCGTGTGAAATGCAGAGGAGACGGCCGCCCCCAGGCGCGGGCTTCAGGCCGAGCCAGAGGCCACGCAGATCCCCACAGCCCACGTGGAGTCATTCTGTCGCTCGCTCAGTGACTTTCCCGACACGGCTGAAGCTGCTCAGAAATGACGTCTAGAGCCCGGCTCGTGCAGAAACGTCTCCGAGATTACATTAGAAAACAAGCGTTTATCCCAAGGCGGAACTCGAAGTTTAAAATGGCGGGGGCAAGCGCTTCGCAGGCGGAGATGTGTGCCTTTTGCCTTACCGTTTCCGAGCGGTGGGGATGGGGGGCCCGGCCCGCGGGTGGCCCCGGCTTCCTTCCCTGTCTCCTTCCCGAGCCTCTCAGAAACCGGCCGAGGGCGCTAGCGTTACTGTAGAGAAGCGAACGTGGAGACAGCCCCAAGGTTTGTCAGGATCCACTGCCGGGGGACTTCCGGGGAAGTTCTTCACATCTCTGGTCTGACTTGAATGAGGAGGTGGCATGAGTGCATCCGGGTCTTTCTAGCTCTGAACTCGTGCCCGCAGCGGTTATCTGCTGTGGGCCCTCAGCATTCTTAAAGCACTGGAAAACAGTCAGGTGGAGCGCTTCCTCCTATATTGACCAGCGTGTGAGCCGGGGTTGGGACGGCTCGGTAGCCGGCGAGGTTCGGGGGAAGGCCTGCGTTTCCAAGCCGAAGGCAGCCGTGGCAGCATGTTTTCCTCGTTGCAGGAGCCAGCAGCTGCCTGCCGTTCTCCCAGATGCTCATGCTCCGTCCCAGGAAGCGTGGGGGTCCGGCTGAACGGCCTGCGCGACCTGTGGGTCGCGCAGTCTGTGACAACGCATCGGAAACAACAGCCCCACGGCAACATGCTATTGATGTTCAGAAAATAGCACCAAAGGCAGTCGCTCACTGGCTTCCATGTCGGGCTGTGGAGCGGAGCCTCTGAACGTGTGGACCACACACCTGTCCAGGTCGAGAGGGCGAGGGACACAGAAGCCACCCAGGGCTGACCCCGGGCACCGCTGGCGCGCCCAGCCGCAGTCCCCCGCCCGCGCGCGCACGCCAGCGTCTCTGACTTCCTAGGGGAGCCAGAAATGGTCTACAGGAGCTCTGCTGAGAGCAGCTAGCGCAGGGGTAAAAGACAGAGCGAGAGCAGACCGCGCAAGTGCGGCTCCCCGCGCCGGAGGCCCGCGCCGTCCCTGATGGCCGGCTGTCATTTGCTCCCGGCTCCGCCTCCCGTCCGGCCTGGGTCCTGCACCCCGGGGGTCACAGTAGAGAGATGAGTGAAGCTGCGTCGGCAGGCCCGGCCCTTCACGGTGGAGGACGCAGACGCATCCGTCCAGTAGCCTGCAGGTTCTGAGGGTTGGGGTGAAGATGAAAGTGAAGGGCACGTGTGGTTTTTGTAGATGACCGTGGTGTGCGAAGCACGGCCCGGCAGCGTGCAACGTCCCCCTCACAGCCAGGACTTCACATTAGGACGAGGGAGTGCGGGCCTGCAGGGGCGCAGCCGCAGCTCAGGCCGGCCAGCCCGTGCGCGGTCTGATGGGACGGCCGATGGCTGAGCACCTGCCGCTTCACTCAGGATGTGACGCTGGTTGTGTTGTGCATCAGAATTTAACCAGTGTTGCGTCTGGTGGAGCCCAGAAGCGGGCGGGCGGGACTCCTGTGCTGAGGGCCGCCCCAAGGTGCGGGCGGGCGGGGAGAGGGACCCCACCTTAGAAACGGGAGCGATGGGTTGTTTACTGACCCAGTGATGGGATCTCTCCTTTCCTCCCCTCCCTCCCTCCTCCCTCCCTCCGCTCCCTGTCTCCCTCTTCCCTCCTTCCCCTTCCCTCCTCCTCCCTCCCTGGCTCACTCTCTACTTTCTCCCTCATAGCACGGACAGAGCTTGAATAACATTTAACAGGGACGGACGCTCCTTTCTGTTAAAATCATCTTTGTTTCCGTCTTTCCCACCTCTGCTCTCATGTTACATTAAAGCAGGCCTCAGGAGTGGGAGAAAATAATCAGGGTTCTCTGGTGGCTGGGGGTGTGGGGGCAGTGCTCTTGCTGGTCAGCCTCCCTCGCTGGCCAGCCTCCCTCGCTGGCCAGCCTCCCTCGCTGGTCAGCCTCCCTCGATGGTCAGCCTCCCTCGATGGTCAGCCTCCCTCGATGGTCAGCCTCCCTCGCTGGCCAGCCTCCCTCGATGGCCAGCCTCCCTCGATGGTCAGCCTCCCTCGCTGGCCAGCCTCCCTCGATGGTCAGCCTCCCTCGATGGTCAGCCTCCCTCGCTGGCCAGCCTCCCTCGATGGTCAGCCTCCCTTGCTGGTCAGCCTCCCTCAATGGCCACCCTCCCTCGCTGGTCAGCCTCCCTCGATGGTCAGCCTTCCTCGATGGTCAGCCTCCCTCGCTGGCCAGCCTCCCTCGCTGGTCAGCCTCCCTCGCTGGCCAGCCCGCCCTGGCTCCCTCCGTCTCGCTTCCTGTGTCTCCAGCCAGGCATCCCCGGCCAGTGGGAGCAGGGGTGCAGACAGCGCCGGGACCCAGGGTGGGGTGGGGAGAAGAGGCCGCAGCAGAGCTGCCAGGCCGGAGCCGGCCCCCTGGAGGCTGTGTCCAGCGGGGTCTGCGGGAGCCGTGGCGGTGGCCGTGGCACCGTTTCTCCGGACCCAGGCTCTGTCCACGGTGACCTGTGTTCTCTCCCTCCGGGAATTCGCCCGTCGCTCTGGTGTGCAGACTTTGTTTCCTTGTGGCTGACCAACGCCGGGAACAACTTGATCATTTTTCCATTTCTACCGTTGGCCAAAAGAGAAAAAAAATTGATCTTTTTTCCATTTCTTTTAATGGAAAAAAATGTAATCTTGTTATTTTAAGGTAAGTCGGCGTCGTCCAGTGGAAAGCACAGATGATCCGCTCGTTACTCCGCCGGTCGGGGTCCTGGGCAGGGCCTCAGAGGACCCCCCACAGGGGTGGGCGGGCTTCGCTCAGGGTGGGGGGGTGTCCACTCGCCACCCTCCCCCGCTGGCTCCCGGGTGCCCGGGAGCATGGGGAGGCAGCAGTGTCCAGTGTCCCCTCCTGAGGCAGCCTGACACTGCGTTCTGGGTCCCGGGCTGGGGTCTGGGATGTGGGCTGGGATGTGGGCTGGGGTCTGGGATGTGGGCTGGGGTCTGGGCTGGGATCCGGGATCTGGGATATGGGTTGGGGTCTGGGCTGGGATCCGGGATCTGGGATGTGGGCTGGGGTCTGGGCTGGGATCCAGGATCTGGGATGTGGGCTGGGATCTGGGATGTGGGCTGGGGTCTGGGCTGGGATCCAGGATCTGGGATGTGGGCTGGGGTCTGGGATGTGGGCTGGGATCTGGGATGTGGGCTGGGATCTGGGATGTGGGCTGGAATGTGGGCTGAGATCTGGGATCTGGGATGTGGGTTGGGATCTGGGATCTGGGATGGGATCTGGGATGTGGGTTGGGATCTGGGATCTGGGATGGGATCTGGGATGTGGGTTGGGATCTGGGATAGGATCTGGGATCTGGGATCTGCTCACTCTGGGCCCTGTCCTCACCTGCTGTTGCTGTGTTGCCCCTCAGCCTGGCCTCAGGCCCGTAGGTGGCCCGTTGGCCTCGCTGGCTTCCTGGTCTGTCCTCACACCCTGTCCTGGGGGCCGACAGGGCCTCCCTCCGGCCACCTGCTCCCCACACTGCTCCCAGCCCAGGGCATGTTGAGAGCCCCCTTCCCCGGCTCCAGCAGGGACGGGCAATGCCGCCCGGCTCAGCTGCTTGAGGGCTTGTTTCCAACTTCCTGCCCACCGCCCTGGGCCCCTGTCTTGGAGAGCTCCAGGGCCCCCCTCGGAGAGCTCCAGGACCCCTTTTGGAGAGCTCCAGGGCCCCTCTGGAGGAGCTCCCCCCCCTCTTGGAGAGCTGCATCTCTTCCCCCAGGGGCAGGAAGCACTCCTCCCTCCCTCCCCCATCTTGAAATGAAACCTCTGTGCTCTGAGGTCTTCACGCTGTGGTTCCTTGGAACCTGGTGGCTGTCTCTGTCTCTACTCTGTCTCTCTCAATTCTCACAAAAACCCACCTGCCTCTGGCATGGAAGGTAGAAACAGCCTGATGTGGGACTTGAGTGCTAAGGGACTTGCTCTCACCTCAGGGGAAGCCTCGGGGGCTGTGACTTCCTGATAACCAGTTCCGCCCAGCCGAGCTTTGCGGGTATGGGTCACCAAGTGCCTGTACTGTGAGCACTGTGAGCGCCGTGAGCACTGTGAGCTGTGAGCACTGTGAGCGCCGTGAGCACTGTGAGCTGTGAGCACTGTGAGCGCCGTGAGCACTGTGAGCTGTGAGCACTGTGAGCTGTGAGCACTGTGAGCGCCTTGAGCACTGTGAGCACTGTGAGCTGTGAGCACTGTGAGCACTGTGAGCTGTGAGCACTGTGAGCTGTGAGCACTGTGAGCTGTGAGCACCGTGAGCTGTGAGCTGTGAGCACTGTGAGCACTGTGAGCACTGTGAGCTGTGAGCACTGTGAGCTGTGAGCACTGTGAGCGCCGTGAGCACTGTGAGCTGTGAGCACCGTGAGCGCCGTGAGCACTGTGAGCTGTGAGCACCGTGAGCTGTGAGCTGTGAGCACTCTGAGCTGTGAGCACCGTGAGTACTGTGAGCTGTGAGCACTGTGAGCGCCGTGAGCTGTGAGCACCGTGAGCACTGTGAGCTGTGAGCGCTGTGAGCACCGTGAGCACTGTGAGCTGTGAGCGCCGTGAGCTGTGAGCACCGTGAGCTGTGAGCACTGTGAGCACCGTGAGCACTGTGAGCTGTGAGCACTGTGAGCTGTGAGCACTGTGAGCTGTGAGCACTATGAGCACTGTGAGCTGTGAGCACTGTGAGCACTGTGAACACCGTGAGCTGTGAGCACCGTGAGCTGTGAGCGCCGTGAGCACTGTGAGCTGTGAGCACCGTGAGCACTGTGAGCACCGTGAGCATCGTGAGCACTGTGAGCTCTGAGCTGTGAGCGCCGTGAGCACCGTGAGCACTGTGAGCTGTGAGCGCCGTGAGCACTGTGAGCACTGTGAGCCGTGAGCACTGTGAGCTGTGAGCACCGTGAGCTGTGAGCACCGTGAGCTGTGAGCACTGTGAGCTGTGAGCACCGTGAGCACCGTGAGCTGTGAGCACTCTGAGCTGTGAGCACCGTGAGCTGTGAGCACTGTGAGCTGTGAGCTGTGAGCGCCGTGAGCTGAAAATCCCCAGTGGGATGGGAAAGTGACTCGTGCGGTGTGCCTGGCCCTGAAAACGCCTGAGGAATGATAGTAAATGTCAGGTGTCTTTAAGGGAAAAAAAAATCATGTTCTATTACCATCAAATCCTGTTGTAGGAACTTAGCCCCGGAACCGCTGCCGTGCGTGTATGTAGACTTGTATGTGCGTGTACATAGACGTGTATATGCGTGTATGTGCTGTTTCCAAACGTTACTTATGAAAGCCAAGAAGGAGAATGAAAGAAGGAAGAGAAAGAGAAAGAAGGGAAGAAGGGAGGAAGGCAGGAAGGGAAGCAATGAGAAGGCGGGGGGGAGGGGAGGGGGCCTGCCATGCCAGGGATTCGGGAGGTCACACGGGCTCCGGATGCGCTGCGGATCGGAGGCTGCGGATCGGAGGATCTGTGACCTCCGACCGGCGCCGCACACACACAGACCCGTCTGCAGACACGCGTCCGGGTTCACCTGTGCTTGGTTACAGCCCCTTCCACTTGGCCTGCTGCGTTTTCTCTCTTGCCCTTACCATGTCTTCATGGCATAATTCTCTGGTGTGAACCTTCTGCTCCCCTGCCCTGGCTTCTCTCCTGGCCCAGGCCCAGCTCTGGGTTGGACGCAGGCTCTCCGAAGCCTGAGACCCCGGTGTCTCTGTTCCTGACCCCTCAGCCTGCGCCCCGCGGTGACCCTGTGTGCTCCCTCCGCGCAGGGCTTGGACCTCTTCCATCCCCCGCCTCGGGGTCCCGGCAGGCCGAGTGGCTGCTCCCAGGACCCAGGTCCCCCGCCTGGTGGGGCTGAGGAGGGTGAAGCCGGGCCCCAGGGTGTCGGCAGGCCACACGGGCAGCCCAGCCTGGCAGGCCAGGGAGGAGCCAGCCCGGGGGGGCACCCAACGCCTGCCGTCCAGCTTCCAGTGGGTGGTTCATCTGTTAACCTGTGTGTTTTTGCTTTGTCTTTCTGTCCCTGCGGACAGGTCCTAGCATCCCTGTGGACCAGCCCTGCTGCCGTGGCCTCTATGACTTTGAGCCAGAAAACCAAGGAGAATTAGGCTTTAAGGAAGGAGACATCATTACGTTAACCAATCAAATAGACGAAAACTGGTACGAGGGCACGCTCCGCGGGGCGGCGGGGTTCTTCCCCATCAGCTATGTGGAGGTGATGGTGCCTTTGCCGCGGTGAAGGCGGCTCCGGCCGCTCGCTCCTGACGGACGTGACTGCCCACCCGTGTTCTTAGCGTGGTGTTCCGTGCCAGCCTGGCTCTGCCCACCCCGATGACTTTTGTATGTGTGTCCTCTTTATAACGTATTTTGTATCAACTTAATTTGTATAAAGGGTTTCCCTGTCCTGGCTACATGAACATGCTTTCCTTCTTGCTTCTCTGCTCCTGAAAAGCTGCTGGTTCAATGTCCACGCTTCCTGGCACTAAAAACTCAGCCCTCGGCCGCACAGCGGTGCAGCGCCTGCAAGCAAGAAGTGCTATTGTTTCTTAACACGGCTGGCCCCTGGCCTCCTCCCTTAACACACCGGCCACCTGTGTTTGGAGCTTACCTGTTGAATAGCCCAATAAATGACGCCCTGTGCTGTCAGCTGTTTTCCATGTTGGGTTGATTTTGTTGTTTGTTTCTCTCTCTCTGTCTCTCTCCCCTTCCCCCTTCTTTCCTCTCCCCCCTTTCCTGGGCCGGGGCTGCTGTCACTGAGATTCTTTGCCACTTGAGCCACAGAGCCGCTTCTGGCTTTTTCTGGTTTTCTAGTGGTTAATTGGAGATAAGAGTCTCACCGACTTTCCTGCCTGGGCTGGCTTTGAACTGCGACCTCAGATCTCAGCCTCTTGAGTAGCTGCGATACAGGTGTGGGCCACCGGCCCTGGCTCGAGTTGGTTTTTATTTTTTTTTATTTTTTATTTTTTTCAGTTTTTATTTAAAATTTATTGTAATGGGGTCCGCGCAAAAGGAGGGAGTGGAGGGTGGGGAACATGCAGGGGACACAGGAACACGATGACATGGCCAGGGCCACAGCTTCAGTCATGGGGGAAGAGGGATGAAAAGAAAAGACCAGGGCTGGAGCTGGGGTGGAAGAGGGAAGGGGGGACACTGGCTGCATTCCCCCACCCCCAGGAAGCACCTCTAGTCCCTGGTTTCCCTCCTTTACCCTGGCCCCCTAAGATTCTATCTCCTGCCTCTGGCCTTAGTGGCTCCTTTTGCTCCCCTTGATTTGTCTTTCCCCTGATGGATTCTCAAGTAGAATGATGTTTAGGGCCTAACCTCAACAACCCTACCTTACTGAAGGTACAATCTTTGCCTTGCCTGCTTCTGCCCATTCTCGCATCTCCCCTTATCCCTCTCTGGGACAATCTTTTGATTTCCCTCTTTCCTCACTTCCCTCCCCTGGGGGGGAAAAACAACAACAAAAAGAAAGCACCAACTCCCCAGGGAGGGGCAGCAGCCGGTAGAGGGAGAAGGCTAAAGGGAGGAGAGCAAGGACCATGAGGGAAAAGGCTCACAAATCCCTGGGAGGGAAGGGCAGGGGGCTGCAGAGAGGAG
>NW_012267231.1:857271-857681 GCF_000151885.1 Dipodomys ordii | reverse complement strand
TCCTCTGTGGTGCTGTTCCCACCTGCACCATGTTGGAAGAGCGGCGCTGGTCGGATGGGAGGCACCACCGGCCGGGCCGGGCAGGGGAGGCCTGGGAGGTCTGGGCAGGGCCCAGCTGCCACCTGGACGGGGCTCGGTGTACGCGTGTGCCGTGGTTCTGGGCTGCTTGTCGCCGGAGGATGTGAACAGGAGGAAGCCACACAGGGCTGAGGGAAATGGAAGGCTGCAAAGACACTTGAGGTTTGAACCCGACTCGGGCCCACGTGGAAGTTCCCTCTGTCCTGTGCGTAGCGATGGTCAGCGTGAAAGTGGGTTTGGGTGGACGGCGGAAGGTTAAGGACTGAAAGGTGCCCAGGAGACGGGGGATGAAAGCTGTCGGGGCAGGGCCCCCCACCGGCTGTCGGGGCAGG
>NW_012267231.1:853877-856641 GCF_000151885.1 Dipodomys ordii | reverse complement strand
GCTGTCGGGGCAGGGCCCCCACCGGCTGTCGGGGCAGGACCCCCCACCGGCTGTCGGGCAGGGCCCCCACTGGCTGTCGGGGCAGGACCCCCCACCGGCTGTCGGGCAGGGCCCCCACCGGCTGTCGGGCAGGGCCCCTCACCGGCTGTCGGGCAGGGCCCCCACCGGCTGTCGGGCAGGGCCCCCACCGGCTGTCAGGGCAGGCCCCCCACCGGCTGTCGGGCAGGGCCCCTCACCGGCTGTCGGGCAGGGCCCCCCCACCAGCTCTCGGGGCAGGGCCCCCCACCAGCAGGGCCCTCCCACCGGCTGTCGGGCAGGCCCCCCCCACCGCGTGACGGCTCTTGGTGTGCCTAGTGGACGTCTCCTGGACAGCACCTTGCGCAGCTTATGAGCAGCATCGCCGTAGGTTTAGTTTTTGCAAAGATGCAAATTTCCATAAATAGCAATGGAAGCATAAAACGGTTTCCTCTCCAAGCGTTGTACGCAATTTCTTTCTGGAATTTGTCCGTACTGAATGGCTCCAGCCAGGACTTGCTGTAAATTATTGTGGTCAAACCCTCAGAAGTGCATTTGTGCTCCAAGCCTTCATTTATAAAATGATAGCATTTTACTTTGGAACTAATTTTCACAGAATACTTCATTAAAAAAAAAAAACCACTTACAATATTGAAGAGCTTTACATTTTCTTCCCTTTTGAAATTACCTTTGTGGGGTTTTTGTCCCGATAAAAATAGTTCTTCGGGGAGGATTGGGTGGGGGGTTGGGGGGAGGCTGGGAAGGGATGGGAAGGGGAAACGAAGGAGGAGGCTACAAGGCTTGATAAGACATGTACTCACTATCTTGCCCATGTAATTGTAACCCCTCTGTACGGTATTTTCACACACACAAAAAATAGTTCTTTGGAAAAACGCTGGAAAGGACAAAGGTAAAACAACGTTACCTCCAATTCTTCTGACAGGATTTTGTCATATGCATTTTTCTTAGAATACTAACATACATATATCTTTAAAGATGTAATTATACGCTATTTTGGCAAGTTATTTTTTTGGGGTTGGTCGTGGGGCTTGAACTCTGGGCCTGGACACTGTCCCTCAGCTCTTCAGCTCAAGGCGAGCGCTCTACCACTTGAGTCACAGCACCATTTCTGGTTTTTTTCTTTTTGCTTATGTGGTGCTGAGGAATCAAACCCAGGGTCTCATGCATGCAAGGCAAGAGCTCTACCACTGAGCCACCTTCCCAGCCAGATAAGTGTTTTATTTAAATGGGACAAAGTGAGGATTATTTTTACACTACTAAATACTTGGTTCTAGTAATAGCTCATGTATTCATACTTTTGCATCATGCTGTGTAGCTGATTCTTCACTGCATGTTAGGCAGGTGGGCAGTGGTTGTAAGTTTGCTCAGGGATCCATCTGGCCTACCTTTGTGGCTGTGCAAGGCCAGGTCCTCATGGCGAGTGTGCAAGGCCCGGGTCCTCATGGCGAGTGTGCAAGGCCAGGTCCTCATGGTGAGTGTGAAAGGCCGGGTCCTTATGGTGAGCATGCAAGACCGGGTCCTCGTGGTGAGTGTGCAAGACCGGGTCCTCGTGGTGAGTGTGCAAGGTCGGGTCCTCATGGTGAGTGTGCAAGACTGGGTCCTCGTGGTGAGTGTGCAAGGCCGGGCCCTCGTGGTGAGTGTGCAAGGCCGGGCGGGTCCTCATGGTGAGTGTGCAAGACCGGGTCCTCATGGCGAGTGTGTAAGGCCCGGGTCCTCGTGGTGAGTGTGCAAGGCTGAGTCCTTGGTGTGTGTGTAAGGCCGGGGTCCTCGTGGTGCTCATGGCGTGTGTGTAAGGTTGGAGTTCCAAGTGTGTCTGATTGTCAGGGTTTTCCACACTGTGCCCTAACGGGGGGTCGTGGTTGTAGTTTCTGAACATTGGCTCATCCTGTGTTCCTGGCACCGGTAGATGTTCTCTGTCTAATATGCAGCTGGATTGGCTTGCAGATACTTTATTGAAAGTCGGGACATCTGTGTTCACTGGAGAGGCTGGCCTGGCCCGTGTCGCTCCGGGCTGTGTGTCCGGGTTGGTACTACGGGGCGCTCCTCATGACTTTCCCGGGTCAGCTAACGTAGCACGGGGCTGTCCGTTCCTCGTGTGGAAGACGGGTCCACAGGCCACGGGGGGGGCGGGGGAGCGGCATTCCTTTGACAAGTTTAGGCCTGGTCTCTCCTTCTACCGTCCAGTCTGGTCGTTTGCATGCTCTGGCTTCAGCAGCAGCGGGTAATTGGTAGGATAAAGCAAAGGAGACTTTCATAGTTAAATGACAACTCTTATTTTCTCTTTAGCGATTGAACTGTACTAAGAGGCTTGGGGTATTTGACAACTTCTCATTTGGGAGGTGGCCAGGATGTGTGGCACTGAGTTGCGTTTCTGAATTACAGAATCTTGTTCACTGGCCGCACACTTTGCTTTCTCCTGGGCCTTGTGAGCTCCTGCTTGTGCCGATTCGCTGTCATCCGTTTTCTCCTCGTCTTCTCTCAGTCTTCCCCATGCTCGCCTGCCTGTTGTAGCAAACAGCGACAATTAACGGCATTGTGGGCGTGGGTGGCCAGCTGTGGGGGAAGGGCATTGTGGGCGCGGGTGGCTGGCCGTGGGGGAAGGGCATTGTGGGCGCAGGTGGCTGGCCGTGGGGGAAGGGCATTGTGGGCGCGGGTGGCCGGCCGTGGGGGAAGGGCATTGTGGGCGCGGGTGGCCGGCCGTGGGGGAAGGGCATTGTGGGCGCGGGTG
>NW_012267231.1:829480-846427 GCF_000151885.1 Dipodomys ordii | reverse complement strand
CTGAAATTCTTTTCTTCTCTTTCTTTTTTTGTTATTTCTCACCTCTGGTTTTTCTCTGAGTGTTCGTCTTTTTGTTGTTGTCGGTCTCTTGGGGAGATTAAGCGTTGGAACTCGAACTCTCTTTTTGGTTGGAGAGAGCTGTGGCGTTTCCCTACTGCCCCGTCGCCATCTTGGTCCCCCCTCCGTCTTTATCTTTTGGTGATGTAAGATAATAACAAAGCTGGTGCTGGTGGCTCACACCTGTAATCCTAGCTACTCAGGAGGCAGAGATCTGAGGATTGAGGTTCAAAGCCAGCCCAGGCAGGAAAGTCTGTGAGACTCTTATCAACTCAGTTGAAACCTTTTGGTTGTTCGGTTTCTGAAGTTGTCCTTTGAGAATATTTGAACTTGGCTTGAGCCACAGAGCATGAAATTGTGGACAGAGGCGCTTTGAGGCATCTGTAGATGCTTGTTTCCCAGTACACAGGCATGCATGTGGACAAATTTGGCATCTTGGAAAATACCCGTGTTAAAGGGTTTGCTGCAGGAGGGTGACGGATAGTGCTCCTGTGTGAACAGGCCTGACTGGCGCTCCCTTCGGCGTGGCTGGGGCGCTGTTCTCCTTAGAATTTTGACCGGGGAGCAGATGTCATCTGATGACTTTCTAACATGTCTGTCCTCTTGTGAGTGAGCTCTGCTTATTTTTCCGGTTATGAAGCACACTGTTTGGAACTCCCGCCTGAATGTATCGTGATTTCTCTCCCGTGGTCACTGCCAGCTTGCCAGGTGGACAGGTGACCTCGTGGTGGAGGGGAAAGTTGAAGACAGGCCTTCAGGGGTTGTCCGATCTTGTTCGGAGGTTTCTGAGGATGAGGAAATTCACTTGGAGATATTTGGGCTTTGACCACCAGTTCGGTGGAAGGTATTGGACTGTTCCTTGGAGCCAGGAGGAAGCCAGTACCTGCGGGGAGCCTGGCTGGGTCTTGTGTTTGTGGCCTTCAGAGGGAAGTCCTGGAGCTCCTCATTAAGACAGCCGGGGAGCGGATGAGGGGCAAACTCCACTGAGCACCTCCTGTGTGTGAGGGGCTCTCCGCCACGAAGACCCCCCCATCTTCACAGAGGGCAGGAGCGGGAGCGAGGCTGGGAGCTTGGGCTCCTCCTCTTCCATGCCGGCAGCCTGCTGTGCGCTCCGCACCTTGCTGGCAGCCAGCTCGCCCTCCTCCCGTCCCTCCGGCCCGGCCTCTTCCTCCAGCCTGAGTTTCTGTCCTAAGCCTGTTAGCAGATGCTGTCTGTCTGTCACACCAGCCACGGACCTCTGGGGTGCAGGCAAACCTTCCCGAGGCCTCCCCACACTTCCTTCTGAGCCCAGAGGCCCTCCCCGGCCGGCTGGCCCCCGATGTCAGCGTGTGGCACAGTCCGCTTCCTCACACCGGCTTGCCACCGATCGGAGCTCCACGTCCTGTGCGGGGCGGCCCCCGGCAGCCCCCAGTGCTCACCGGCTGGGATGGGGGTGGCCGCCACAGGGCATCTCGGGGCAAGGGCTGAATCTAACATGGGCCGTGGAAACCAAACGGGAAAAGGCCTCCTTCTCGTCCTGGCTGGTGAGGGCATCTTCGGTACCAGCGCGGCCGTCCGGCTGCTGTGCGGGACTCGAGGGTTGAGACTCCGCGGGCTGCACGCGCCCTGGCGACGTGTCCCCTTCCCGAGGAGGACCTGGGGCGAGACCACTCGTGTGGTCTTTAGCTCGCGCCACTTAGCCTTGAGCCCAGACCAAACCTCTTGTGAGCAAACACTGCTGGAGTCGCCCCACTGTCTGGGGCCGGAGGTGTTCCTTCTGAGAACCCTCAAAGAGCCAGGTGCTCGCAGGAGGGCAGCCACCCAGGAGACCTCAGGAAAGGGATGCGTCTGCCCAAGGAATCAAAGCAGGTCTAAAGGAGGAGCGGTTTTGCAGGGCTTTTCCTGTGGCCTTGGAAATCAAGCGTGTATGCTGTTAGTTCATCAGTCACGGGCCACCTTTCAACTGCTCAGACGCGGCCTGCCCGGGTGAGGAGCAGGGCGGTAGCCCCCGGGCCGGTGGCTCTGCCCCATCGTCTTCCCTCCGTCTGGCCGCTCGCAGGTAGCTCGTCTCCTCTCCTCTCTTACTGGAGCGAGCCTCCATGCGCCAGCTGGCCAGCGGCCGGGGCAGGAGGGACCGTGCACAGCTCCGACGCGGCTTCCTGTTTTCCTGTTGGCTGCATGCGTGGCTTTGCTGTGTGCTGTGACCGGCGGCTTGCGTTTGTATGGGGGGACAGGAACACTGAACTCCCACCAACGCACAGCACATGAGGAGATCTCTGACTTCCCAGCTTCCTGCACTGAGCCAGAATTCAGTGAAGGAGCCGAAGGTCACTGACTGGAGGAAATTCTACCTAAGGCAGCGGAAAACCACAAGGCACGAAGTGAAGAGGAGTGGTGCAGAGAGGAGATCCAGGAGGCTGAGTGCTCCAGCATCAGGAATGGCAGAGGAGGAAGGCGCGGTGGGCAGGAGGCAGTGAATGAAAAGACCCCGGTCTGAAGGCCGGGCGGCTGCCGGCTGCATCAGAGGGGCGGGACAAGTTGTGCTCCACGCTTTCTTGTCACCCAGCTCAGTCCGGCTGAGTTCAGGGCCTTGGCGTCGGTGACAGGATCTCCTTGATTCTTGTCTCCGGGGCCTGGTCTTGGTTAAAGAAAACAACAAAAGAGAGCCAGGCCCTGGTGGCTCACGCCTGTCATCCTAGCTACCCAGGAGGCTGAGATCTGAGGATCGAGGTTCAAAGCCAGCCCGGGCAGGGAAGTCCATGAAACTCTTATCTCCAATAAACCACCAGAAAACCAGAAGTGGCGCTGTGGCTCAAGTGGTAGAGCGCTAGCCTTGAGCTGAAGAGCTGAGGGACAGTCCCTAGGCCCAGAGTTAAGCCCCATGACCGACAAAAACAACCCCCCCCTCAACCCCCCCCCAAACAATACAGTAAGGGAACAAAATGACTCTTCCCTGCCTGCGCTGTGCTTGTGCCTGACTCCCCTCCTGTGTGGGGTTTGGAGAGCACCGGGCTGGGCTTTGTTTTCTAGCAGTGTGGAGAGTTGCACCTCCAGGGAACGTCTTGGAACGTATCAGAAGTCTGAGCAGGTGTCTGGCGCCTCCCTGGTTCAGGCGAGTGATTTTCCATGTATCCGGCATCAGTGGTGAAAGACGATTGGATGGAATCCTGATGTTTATCTAAGTGACATTTTCCTGTCAAACACACATGGAATGGGATGACACTACTTTAAACACCCACGTGATTTACAATTCTGTGTGTTGCCAAGACATTTAAATGATGCCCTGAAGATCTACCTACTTAAATCTGTGAGCCTGGATCATGTCCGGCTGGGCTTAGATGATGAACTGGAGTTTGCATCCTTTTTTTTTTAAGACCAGACACGATGTTTCTTCTGTTTATTTCTGGCTCCGTTTCCATTCTACTGCAACGGTTGGTGTGTGCATCTTAACGTTTTAAAAGCATCACCTTTTGTGCCTGAGAAGCCCTCCTAGTTTAGGCCAACTCCCGAGGTGTGTATAGTTTCTGGAGAGTGACGTGGTGCCAGTTCTCAGGGACGGAGGAGAGCTGCCCTCGCTGCTCCTCCTCAGCTCTTCCTCGGCTCGCTTTTTGAAGAATTCTGAATCGCTGAGTATCCACACGGCGAACTTGGCAGCCGCTTTGATGCATTCACACCGAACACTTCCTGCCCTGCAGAGCTTAGAAAAACAAACCAGCTTATGATGAATAGAAACGTTTTGCAGAGTACATGCGGACAGCCTATTTCTGTCTTTTTCTTCTCTGGAAGGCTGCATGACTCCAGCCACACGGACGGCGATTTCCTGACAGCGAGCAGGCTGTGGGGGTGAGGAAGGCCTTGCGCAGACCAACTGCGTCCCACCCCGACGGGTCTGGACTTTGTCAGGTTGAGCAGTGAGGCTTTTTTTTCCCCTTTTTGCTACTGCGTCACCGCAAACCATAAACCCAGGTCTGCGTGCTGTTCACAGGCTGGCTGTGGAGGAAGAGGCTGCTGGGTGCTGCCCCAGGGCCGTGTGCTCAGCGTCTGCCCGAGCGGACGGGGGCTCAGGGCCCACGGCGCAGTGTGCAGAGCCCGGATGCCCGGGGCAGCGGCAGCCACACAGACAGGCTTTCGCTCGGGAGCGCGGGCTTCCCCTGCCTGCCCACCTGTCCGCCTGTCCACCTGTCTGCCTGTCCGCCCTTCCGAGGTCTCCTCCAGACAACGGACGGGTGTGCTGGGAGGACGCCTCGGCTCTGGCAGGCTTTCACGCCCCGGGTGCCCAGAAACTTGCATGTCTGTCTTCCCCATCGGTCGTCGGCGAGCCTTGGTGGGGGCTGTGGGGGCTGAGGCTGGGTCTGGGGCCTTGTCCTGGGGTGAGGCAAGGCGTGGCGCCGGCTGCCCGCTTCCGGGGTGCTTGCACCCCAGGACTTGTCCTGCGGACTGCGTGCGTGCACCGTGTGAGGATGAGAGAAGGCTCCTAAGCTGCAGAGCAACCATAGTGCTTTGCTGTCTGCATGTGCAACCATAGTGCTTTGCTGTCTGTCTACCACTGAAACGCAAATGTACGAGCTTCCAAGAAAGACGCAGATTTCTCTAATCCTGGGTTTTTCTAAAGACATAGACAGTAATATGAGAAAACACATCAGAGGAAGCACACTTAAAGCCGACTGTTACAGGTTGGAGAGACGGCGGGCCGCCTCCTAAAGTCTGCAGTGAGCACGAGTTTCTGTGGTAGCGTGGGAAGCAGTGGTTACTCAGCCTTTCACCAAATAAAGGACAGAGGAAGGGAGGAAGGAAGAGGAGAAGGGAGAAAGGGAGAGGAGAAAGGAGGGAGGGAGGGAAGGGAGGAGGAGGAGGGAAGGAGGGGACAGGCGGAAGGAGGAAGCAGGGGAAAGATGGAAGGAAGGAGGGAGGAAGGCAGGCTTTGCAGCTGGCTGAGCGGCTGGGAGTTGGGAAGAGGAGTCCGTGTCAGGTCGCGCTGGCAGGCATTGGTTTGTTCACACAGAGGAGGCAGCCTGTCCACAGTACCCAGCACAGATGCCCGAGGAGCCTCGCCTCACAGGGTCCCGGCCCGGAGAGGGCAGCCCACTCTCCTCTCCTCCGTGCAGACAGAACTGGGTGGACGCTCTTGAAACACCCTTCTGGGCTTTGCCTTGTCGGGGTGTGTGACCACAGGACCTTGCCTTTCAGGGCACTTCTGAGAAGTCTCCGGGCGCCTACTTCCTTCCCGAGTTCGCCCTCTCCCCTCAGGGGAGCTTCCTGGAAGACACGACGGGGGAGCAGCTCCTCACCTACCGCTATGACGACCAGGTGAGGCAGGCGCGGAACATGCCGGGCTCTGTCCCTGGCAGTGCGTGAGGCCCTCCAGCACGCCCGCAGGGTGGCGGTGTCTTCCTCGGGCAGCACCGCACGCACTCCTGTGTGGCCCCGCAGTGGGCAGTTCTGCCTCTGGGCAGAGCATCTTCGGGGCCATGGTTTCTTATTTCTATCAGAGATATGCCACGCAGGTGGGGCAGGGCCACATCTGTCACTGCAGGTCCTAGGAACGGAGAGGCAGCAAAATGTCCCCTCTCAGCACCACGAAGCCAGCACGGTGGCTCATCCTTTAGTCTTACCTGTGCTGGCAGACCAGGCCTGGCAGGCTGCCCTGGGCTAAACAAGAGACCCTACTTAGCAAAAAGTGACAGAGCACCTGCTTAGTGCCTGCCCCCCAAAGAGCTACCCATGCATTTGTCTACTAAGCTTAGTCTGAGTCGGCAGACTTGTGCAGGTCCTTCCCAGGCCCATTAAAGAAAAAACACCCCAAAACCCCCAAAACCCAGAAAGTTTCTACATTCAGTCATCTTCCTGAGTTCTGTGAGAAGGTGAGTGTGTGCGTAGTTATCTGGGAGGGGGTGGGGTGGGGCCGATGCTGCATTCACGGTACAGGGCTGGGCATTTGGGCGTGGATGCTAACAATGCCCCGAACGCTAGCAAGTTGCTTTCTGTACTTCTCTCCAGTGGGTTCTTAGAAGGTCCAGAGCTCATGTTAAAAGTCAGTGCTGTGTGAGCTTCGAGCAGCAAGTTCAGGGAGACCCATTGAGAAGGCCAGCGAGGACGCAGAGGGGGCGTTCCATAGTTAACGAACGGCTAACGCCTTCCTCAGGCTCCTCAGATACATTTCGTTTAATCATGACAAGGATGATAATGGTACGAAAACTAGAAAAAGAGGAGAACAAGTCCATTTAGTCTTTTCAAAAAGCCTAAAGCGGATCTTGGAGGAGCAGCCTGCTGTGGGAATTCCATCTGAGGACAGATGCTTCTAGAAGAGCCTCAGTGAGTGGCACACGTCCACGCTGCCTGTGCTGCCCACGCAGAAGGTCCCGGTCTCCGGCCACAGCCAGCAGCACCAGCAGAGGAGGTTCTTGTACAGAACCAGCCTGTCTCCCGAGCGAAGGCCTGGTTTTCTTTCCTCTTAAAACCGACTGCACTGTAAAGTTGGGGAGTATCTTCCACATGGGGGAAGAGGGAACCAACAAATATTGCCAGAGTTGGTAAGAGGGAGAGGAGAGAAAGGGAGGGAGAGAGAGAGGGAGAAACAATAAAGAGAGGGAGAGGAGGGAGGGAGGGACTATCTGCAGCCCCGTGGTAACACATTAGGATCAGTTGTGAATAGAGCTAGAGTCGAGCTCTGCTTTAGGTTCAAGTTCAAGCCCTGGCTCTGCGTGTGTGTGTGTGTGTGTGTGTGTGCGTTTGCGAGGGCACGCGTGTGTGCGTGCCACTGTCAGGGGCCTCTGGATACCACAGGGGATGTTATCCGCCCGTCTTGGCCTCCTGTGGGAATTTGAAACTGGCTAAGAGTGTCTTCCGGGCCACCGTCCCTGCCCGGGTTTTGGTAGGGATCCCATTTTTTTCCTCTTGGCAAAATGTGTTAGTTATAAAGCAAACAGCACTCGCTTCCCACTGAGTAGCACATCCTAGGAAGAGAGCCCCCAGCCCACCGGCGCAGAGGGGAGAGGAGGCCTGCGAAGGTCGTGGTCACTTGTCTGTCTGTGGGTCATTCCTGCCCCTTTCTGTGCTGGTGTGGGGCTTTGTCCACTGACCCCTGTCCGTGGGCCACGCTGAGCATGGTCTGGAGGCAGAGTCGAGCTTTCCCCCCCCGAGAGCCTTGGAAGTGTGGCTGCGGCTCTCTGCCCACAGCTCTTTCTGGGAAAGGACGATGGTGAGATCTTTCTCCATCTTTAATCTTACTTCGCCTCCTGAAGACTTACACACAGGTTCCTTGTGGACACTGATTCGCGAGTTTGTGACAGATTCGTGATTGCTTTCTTGAAGTCACTAGGAGATTCCGCCGGGGTCACCACTGTGTGGAGTCTGAAGGCCGATACCGTGTGGCTCTGTCCTGCGTTGGTGCCCCGGCGCTGTTTCCCGGCCTGCCGGTTCATATGATCTTCTACATCGTCCCCGGGGAAGGGCGGTGGTCAGCGGTCAGACGTGAGACCCAGGCAGGCCTCCGCCCCGCTGCACGCCGGCGGAGGTCCTGGCTTGTCAGGTGAGGAGTGTGAACCGACAGTTCACGTCCAGATCACACAGCCAGGCCGGCGCGGAGCCAAGTGGCTTTTCTTTGTCATTTAGCCCAGTGAAGACATTTTTACAGCTAATCTGCGGGCAGGGAAAGTATGAGAGAAATGTTCGAATGCATTTTTAAAGCTAGCAGTAACAATAACGTGTTAATCAGCAAGACTCTGTGTCCTCCGCTTCCTTAACTGTTCTTAAGTGTTCCTTTGTCCGCTGGTGCTATTGCCAGACCCATTTTTCCTTTCCTTATTTGACAGTCGATTCTTGCATTCTTTCTGAGGAGAACACCTCTTTGCCGCGGCGGGTGCGTCTCCCTCAGAGCCGCTTCCCGGCTGCTCGTGAATACGTCCTGGCCAGGGCCTTCTCTGCGGTTACATTGCTGGCAGGCCTCACAAATAGCACTTGAAGTTTCCAAGTTATTTATGTAATAGCGTTCAGCTTGGAAAGTAAATACCAGTTTCTGAAGCTTCTGGTACAAGGGAGATGGACGCGGCCGGGGATGCAAGTTCGCGTCTTCTTTCTGTGGATCAAAATGCAGCCCTGGCCCGTGTCCCTCATGCAGAGGGCTCTCCGTGCCAGTCCGGGCCTGGGGATGGGTCAAGCTTTTAAGCAGCTAGCCATAGTACTTTGAGCAGTTCATTCCTTTGCTGGTGAGTAATCTTGGTCAGTGTCATTTGCTCCTTAAATACTCCAGATATTTAGGGATCTTAAGAGTAAACAAACTCATGCTCTGTTAGCAGATGGGAAAACACCTGGGGGGAGCCAAGCTGGCTAGCGCCGGCGCACAGGCTCCCCACCTCCCCAGCACAGGTGGCCAACGCCACGCCCCCCGCACCTGCCCTGCGCGGCCCTGACCCGAGACATCTCAGCACGCCAGCTTCTCTTGAGTGCTTGCTCAGGCCCAGGCTGGGAGCGCCTGGGAGTCTGGCCACTGGCGGAACTTCACGTGTCAGCGCTGTCTTCCTCGGTCCAGCTTGGGAGTCTTTTCCCCACTGTGTCTTGGTAATACTGGCTTTGCGTTCGGCGGCCTCCCTGCGGGGCACGCTACCTCGCCGGAGCCACACCTGCAGCCCCTGTTTCTGCCTTCGTTATGCTCACATAGGATCTTGTGCTTTTCCCCCGGGCTGCCTCAGACCCTCACACTTACCCTGCCGTGGAGCTGGGGTTTGTAAGCAGGTACCACCATGCTGAGCTTGTTCTTTGAGACGGAGTCTTGCTGATCTTTGCTGATCTGGTTCTATGCTGGCCTTGAACCAGGATCCTCTTATCCGTGACCCCAAGTGTCTGGGATTATAAAGGTGCACACACAGCTGTGACTAATCTGTACCATTTTGTTGGTTCCACCCCACTTTTACCATATAGATTAAGTGGTGGCCGTAGAGTAGTTAACACTGCCGATAATCTCAGATGCAGCTCCAGCCAAAGGCTCTCTACCATGTGGACTGAGGAGAGAGAGGCTTGGTCCAGACAGGGCCGGCTGCCCAGTCAGGATCATTGCCCCTCTCGGGCCAGGCCTGAGTCTCAAGGTCTTGGAACACGGGGGCAGTTCCGCTCTGTCACTGCCGGCCCTTGGCGAGGTAGGCTCCTCGCCGCCTCCTCTCCCGCTCTCCCTTCCCCCAGGTTCCATCCCCAGCCAGGGGAGCCCGTGCCCTCCCCGGTCCTGATGGAGTCAGACCGGCCTTGCAGGCTCCTGCAGGGGCTGCTCCTGACGCTCCTGACCAGCCTCACACGGCTGGGGTGGGTGCGGACCTGTGAGCTGCCCTTCCTTCCTCCCCTGCTGCCCTCTGCCCCGCACCCCTGCTGCCCTCCCCAGCCTGGCTGTCGGAGCATCCCCCAGGCCTCTAGGCCTGAACTCTGGGCCTGGGCGCTGTCCCTCAGCTCTTCAGCTCAAGGCCAGTGCTCTACCACTTGAGCCACAGCGCCACTTCCGGCCTCTTCTGTTTATGTGGTGCTGAGGAATCAAACCCAGGGCCTCATGCATGCAAGGCAAGTGCTCTACCACTGAGCCACCTTCCCAGTCCCCTCCAAGGTGCTGACCAATGACACAGGCGCTGACCAATGACACGGGTGCTGACCGATGACACGGGTGCTGACCGATGACACGGGTGCTGACCGATGACACACGGGGCTGACCGATGACACGGGTGCTGACCGATGACACGGGTGCTGACCGGTGACACGGGTGCTGACCGATGACACGGGTGCTGACCGATGACACACGGGGCTGACCGATGACACGGGTGCTGACCGGTGACACGGGTGCTGACCGATGACACGGGTGCTGACCGATGACACGGAGCTGACCGGTGACACGGGTGCTGACCGATGACACACGGGGCTGACCGATGACACGGGTGCTGACCGATGACACACGGGGCTGACCGATGACACGGGTGCTGACCAGTGACACGGGTACTGACAGATGACACACGGGTGCTGACCGATGACACGCGGGGCTGACCGATGACACGGGTGCTGACCGATGACACACGGGGCTGACCGATGACACGGGTGCTGACCAGTGACACGGGTACTGACAGATGACACACGGGTGCTGACCGATGACACGCGGGGCTGACCGATGACACGGGTGCTGACCGATGACACACGGGGCTGACCGATGACACACGGGGCTGACCGATGACACGGGTGCTGACCGGTGACACGGGTGCTGACCAGTGACACGGGTACTGACTGATGACACACGGGTGCTGACCGGTGACACGGGTGCTGACCGATGACACGGGTGCTGACCGGTGACACGGGTGCTGACCGATGACACACGGGGCTGACCGGTGACACGGGTGCTGACCAGTGACATGCGGGGCTGATGTTGGATGCGCGGTGCTGACCCCGAGCCCCTCCCTGTCAATGGAGTGGGCGTCATGGGCACCAGGGAAGTTGGTGTTTTTGTTTTAAACTTTCCTTTGATCTTCAGAACTTCCTGTTTTAAATGGAGGAGGGCTCTGCTCACACGTGGGAGACTTCATGACCTGACGGCGCCGCAGCTTTTTAGAGCGATTGGAGTTCTGGGCAGGTGCCACGTCAATTGTCCTTTGGCATTTTGTGGGCTGTGCACATTACGTGGATGGATTTGAATATCATGTCAACTCACCAGAGAGTCTGTGCGTCTGGAGGTTTGGAAAACAACCTGCTCTGTAATGTGCTCCGTGTCCCACTGATTGTGAGCCACGGGGCCGTTCCGGCTAAACTGGTCTGAAGGAAGCCATCACACCATCTGGAGAAGACGGTGATGATTGAATTTATGACTTCATTTGACATTTTCTTTTTGATAGCACTCATACTTCATAAAATAGGGTTCACGATCCTGAATTTCATATGAGTAAAAAAGTAGTTTTGGTTTGTCTTTTGAATGCTTTCAGAGCGTTTATTTCTTAGTTTCCTGTGAAAGTGGACAAGTGTCTTGGACACCCAGGAAAATGACTCAGGGCCCATGCATTGTACAGGCGTTTGGAATGGAGGACAAGGGTAGACGTGGCTGGTGGACATTTAATTGAAGGCTAGTGGTCAGACCAGAGGGAACTACGCCATGCTTTGTAGCACAAAGGGTATAGTGAGTCTCTGAAGTAAGGGTTGATTTTTTTTCTTAAAATTTTAATGATGCTTTACAGTCTGAAACATTTGAAGTATAAAATATAGACTATGAACTCATAATGGTCCTGAGTACACGTAGCGTTTTCAGTAATTGATGATGTGACTGTGTTCCCTTTAAAAGAGAAAAGTCTTCAATGTATATTTGCAAATCACAAAATGAATAGTGTAGTCAGTACAAGGGTCTTATACAGTCATCTGTTATGCTAACTGGGATTTGTAGACGTTAGTCCACAAGTGAAGGACACAGGCACAAATCCCTATGTAAAATGATAACGTTAAGTTCATATACTTAAAAAAGTATCCCTAGTCGTCACAAAGTTGTTATTGGAAAAACCAAGGCAGGGCCACGCATCCAGCCAGGTGGGAAGGCTGGGTGCCTGCAACTACAGCCTCTTCTAGATCCTTCCATAGGTGGTGGCGGCGGCGGCGGCAGCTCAAAGCACAAAGCCTGGCTGTAATCAGCTGCCCAGGCTGCTCACCTGACTCACCTGACAGCTGGGCGTGCGTCTAGCCTGCACACCTGACAGCTGGGCGTGGGTCTAGCCTGCACACCTGACAGCTGGGCGAGGGTCTAGTCTGCATACCTGACAGTTGGGCGTGGGTCTAGCCTGCACACCTGACAGCTGGGTATGGTTCTAGCCTGCACACCTGACAGCTGGGCGTGGGTCTAGCCTGCACACCTGACAGCTGGGCGTGGGTCTAGCCTGCACACCTGACAGCTGGGTGTGGTTCTAGCCTGCATACCTGACAGTTGGGCGTGGGTCTAGTCTGCACACCTGACAGCTGGGCGTGGGTCTAGCCTGCACACCTGACAGCTGGGCGTGGGTCTAGCCTGCACACCTGACAGCTGGGCGTGGGTCTAGCCTGCACACCTGACAGCTGGGCGTGGGTCTAGCCTGCACACCTGACAGCTGGGTATGGTTCTAGCCTGCACACCTGACAGCTGGGCGTGGGTCTAGTATGCACACCTGACAGCTGGGTGTGGTTCTAGCCTGCACACCTGACAGCTGGGCGTGGGTCTAGCCTGCACACCTGACAGCTGGGTGTGGTTCTAGCCTGCATACCTGACAGTTGGGCGTGGGTCTAGCCTGCACACCTGACAGCTGGGCGTGGGTCTAGCCTGCACACCTGACAGCTGGGCGTGGGTCTAGCCTGCACACCTGACAGCTGGGCGTGGGTCTAGCCTGCACACCTGACAGCTGGGTGTGGGTCTAGCCTGCACACCTGACAACTCCGGTGGGTCTGCCATTTTGGAGAGGGAAGTGCTCGGCAGAGTCTTCTGCCTTCCCGATGTGAACGGCTGCACAGAAAGGAATTACAGCATTTCTCTCTCAAAGTCTCCCAGTAAGTCACCACTGGAGCTGACAGAAGGGTCTCCTGCCCGGCTGCCTTGTGGGGTCTGCAGCAGGGACGGTGACCCCAGGGGGCAGCATCTTGTTTCCGGATCCTTGTGTGCATGTGTGTGCGTGTGTGCGTGCATGTGTGTGTGCTGCGTGTGTGTGCATGTGTGTGTGCTGCGTGTGTGCACATGTGTGTGCGTGTGTGCGTGCATGTGTGCGTGCGCATGCCTGTGTGCGCGTGTGTAGGCACGCATGTGTGTGTGCACACACATGTGTGCATGTGTGCACGCATGTGTGTGTGCTGTGTGTGTGCGCATGTGTGTGTGTGCTTTGCATGCCTGTTTGCATGTGGGTGAGTGTGCCTGTGTGCACGTGCATGCGTGTGTGTGCATGCATGTGTGCACTTGTGTGTGTCGGTGTGTGTGTGCTTGCCTGTGTGTACGCCTGTGCACGTGTGTGCGTGCACATGTGCATGTGTATGCATGCAGGTGTGCATGTGCGTTCCTGTGCACGCACCTGTGTGAGTGTGCATGTGCACGTGTGTGCATGTATGCACATGTGCATGCATGTGTGTTTGCCTGTGCATGTGTGTGCACGTGTGCATGTATGCACGTGTGTGTCTGTGCACTTGTGTGTGCCTGTGCATGTGTGCGCATGCGTGCGTGCGTGCCCCCATGCACTCGAGGACTTTTGCACTCCGTGTGACGTGTGAGACCAGCCTTGTTCTGCTCAGGAGAACGGACGGCCCCAAGCTCCCAGCATGTGTGCTCTGATGTCTCTGATGATTATGATGATCACCAAACACAAAACCATGACTGCGTGCTTGCTTTCATGTGCAGAATGGAAAACCCAGTGACCACCAAGAGGGCTGGTGGGGAGGGCAGACCAGCTGGGAGGGAAGGAGGGAAGGGGAGGGGAGAGGGAGGGATGAGATGCCTCGTGGACTTGCGTGGGACCCACGGAAAACTTCAGGAAGGTGCTAGAAGGAGGGGACCAAGAAACAGTAAGGGGAGGTGGGCTGGGGGGTGGCTGGGGCAGAGCGCCGTGCCTGGCACGCATGAGGCCCTGGGGGTCTCAGTACCACATACTCAGAAAATAAATAACGGAAATAGTCATCCCTTGCCACGTTGCGGTTCACTTAAAAAAGAAAAAGGAGGTGACTTTGCTAAGCACACCAGGTGTGTGTGTGTGCGTGTGCGCGTGTGCAAGCACCACCATGCAATCGCGTTGCGCAGTGGAAGCGCTTCATCCTGCTGTCAGGTTGATGCCAGTGCGGGGCCGCCGGCCGGCCCTGGCTGAGGGGCTCCGGGGGGCTGGGGAGGGAAGGGTCGGCGGCCCCCTTGCTCTGATACTCGGCAGCCGCGGGCCTGGCGGCCGGCTCATCCCCGAGGAGTCCCGGCCTCCGGCTCTGTTCTGCTCATCTCTGGCTTCCTCTTGCTGCACTTGGAAGGTGCTGGAATGGCATTTCACGACTTGGCACCACGGCCGTGGTGGTGTAGCGTCCCACTTTGGACTGTTTCTACCCTGGCAGGGAAAATGGCTTCAGTAAGTTTTTCCATTTCCTGTGCGTTGGGTCTCCTGTCAGGTGCCAGGCGGAGCCGTCCACAAGAGCAGGGGTGGAAATGACCTTGGCTGAAGGGCACGCCGAGCCAGCGGCCCTGGAGGAGGAGGCAGACTCGGGTCCTTCCGGCCCAGCGTGTGTTCATGTGCCACACATTGGAAACGCGGCTCTCGCCGTCGCTCGTGGCCCACTCTTGGTGTTCATTCTTTCATTCCTGTGAAAGCTGCCAGTTTCATTTTCCTGGAGGTGAAGTCCACGTCACCCCACGCCCATTGAGCTTGGTGGTGAGGGGCGGAGAAGTGAGCGGAGTCTGATTCGGAACGGGGTCGCCCTGGCTGGGGGCCCTCGGGGGCTGTGACCCTGGATGGGGGGCCCTCGGGGGCTGTGACCCTGGCTGGGGGCCCTCGGGGGCTGTGACCCTGGATGGGGGAGCCCTCGGGGGCTGTGACCCTGGCTGGGGGCCCTCGGGGGCTGTGACCCTGGCTGGGGGCCCTCGGGGGCTGTGACCCTGGCGGGGGGGCCCTCGGGGGCTGTGACCCTGGCGGGGGGGCCCTCGGGGGCTGGGCAGCGCATCAGGTCTGGTAGCCCAGACCGGCCGCACCCCAGCCCAGCTCTCCGCAAGTGTCGGCCTGGCGTCTCCCGGACTCCCCTTCTCTCCTTGCCACCTGGCCCACATCTGGGGCTGTGCCGTGAACCTGCCCTCGCTGGTCTACGGGGCAGCGTGCTGTCTCAGAGGTGCCCTGGCCAGTTCTTCCATGTCCACCCGGGAGGCCCCAGGGACTGAGCCCTGCGCTTGGGACTCGGCAGAGCCGCTCCTCAGGGCAGAGGGCGTGGGCCGCGCATTGCCACGTGGTCACCGTGATTCGCGGCGGCGGCGGCGGCGGCATCGTTGGTCACCTGCGCTCACGTGCACTGCAGTTGTTGGGGTTACTGTGTGGGCACCTCCGCGGGCTCACAGGGGCTCACGGTTAGTGATACAGGGCGGGTCAGCGATCTGAAGGATAACGGGGGCTTGCAGGGCGGCTGGTTTGGTTCTCCTGGGAGTGGACTGAGGTCCGACAGGCGAGAAGGTCATGTGCCAGCTCCCTTGTAACTGATGCATGGGAGGAAGGGGGTGAGCGGAGGGCGATCGCAGCCTCCGGGGCACCCGCAGACGGCTCCCGGGCGCGGGGCCGGTGAGCCGCCAGATTGCTGTCCCTTGCTCTGACTGGCCATTGGCTTGTCCACAGAGGGCTGGGCCGTGTGCCTCTCGTGGTTGTGATGACTGCGGCGGCCGGGCACTTGGAAGGCCTGGCCTTGGGTTTCCCGGTGGGTGGAGGTGTGACTTACTTCCACTGCCGGAAGTCAACCCACCCAAGCTGGAGACCGGCTCAGCCAGCGGGGTCCCGCACGCAGCCCCTGGCTGAGCTGGGTGGTGCAATCTCCATGATAGCCCAAGTGACATCCCACAATTCCGATTTTTAAGGTGGCATTTGCCTGAAGCAACCTCACTGTGGTCACCAGCCCGAGCGGCCTCCTCCAGCGGCCTCCTCCAGCGGCCTCCTCCAGCGGCCTCCTCCAGCGGCCTCCTCCAGCGGCCTCCTCCAGCGGCCTCCGTGGGACGGGCGTCTTGGACGCCAGCTCCCACAGGGGCCCGCTCACTTGGGGTTGTTTTTAATATGGAGCTGTTAACACAGCATTTCCAATAACTGACCTTGTATGTGAAGTCTGTGTTTAATTAGTGATTCCTAGCAGGGCGAGGAGAAACTGCACTGTTCATTACAAGTCGTAGATTTAAGAGCTTGTCAGGAAAATACTGTGATGTGATTTATGCCGGAGCCGAGAAGGAAGGGCAGGCAACGCCTGCGTCTCTGCAGGGCGGTGAACGCGCGGCCGCCACAGCCCCGCTGCCCAGGTCTAACAGACAGCCACAGCCCCGCTGCCCAGGTCTGACAGACAGCCACAGCCCCGCTGCCCAGGTCTGACAGACAGCCACAGCCCCGCTGCCCAGGTCTGACAGACAGCCACAGCCTCGCTCCCGAGGTCTGACAGCCACAGCCCCGCTGCCCAGGTCTGACAGACAGCCACAGCCCCGCTGCCCAGGTCTGACAGACAGCCACAGCCCCGCTGCCCAGGTCTGCAATGAGTCAACAGCATCTCTGCCGAGTCTCTGCTCCAGAGTATTCCCTAGCTAGAATTTCACTTAGGGGGAAAATGGAATTTCCTAAGAGATCTTTAAGCCTGATATTTAAAGCAAGCAGGACCACGGCACAGTCTTTTTTGGATATGGTCCCATAGTTTTCCCTCTCCGTGTTTTTCCTATTTTCTTTTTTAAAACAAAAGAACTGCCTGTTTTATACTATAAGCCGTTCCTGTTCATCCCAGGGCCTCAGAAAACAGAGATGAGCAAGAGGTGAGCGTTAAAACACGCACCAAATTCCTTTGCAATTAGAAAATAACGAAGAAAAACAAAAAAGTGGTGTGCAGTCCCAGGGAGAGTCCAGGAGCCGAGCCGTGGCTCTGTGCAGGCCCAGGGAGAGTCCAGGAGCCGAGCCGTGGCTCTGTGCAGGCCCAGGGAGAGTCCAGGAGCCGAGCCGTGGCTCTGTGCAGGCCCAGTGTGTCCCAGGGAGGGCACACAGCACCAGTGCCTCCAAGCTCACCACCACCAAGCACACAGCACCTCCCAGCTCACCACCACCAAGCACACAGCACCTCCCAGCTCACCACCACCAAGTACACAGTACCTCGCAGCTCACCACCACCAAGCACACAGTACCACCACCAAGCACACAGCACCTCCCAGCTCACCACCACCAAGTACACAGTACCACCACCAAGCACACAGCACCTCCCAGCTCACCA
>NW_012267231.1:828406-829054 GCF_000151885.1 Dipodomys ordii | reverse complement strand
GTGGTGTGTGAGAGTGGTGTGTGTGTGAGAGTGGTGTGTGAGTGGTGTGTGTGTGAGAGTGGTGTGTGTGTGAGAGTGGTGTGTGAGTGGTGTGTGAGAGTGGTGTGTGTGTGAGTGGTGTGTGAGAGTGGTGTGTGGGAGTGGTGTGTGAGAGTGGTGGTGAGAGTGGTGTGTGAGAAAGAGTGGTGTGTAAGAGGGGTGTGTAAGAGGGGTGTGTGAGTGGTGTGTGAGAGTGGTGTGTGAGAGTGGTGGTGAGTGGTGTGTAAGAGTGGTGTGTAAGAGTGTTGTGTGAGTGGTGTGTAAGAGTGGTGTGTAAGAGTGGTGTGTGAGAGTGGTGTGTGTGAGTGGTGTGTGAGAGTGGTGGTGAGAGTGGTGTGTGAGAGTGGTGGTGAGAGTGGTGTGTAAGGATTGTTGTAGGCAGGGTATACATGGGTGATTTGCAGGGGTGTGTGGTGTCTTGCAGGGGTGTGTGGTGATTTGCAGGGGTGTGTGGTGTCTTGCAGGGGTGGGTGGTGATTTGCAGGGGTGTGTGGTGTCTTGCAGGGGTGGGTGGTGTCTTGCAGGGGTGTGTGGTGTCTTGCAGGGGTGGGTGGTGATTTGCAGGGGTGTGTGGTGTCTTGCAGGGGTGGGTGGTGATTTGCAGGGGTG
>NW_012267231.1:825264-828356 GCF_000151885.1 Dipodomys ordii | reverse complement strand
ACACAGTACCACCACCAAGCACACAGCACCTCCCAGCTCACCACCACCAAGTACACAGTACCACCACCAAGCACACAGCACCTCCCAGCTCACCACCACCAAGTACACAGTACCACCACCAAGCACACAGTACCTCCCAGCTAACCACCACCAAGCACACAGTACCTCCCAGCTCACCACCAGGCATGCAGACCCCTTTTTGACCCTGTACCACCTAATGGCTGATTTCTTCCTTCAGTTGGTAATGGTTGTGGTAGCTGGTATTATTAATATTATTATTGTAACATTCAATTTGCTCTCAGGTCCCGCGTCTGCTTCCTGCTGTCCAGAGCAGACACTGCGGCGGGGTCCCGCGGTGGGGTCCCGCGGCGGGGTCCCGCGGCGGGGTCCCGCGGTGAGGGTCTGTCCGGCACGGTTATCAGGGACTTGGGTGAACACACGAAGCCGTGAGCCCAAGGACGGAGGTGCTTTCCCCTCAGCGATCTAGCGCCCCTTCGCGCCCCCTCTGGCTGCTGTGTGTCCCTGTGGCTGGGCTAGGACCAGAGGGAAGAGAGGAGACCGGGCAGGAGACAGCCCTGCGGTCGCTCCCTCTTGGATCAGGAGAAGGCCTAGAATGAAGGGCCAGGCAGAGCCCACCCTCCAGCTCTGCCTGGCAGGGGTCACACCCCTGCGTGGCCCCAGCCCTTTCTTGCGTTAGTGCTCTTCTGGGCGCGGGCTTGCTGGCTCTCCCAGGGCCGTCTGGACAGCAGTCCTCCGGCTCCGTGGAGCTGTCAGGCCGTGCCGCTGTGCCTGGCTTTGTCCTTGAGACGGATCCCACTCACGTGTTTGCTTGCGCTGGCCTAGAACGTTGGATTGTTCTGAATTCTGCCTCCCAAGCATCACAGATGGGGGCCACGAGCTCCCGGCCGAAGCCTGGCCATCGAGAGGAGAGGAACTCGAGAACTCCTTCTGTTTCCGGAGGGGAAGATGCCTTCCTGGTCCGATCAGAAGCCACACGTGTGTGCCTGGTCACACGCCTGTTCTAACAATCTTGGAATCAAAATTTACTTCTTCGTTAGGAGAGGTGGAGTCAGAGACAGCAACCCTGTTCTAATGTACACAGAACAGACGGAATCGTGGGAACAAAAGCCAATTAGAACAGTATCTCAGAGAGCGCTCAGCTCCAGGCTGAAAACACCCGGTGATGTTTCCCAGCTTCTCACAGTGGATCTATCCAGGTATTGAGCAACAAAAAAAGAAAAATCAGTCTCAGCTGTGTGTATTTTAAATGTTGACCTAAATAATCTGGACTCAACCCCACCTCCAAGTCCAGATGAATGTGTTCAACTACTTACTGTGGGGTTTTGTTTTTAGTTTTTGAATTAAAAATGGTATTTTATACCACACAGTGGACAGGAGGGGCCTGGTTGTGGCCAGTGACATTTAGGGTGGAAAATAGAACAGAGCAGTGGTCTAATTAGCACTGTAAACAGTATGGCTCCACCAGCCCCCGCTGCTGCTGACAGGTCCGATGCGGTGCCAGGTACTTACCCTGCCCCTCCGCTGGACCGGTCACTGAAACTCTGCGCAGTGTCACCTCTGGTCGGAGGCTGTGCGGGGAGAGGAGGCTTGGCCCCAGGCCAGGGCCCACTGACTGGGGGACTCGAGGGAAAGTGATTGGGAAACTCCTCTGCGGCCAGTTAGTTTTTCAGTTCAGCTTCTCAGGCCCTTTCTTAATTTACTTGTTACTAGCTTTTTCCTTTTCCGGGGAAGGGCTGGCTGAGGCGCCCTGCCTCAAGGCTCCCGGAACCCCGGGCCACGCTAGCGCAGCGTCGGTGTGTCGCCGCGCCCTCCACGACCCTCGCGGTTCACAAGCTCTGTCCGCCTTGAGCCTTGCGGTGTGCTAGGAAATGTGGGTTCTTGTCTGCTTGCTTGTTTTTAATTGGGTATTTTTTTTTGGTAAATGATGCTCTGAAGTGCAGAGAAACAAAGCAAAAAGTAGGAGAAGGTGAAACGGATCACGGCCCCTCCCTCCGATGTGGGCTCGGCTCTCCTTTCTTACGTTCATTCGAGGTGTCCTGGGGCGTGAGCCAGTGTCGCATCTTCCTCTGCCATGTCTTTGAAACCAGCACCCACCGCCGTGGACGCTCACGAAGCAGCGAAGCGGCCCCAGGGTGTGCTCGCTCCCTGGCTTTATGGAGTTGGCCGTTTTGTTGAATTTGCTTCAGCTCTTGACCGGGGCTGGGGGAAGCTACAGCCTTCCGTCCCCCTGGGTCTCGTCCTGCTGTCCTCCCCGCCGCGCACCTGCCCTGCGGTCTCTGTGCGTGCGGGCAGCCTCTCTGTCCAAGATGGTGCGTTTGTTCCAGCGCCGGCAATCCAGGCTTCTCCAACCTTCAGGTAAATCTTCCCCTGTGATAATGCCATGTGCTGACTGGCTCCGGATTTTCTAGTATTTTAATGTAAATTTCTGATATATCTGGAATTAATTTTGCTGTGCTTTATGAAGTTTTGCGAGTTTTTTTTCTGATTAACCCAGTACTCGGGAGGCAGGAGGATTGCAAGTTCGAGGCCAGCCGTGGCTACATGGGAGACCTGAAATAAAACAAATCTCCTGTTACGGTGATCTGTGACCCCACACCATACCCTTACACTAGGGTCTATTTCCTGCACTCATCAACATTTTAATAGACATGGCCAGAATATTGTTTTGTATAAGTAATATGCACTAATAGTAAAAATATCGTAAGAAAAACTTAACAATTGTTGCTCTATCAGTATCATATTCTAATTGAAATGTTTCCTTCCTTTAGTATTTCTTTTTGTTCGGTGGTACTGGGGTTTGAACTCGGGGCTTTGTGCTTGCTTGGCGGGTACTCCTTTGTACCTCGCTTGACAGACACAAGTTGTCCCCTTTTTAATTGGCTGAGGAGGGATAAAAATCAAAGCCGGCAGGGGTCAGGCCTCTGGATTTCCACCGTGGGACCCCTGACCCCGCGCACCCGGGCCCCTGCAGACCGGCCTGGCGGTGTGTCCCGCGCACCCGGGCCCCTGCAGACCGGCCTGGCGGTGTGTCCCGCGCACCCGGGCCCCTGCAGACCGGCCTGGCGGTGTGT
>NW_012267231.1:821117-825214 GCF_000151885.1 Dipodomys ordii | reverse complement strand
GTGGTGTCTTGCAGGGGTGGGTGGTGATTTGCAGGGGTGTGTGGTGTCTTGCAGGGGTGGGTGGTGATTTGCAGGGGTGGGTGGTGTCTTGCAGGGGTGGGTGGTGTCTTGCAGGGGTGGGTGGTGTCTTGCAGGGGTGTATAAGGGTGATGGGCTTAGGTCTTAGGTTCAGAGTTTTAGGCTCTATTCTGAAGAGGCAGCAGGTGCCAGTGGGTTCCTGGCAGCCGACGCGGGCAAAGCCCAAGGTGCCGGCGTCCACCAGGCTTGAGCCGCCCCGGGGGCACCTCGGGCTGAGGCCTTCTCCTCCCCTCGGACCGACGCCTTCTCCTCCCCCAGGCCGACGCCTTCTCCTCCCCTGGGCCGACGCCTTCTCCTTCCCTTTTTGTTTGATTTTTATTTATTAAAATAGCTTTTAATTAGACGGCTGAAATGGTGTTACTAGCAGTGCGGCTCCTGAGAAAGTGCTTCTGAACCCTCTAAAGACGCCCTTCTTTGCCTGGGTGGTCTGGGGGCACAGTGCTCTGTGTGCGAGAGGCGCCGGCTTGGTAGGGGTAAGGAGCTCCGGAGCCTGCTCCTGCCCGCCAGCCCTGAGGCCTCCCCAGTCACAGTAATGGCGATGACCCCTTTCCTCTCGGCGTGCACACACACTACCTCAGTCTCAGTGGCCGCCGGGCCTTGGCACAAGGGTTGCCTGAGAATGATTCACTTGTGGGCTATGGTATTAATCAGCAAAAGGATTCTCTGTCTGCTCCGCTGTCCCCTCCAGGGAGTCAGCACCGTAGAACTCAGCTCGGAAGCCGCCGCCAAGCTTTGCTTGACTCCCCGGAGTCATTGTTTCTCTCTTCCTCCTTTCCCTAGGAATTGCGAAGGGCAGAATATCCGATACAAGACGTGCAGCAATCAGGTACGTCCTCAGAGAAGGTGAAATCACGTACGAGAACGTGTTCTGCACGCCGGTCTCTTGGTGGAAGCTTTGAGTGTTCAGTTGATGACAGTGTGGGGGGTACCCTCCATTTCTGCCCCCCCTTGTCAGGCCGTCTGATGCAGCGGTCTGCTTTGTGAAGTATGTATCAGTGTCTGGACTCAGGGACACAGGACAGGACAGCGGCACGCTCCTCCAGCGTCCCAGTGTTTTGTGTCCACCACCTGCCCGGAGCCGAGCGCAAACTAGGGACCCGAGGCCAATGGGAGAAATGCTCTTCATACCCGGGCTTGCCCGGTGCTGTGCCGCCCCTGCAGACCACCTCTCTGGTCCACTGTGAATTCTGTTGTCTCGCAGAAGGAGGGGTTTATGTGCACCGTACTCTTCTGTGCTCTTCTGACCCCCAGTGCAGCGCCGGTTCACGGGGGAAACGTCTGATCCGAATGGAGGCTTGGCACAATCCTCCGCGTCCGTAGGTGCTCGGGCGGTGGACTGGCTCACAGGGCTGCCCTCGCTCGGCTGAGCAGGGAATCTTCCTGCTCTGGCTTCTCTCCTCGTCGATGTGGCTTTCAGGTTCGGGTGGTGATCAGAGTGGGAGGAAACGCTGTTCTCAGGACGGCCGGGGTGGTGCTGGCTTCCCTCTCCCTTGCCTGTCTTCCCTCTCTCGGGGCCTTCTCCCCCTCCTCCCCTGTGCATGGCTCTCCTCTCCTCTCCTGTTTTCCTGTCTCTTCTCCTCTTCCTTTTGTGTGATTCCCTGGTCTGTCTTCTTCCTCTTGAGTCCTACCATTGGCTTCCGGTTCCATCTTGCAGGTTAGATTGGTTAACTCAGTCTCATCCATGTTGTAGCTTAACTCAGACTGAGTTTCATTTCCGGCATTGTGGTCTGAGCTACAGATATGGGAGGCCCCAGTGTTTCCACACTTCCACATCTGTAGCCGGAGAATGAATAAGTGGACTGAGCTCAGCGTTGCGTGGCTCTTTGGTGTAGGTGAAGCCTGTGACCTGGAGCCAGACTCACACCTTTAGTGATCAATGGGAATGTGGAAGGTACTGGGCTTCAAGTTTCCCAAATGTGGAATAAACTGCTCAAGACGCGAAGCCCCAGTGGTCTTGGGCGAGGGCACAGCCCTGCAGAGCCCGACTGGACGGACTGGACGGACAGAGAGGGGCACAGTCAGAGCGCTGGCCGCCAGCCACGGCTGTCCAGCACGTTTGGCCCGATTATATTTGGGCTGGTGATTGAATACTTTTGGGACCAGCAGTTCTGTCAGTGATGTCTTTTAAATAAAAAAGCAGTGGTAATCCTGCCCAGCTGCGTGTGAAGAGAGAAGGAAGAGAGATGTCCGAGAGAATGGCCACTCACCCCAGGGGCTCGCCAGAGCCCGGCTGTCTTTACCAGTCCCACCTTTGCTACGACAGACCTCATCCAGATTGGCACAAGAAAAATGGGGTTTGCTACCCGGCCAGGTGGCGCGTGCCGGAGGGGAAGGGAAGGGCGGCAGCCCCAGCGACCCGCAGGATGGGTTGCCGCATTCCTGCTCCCACCAAATGCGTGCTTCTCCGCACTGGAACTGCCTGGCTTTGCCTGTGTCCCCTGAGAGAAACAGCCAGGCCAGGCCTGGCAGAAGTGGCTTTCCTGCCATTCCAGACTCCTGATTCAGCCTGAGAGGCCTGAGCTGGACGTGCCCTCGGCCGGCTCCGCCCGCCCCGGGAAGGAGGCCTGGGCTCAGGCTGGCGTCCCGGCCTCTGGTCGCCCCTCCTCCCTCCTCGCTCCTCCCTTCTCCCCGCTCCCCGCTCCCTGTGGACAGGTGCCTGGTGGTGGGGGCAAGGCACCCAGCATCCAGCCCCGGCCCCACGGCAGGACGGAGGGGCTCGCTGGGCCGCTGGACACACGCCCCTCTGCACTCAGAGTGCGCTGCAGAGCCGCAGTCCGGCCAGGGCCAGGAGGAGGAGGGCATGTCTTGTCATCTGCGCTCATTGCCAGGTAGTCGCAGTCCTGGAGACCCTGGCCCCATTCCTCCAGCTTCTCAGTGTGGGGGGAGCTGACTCCTCACCCAGGACGGGGGAGCCATCGACTTCATGCTTCAGGTTAGTCCAGCTCAGACGACAAAAAGATGGACAAAGGTAGAATTCTGGAGGAAACTAGTTCTGTCTGTCCCTTACCTACATCCAGAAGATTTGAGGCAACTTATAAACTCGGCGGATACACACACCCAAGAAAACACAAAACTAGTGCAATGAAAAAGGGAGAAACGAAATAAAGCATTTTAAAACAACGGCCCCAAATTTATCAGTAACTGTTTGTAGGGAGACATGAATTTCACTCACTCCCGTGAGTCGCACAAAGGGTTAAACGTGTTTTATCCTGATCTGTGAGGAACTGCGTTGATGCATGCAAGTATTTACCCACAAGTATTTACCCGTGCTCAGGAGAGAGTCAGGAAGCGCATCCCGGCTACTGATGAAGAAAAACAAAAGACAGCAACTAGGTACAAGTATAAACCGTCTTGACTTCACAGAGTACCAAAAGCAAAATCAAGTGAGGAAAGTAGATCCAACCCAAATGACAAAATGTGGTAGCTTGACTATGAAGGGTAATCGTTTCATGTGGAAGGCAGGAAAGAAGGAGGGAAGGAAGGAAGGAAGGCAGTCAGGCAGGCAGACAGGCAGGCAAGCATTCCACGGACAGCAACTAGAAGACAGAAAGCAAACTTTTTTTTGAAGGAAGTAAAGTTGAAGAGATACTAAACCTAAATAATAAAAAGTAAAGACAAAAGAAAGCGACAGGACTCTATCACACACCTCTGGGTGGAAGATACTCCGGAAAACGCCGGCACGTGCACTGTCGGGGAGTCTTGGGGGGACCGCTGGCCCCGCTTGGGACTGGCGGCAGCTCCGGCCGAGCAAGCTGCAGTGTTCTGAGAAGCACACGAAGCATCCGTGCATTTTATTTCTAGAAAGGAAACAGTCGTTATTTTATAAAGATTTGGGTACAAGAATCTTAAAAACTTAAAAAAAAAATTTTCTTTTTTTTTCTGTTGGGATGCACACTTCCGGGGGTGCTGGATCTGAGCTAGGTCCTCAGAGCTTCTGTGGGGGGGGTGCTGGATCTGAGCTAGGTCCTCAGAGCTTCTGTCTGGGGGAGGTGCTGGATCTGAGCTAGGTCCTCAGAGCT
>NW_012267231.1:817487-821067 GCF_000151885.1 Dipodomys ordii | reverse complement strand
CCGGGAGGTCAGTGGGCTGACTGGGAGGTCAGTGGGCTGGCCGGGAGGTCAGTGGGCCGGCCGGGAGGTCAGTGGGCTGGCTGGGCGGGCCACTGGCCGGGCAGGAGTGGACAGATGGGGCCTGGCTATGCGCCGTGAGGGTGGCCCAGCCAGTGGGGGGGTGTGTACGCGTGTGTGTGTGTGCATGTGTGGGCGTACATGTGTGCGTGTGTGCACGTGTGCGCGCGTGTGCGTGCATGCATGCATGTGTGAGCGTGCATGTGTGCGTGTGTACGTGTGTGCGTGTGTGTGTGAGCGTACATATGTGCATGTGCGCATGTGTGCGTGTGTGCCTGTGCGTGTGTGAGTGTACACATGTGACAGCCAGTGCTCTCACCAGAGTCACACCACAGGAGCTGTGTGGCCAGGGGCGACGGCGCCCAGCCAGTGGTGTGTGTGCGTGCGCGTGCGTGTGTGCCCAGGCTCTGGAGTGAAGTGGCCTCCGCTGGTCAGTCTCCACACACGGAGGAGAAACTCAGAGAGCACAGAGGCTCTTTCCGCTTCCCAGTGTCACTGTTTTATGCATGAAGCAGCAGCCCCACACCTTTGGGGTGTGACGTCTTTGAAGGTGACGTCTTTGGGGTGTGACGTCTTTGGAGGTGACGTCTTTGGAGGTGACGTCTTTGGTTTGGAGGTGACGTCTTTGGGGTGTGATGTCTTTGGAGGTGACGTCTTTGGAGGTGATGTCTTTGGAGGTGACGTCTTTGGAGGTGATGTCTTTGGAGGTGACGTCTTTGGAGGTGACGTGTTTGGGGTGTGACGTCTTTGGAGGTGACATCTTGGGAGGTGACGTCTCTGGGCCCGGGCTGCAGGGTGGGGGAGCGTGGGCAGCCCTGGGCCCCCCTCTGCCCAGCAGGTGTGGCCGGCCTCCGGGCACTGCGTTGTGCTGTCCTTGAGTGGACTTTGACTCGAGTGCTGGGTCTCGGGCGGACGCTCATAGGACCCAGTCCAGGGTGAGTTTCGTGAAGAAAGTGTGCTCGGTCTGCTTTCTGTGCGTTTTCCCCAGCAGGGAAATGCGGCTCTGCTGTGCAGCGTGGGGTGCTCCGGGAGGAGTGTGGGAACCTTCTAGAACTGGGATGGATGTGGAGGCACGTGGCTGAGGATGGGAGGAGAGAGGCTTCCCGCCCGGCCGGGGACGGCCGACACTCCAAGCCCCGGGAGGGGAGGGTGCCCGTGGGGACCGCAGGTCACAGAACACACGTGCACACGCAGCCTCACGCACCTGGCTGTGCACGGGGAGCTGTTCTGAGGCGTCAGGGAAGCCGTGTGGAGCATGATCTTAGATGGACTCACCTTATCTGAGCTGCCCGGTGAGCACGGATTCCTGGCGCTCGGGGTCCCACGCGGTGACTGCCTGGGCCCACCCTCCTCCACGCGGTGACTGCCTGGGCCCACCCTCCTCCACCCAGCGCTCACGGATTCCTACACAGTGACAGGCGGGAGCCAAGGGAGAGCGGCTGTCGGGAGGCTGGAGGCCGGTAGACCCGTCGACGGTCTCTCAGAGCCGGGCCGGGAGATCCGCACAGCCCTCCTGGGGGGACGCGGCGTCCCCTGCGGGAGGGAGGCCACGAGCGCTGTCCCCCCAGAAACAGAGAGCCGGCCTGCGCCCCGAGACTTGGAGCCTCTGAGGAAGCTCAGTGGAGCCTTTCCGAGTGGTTCTCACTCGGTGGATGACCTGGAGGCCGTGGCTGCATCGCTGTTCCCGCCCCTTAGCGGGTGATTTTTGAGTTCGTTCTCTGAGATAATGAGAGCAGGTGGTTGTCCTCATTCCCGTTTTTGGGGGGTTTGTCGTTTAGAATGTGGACGCTCCGGGTCAGCTGAAGGTGGGTGTGCAAGCCTCACTCTGGTCTGGAGCACACGGTGAGGGGGGAGGCCGGGCTGCGGCGGGGAAGGGTGCTGGGCTCGGCGGCCAGGCCTCGGCTCAGCACGGGAGCAGTCGCTGCGTTCCCGGGATGTCTGGGTGTTTCACTCTGCTGGAGTCTTGCCAGGGGTCACGAAGGGGGGTGGCAGCGGCCCTGCGAGTCTCCTTCCTGACCGCAGCTTGTGGCTTCCAAGTCATTTAAGAAGCAAATCCCACGTTCTTCAGTCATTCAAGGATGCTCGCTTCTTGCCAATAGCTTCGTCATCTCCATGTGAAGGACGCCATTTCGGAACTGCTCCGAGATTTTCCAGGAGGAACCCCAGGGAGGCTCGTTGGTTCCTTATGAACTCTTCACAGATCGGGAGTGCTTTGGGAAGAGGGGTACGAGCGTGACTCGCACACATCGGGCCCGCAGAGACCCCTCCCTGAGCCTGGAGCGGGCGCTGGGCTCCGGCGCCCCCCAGCTCCCGGCTCAGGGAAGAGGACCGAAGCGACTTATTTCTTTGTCGATAAAGTTATTTCAAACTTGGATGATGTTCACATTTCAGTTCACCTCAGTCTTTTTGCACAGCAGAAAAAACCATGCTTTAGCCAGAAAGTCTGCCTGTCTTGTCCGTCTGTCTGTCTCTCTCCCTCTGTGTTTCTCTCTGTCTCTGTTTCCACGTTTCAGAAACGTGGGTCCTAGTGTTCTAGTCAAATGCCAGCCCTGGGAAACCAGGTCTAGCTTAACAACTATTCTAGAAAGTAATATATTTTTATTCTTCAAAACACACACCTCTCAGACTTCATGACACTAGTATTTGAGTCAGTATATCATCAAATGAATGTAATAAATTATGGTGCTGTAAAGCTCAGGGAAATTTTATTCCTGTCTTCAGTGTATCCTCATGTGGAATCTACATGTTTCTTATGCGTTTGTATTTATTTCAGTGTCAGGGTGCTATGGATGTTGTAGTGCATAGAACAAATACAATTGTGCATTTTAATACATTCCCAGTGACCGCAAGCCCTTCCTCGAGTGTACTAACTACAGTAATATTACACACTTGGAAGCAATGTTTTCTGCAGCTCACTGCGTTGGCCAGAAGAACGGATTCCAGAATAGGCTGGTAAGCCCGCACTTGGGAGCTAGGACCCCCGTCCTCAGCTTTAAGGCAATTCCGTCTCACGTGCTTTTCATAGAGCAGCCGTTCATTTCCAGGCTGGAGTGTAACTGGAGCCCGGCCACCTCCAGAGAGGTGGGGCAGTGGGCGGGCGCGCCGCACAGAGCCAGACCAAATGCTCAAGATGACGGCCAGACCTGGGGTCGGGCAGCCGTTGCTGCTGACTGGGAAGGCAGCGGCAGGCCGGGTCTCTTCTCTCTGTCCACACCCAGACCGTGGTCGGTCCTCCTGTTAGCTGGACACACAGTAGGTGTGCCACAGTGGGAGAAAGAACTCGGTCCTAAACGGAGCCTGTCAGTTTGGGGTTCGTGACGGCAGTGCTTTCCTTTCTCTATTCCCTGAGACGGCACAGTGGGCTGTGCAAGACGGTTCACGTGGGTGTGTGAGAAAGAGGGGTGTGTGTAAGAGTGGTGTGTGAGAAAGAGGGGTGTGTGAGAGTGGTGTGTGAGAAAGAGGGGTGTGTGAGAGTGGTGTGTGAGAAAGAGGGGTGTGTGTGTAAGAGTGGTGTGTGAGAGTG
>NW_012267231.1:802490-805345 GCF_000151885.1 Dipodomys ordii | reverse complement strand
GCCCAGGGTGGGGGGGGTGCTGGATCTGAGCTAGCTCCTCAGAGCTGTTGGGGGGGGGTGCTGGATCTGAGCTAGGTCCTCAGAGCTTCTGTGGGAGGGGTGTGTGTGCTGGATCTGAGCTAGGTCCTCAGAGCTTTTTGGGGTGTGTGTGCTGGATCCTCAGAGCTTCTGCGTGTTGTTGTTTTCAGTTGGGGTCACGGGCTTTTGGCCCAGGCTGGCCTTGAACCTCGGTCTCGTGGTCTTTGCGATCTGTCCTTCTAGTGTAGCTGAGATTACAGGCAGGAGCCACTGTGTGGGCTCGGTGGACAGTTTACCCAGAGGGTGCCTGCGGGCTTCGGTGGCGGTGGGGTGGGCCCGGGCCGTGGGGACCCCCTCCCGGCCGCAGCCCTGGTGACGTGGGCCCCTCCTCCCCAGGACTGCCCCGCCGACGCCGAGGACTTCAGAGCCCAGCAGTGCTCCGCGTACAACGACGTCCAGTACCAGGGGCACTTCTACGAGTGGCTCCCGCGGTACAACGACCCCGTGGCCCCCTGCGCGCTCCAGTGCCACACGCGGGGCCGGAGCCTGGTCGTGGAGCTGGCGCCCAAAGTCCTCGACGGGACTCGCTGCCACACGGACTCGCTGGACATGTGCATCAGCGGCGTCTGCCAGGTGAGCTCCGACTCCCGGTGAGCCCCGACTCCCAGGCTACCCCTGACTCCCAGGTGAGCCCTGACTCCCGGTGAGCCCTGACTCCCAGGCTACCCCTGACTCCCAGGTGAGCCCCGACTCCCAGGTGAGCCCTGACTCCCAGGTGAGCCCTGACTCCCAGGTGAGCCCTGACTCCCGGTGAGCCCTGACTCCCGGTGAGCCCTGACTCCCAGGCTACCCCTGACTCCCAGGTGAGCCCCGACTCCCAGGCTACCCCTGACTCCCAGGTGAGCCCCGACTCCCGGTGAGCCCCGACTCCCGGTGAGCCCCGACTCCTGGTGAGCCCTGACTCCCAGGCTACCCCTGACTCCCAGGTGAGCCCTGACTCCCAGGTGAGCCCCGACTCCCGGTGAGCCCCGACTCCTGGTGAGCCCTGACTCCCAGGCTACCCCTGACTCCCAGGTGAGCCCTGACTCCCAGGTCTTTGGTTCTGGAATGTACCATGCTCATGCATACTGGGAGGAGCGTTTTCCCTGGGCTCGTGTTCCTGCAGATGAGAATGTAGATTCTATTTCTAGTGTAAGAAGTCTGTTAGAGAATGTTGCTAGTCTTTAACTCGAGATTTACTTCTGAGACGTGGAGGCAGAAGGTGGCGGCGTCTAACGTCGCGGCGGTCTCCCGAAGCCTCTGCTAGCACAGGATGCCGGCTGCTTCCGGGCCTGGGAGTCTGCATGCTGGCCAGTCCTCTGGGTGGCTGGCGGCCGGCCCTCGGGCTGCGTGGCAGGATGCGGCCCTCCCGTGGGGAGTGGGGCCTGGGCTGGAGCCCCACACATCTGTGTGGCTCAGCCGGGGCCGGTGGCCGGACTGGACTGCGGGTGTGGGGCACCGTGGCAGGCCCTCGCTCACTGGGCTCTGAAACAGGCGTCCAAGAGGGTAGATGTTGAGTACTCCAGGAAGTGCTGAGTCCTGGGAGGAGCTGCGGCTCCGCAGGCTCAGGGCTGGCTTTGATCTCCTGGCCCGATACTCAGGAGGCTGAGATCTGAGGATCCCGAGCTGTGAACCAGCCTGGGCGGGAACGGCAATGAGACTCATCTCCGTGGCCTTTCCTCTGGTCTTCCTCCAGCCGCGTGGCAGACGGGCACGGGAGTTCCTCCTGGCTTTATCCCACTTCCCTCCCTTCCAAGTTCACTCTGACTCTCAGCAACTCCAAAGCTTGAGCTTTTTGGAAATCACGGGGCGGAGGGGGCGTTGACGGGTAGAGCGGTGGGGCATGCAGTCCCGAGGCAGAGCGCCCGGGGCCTTGGCAGCGGCTGGGCAGAGACAGGCTTCAGTGTTGAACTTCCCATTCGTCTAGATCGCCTTTCCTTCATTGGTGATGTGTACACAGCTAATACCTGGGTTTCCCTCCAGAAACCAGCTCCCCGTGCGCCGGGCCTCAGATCGGAGCCTGCGCTCCGCCGGGCAGCTCACAGCTGTGGGACGGTTCCCCCACGTTTCTGCTGTGGTAACTGTCTATGGTAGCGCCCGTCCCGTGGGTGCCCATGTCGCTGGCCAAAGACACTGCGGGTGTCAGGACTGAGGGCGCGTGGCCCCCGAGGGCCGGGGCTGAGGCCCGTGAACACCCTGAGACCCTCCAAGGGCCGGGGCTGAGGGCTGAGGCCCCTGAACAGCCCTGAGACCCTCCAAGGGCCGGGGCTGGGGCTGAGGCCCGTGAACAGCCCTGAGACTCAGCTCCGACTTCTAAGGCAGCATGGCCGCCCTCTCTGCGGTAGAACCGAGTTTTCAGATACCGCCCATGGAAGTTGAGTCAGACTGCGTGTTCTGAAGGGTGCACTGAGCACCAGCTGGAGGCCCCTCGTGGGCTCAGTGGCACGGTGGGGAGCACCCCCTTTTCTGTTTTGACTGGTTGGGGAGTCCATGCGGGAGCGGAAGGCTGGCCGGCCGGGAGCCTGGCGGAGTCCCCGCCCTGCCTTCTGGCTCCGGGCTTGTCGCTGGTGCCTGTAGCTCCTAGCTTGGAGCTTGCGCTGAACTGCTTTGTAAGATAAGAGACCCTCTTCCTGACTCACACGCTGTAGCGGGTGTTACAAAAGCTGGTTATTTACTCAGTGGCAGCCGTGTTACTAGTGTCTGTACCAGGAGTGGCTGAAGGCCCCTGATGTGGCTGTTCATTGCCTCCAAGGACGCTCTCCTCCCCTCCACCTCCACCACCACCGCCCCTCCCCTCG
>NW_012267231.1:796697-801542 GCF_000151885.1 Dipodomys ordii | reverse complement strand
TCCCCTTCACCACCACCCCCCTCTTCCCCTCCACAGACCAGGGCCCAGCCAGACCTTTGCCAAGTGCCAGTTTTCTGTGCTGTTTTCACAGGCTTCATTTGGCCGTAAGATCTGGAGGCATTTTAACTTTAAAAAATTACCACGCAGATATGATCAGAGAGGAATTCAGTCGCCCAAGAGTTTGCAAGGCCCCGGATGCTGTTCCAGGCAAAGCCGCACCCTTCCTGCGTGGCCAGAGCCGTCTGTCCTGGCTGGGGACAGGGCAGCGCAGGCCGGGGTGAGGAGGCCGGGGCTCGGCCCGGGAAGCGTGGAAGCGCGTTGCTCTCAGCTCTCGGGAGCATTTCTCCCCTCGGAGAACAGCGCGTGGATGTGGTTACTCACTGGTCCAGTCCCAGCCATGCAAATGTGTTTCCAAAATCAGTCACCCCTAAATCGTTCCACATGTCCTTAAAAATACGCGTGGAGCGGCCAGTGTAGCCGGGCCTCGCTCTCCGTCCACGGACGGCGGTGGAGGAGGTGGACAGCGTCTGTGCCGTGGCTGCCGTGGGAGCCCTTACTCTAAGGGGCACGGGGCGTTCACCGTGTCCTAACCCCGGCACAGAGAGCCAAGGGAACAGTGCGGAGGCACCGGCCGGCAGCCAAAAGAACCGAAGCCAGCCGTGACTCCTAAGGTCGAGTGGCTATCTGTGTAAAACGATGGAGAGATCTCAGGAAAGCTAGTTCCCTGGAAGTTCCTTCCTCCACCCCAGAGATCTCCGGCTTTGCCAACTTTCTCCTCATCACACTCAGCCCTGTGGTTCTCACCCTTGAAAGTTTCTTGGAGGTCGGCCGTTCCTGGTGACAGCCCTGGGTAGCTTGAGAGCATCTCTCCGCATGGGCTGCTCCCTGAGCCGCCTCCGCCCCAAACCTGTCAGGCTCCTCCTAAGAAGAGCCTAAGGATGTGGTTGGAACTTTCCTGGTTTTCTTTTCTCGTCAGCACCTTTGGTGTAGAGCCTGACACGGCTGCTCCTCCAGCCGGGGGGGGGGCACAGTGGGGTCCCAACAGAGGGGAGGGGAACCCCCCCCCCGCAATCCTAAGCCCCTCTGTGAAGTACCTCTTCACATCATTGTCTCCATTCTGCTGCGGGGGGGAAACGTGTGGATTGTTTACTCCTGCGTCCGGCGGGGCTGGGCCTCGGAGCCCCACCCTGGCGGGCCGTGCTGGTTAGACCCAGAGCTGCATTCTCGGGGTGCACCTGCACGGGATGACGCATCTGTGACCAGAGAGAGATGTGGGGCAGCTGGCTCGTCATCCGGGGAAACAGCCACGTGCTCGGAGAGAACTGGCAGTCTGTATTCCCGAGTCCGCCATTCCTTGGCTGATAGATGGACGCGGCGTGGAGTGAGGCGGGCGGTGGGAAAGGAAGCCGTCAGGCAGAGGGAGGCCCGCGTCACTGCCGCCATCTCTCCCGCAGGCCGTGGGCTGCGACCGGCAGCTGGGCAGCGGGGCCAAGGAGGACAACTGTGGCGTCTGCGCGGGCGACGGCTCCACCTGCAGGCTGGTCCGGGGCCAGGCCAAGTCCCACCTGTCTCCCGAGAAAAGTAGGTGTGGGCACGGGGTCCTGCGGGGTGGCGGGACGTTCCGGACGGCCCCGGGCTGGCAGCCTCCTCCCGCTGGGCCCGAGTCTCTCTGGTCAGTTCCCTAAAAGCCAGATTTCTCCCAGAGCGCGGGGGATGACCACCGCAGAACCCATGATCGCTACTGGAAAGCATCTGCCCCTCTCCTCCGTGGTTTTTGTTTTGTTGTTTTAACGGGCCGGGTCCTCTGTGGGGCAGAACCGGGAGCAGGGAATCCACACGCAAACGCGCGATGCATGAACACACACTCGGCGTGCAGGGAGCTGCGTGAGGCAGGCATGGAGGTCAGGGCGGCTGGGGAGAGCTGGAGAGTGGCAGGTCCGGGCCAGGGGCCGGGCAGCCAGCCCCACGCCAGCCTCGGGCGGGTGTTACTTGTTCTTGTTTGGGGAAAGAAACGCACGGAAAGGAGGTGCACGCCACAGGTAAGGCCCCCTCTCCCTGGACCTGCTTCTCCCCAGCATCTTGGTCCCCGTATCCATTCCCCGGCCCCTTTCTGTGCCCTTGGATGGCAGTTGGGAGGATTTTGTGTGTGGCTGGATGGTGGGCCTGAGACAAAGCAGCGAATGTGTGTACGTAAAGATGACTGCAGGCGAGTCTGTCCACAGGGAGGGTTTGGATGGTAAGAAAGCCAATGGTGGTTTTCTGAGCAGAACGGTGTCAAGGCATTCAACCGGGGAGAGGTTCTGAACTCAACCCGGGGGGAGCAGAAGGAGTCCATGGGAACACACGGAACGGAGCGGGGAACAGAGTCAGAGGAGCCTCGGGGTCGAGCGGCTTGAAGAAGGGACAGGCGGCCGAGGGCTGTGTTCGCACAGCCTGCACGGGCCCCAAATCCTCACGCTGACAATCTCAGCCTTGCGTGGATGCCTGCCTGCATCGCCGCCTCGGGTCTCCGGCTGGAGCGGGAGCTGCCGAGCGCGGGGTACACAGCCGGGTCCCCTCAGCAGGAGCCACGAGAGGGGCCCGCGGAGCCAGGGCGGATCCCAGGGACGTTTCGTGGAGTCCTTGGCCGGCGTGTGTGGAGTGGGAGTGTGGGGGGCCGTGTGTCCCGGTGCCTTGCTGGCGGTCCGGCCTTCTCTGCCCTCTCTTCTGTCTGTGCCCTGTTCTCACTGAGGTTTTTTGGTCAGCTTTGGATTATAGACCCGCTGGGAATCTATCGAGAGCGAGGGATTTCTTTCCAGGAAAACATGTGTTGTGCTGAAGAGCTTCTAATGTTTCCGTCCCCTGTGTGGAGGGTTCTGGGGCTCGCAGTGGCTGTTTAGGGTGCTCCAGGCGTGGCGCCCCTGGAGTGGTGGACGTTTTTAAATAAAGTCTGCAGAGGATGACCAGCCAGGCCCGAGGAGGCGGGGGGGGGGGGGCGCGGCCGGCAGGCGCCGGAGCACCTCGCTTCTGCACCCACATCCGGCTGAAGCGACTGAGTCCTGTGTGAGAGCAGGGGACGCCCAGCCCGACCCCCTTACGGTCCCACGAAGTCTGTTAAGCTCAGCGCTGGCCAGCCCCGGCCGGTTTTGGCTGGGGTTCTCCCCAGCCATATGGAAGCACTTCTCCATCAGCAGGCTGTGTGTGAAAGAAACGTGGGAAACGGAGCCACGATTCCCAAGCGCACGGTGCTGGGCCCGAGGGGGCCACGCAGCACCCACGTCCACGTCCACGCCCGCCTCGGCCAAGCGGCGTCCCCCAGGCTCTCCTAGGTCAGGACGGGCACCAGATGCTACTGGCAGGGCCCAGCCCGAAGGACGGCCCAAGGTCGCACGCCGGGATGAGGTTTCCGTCCTGCAGTCAGGGAGACCTTGGGTGGAAGAGCCTGCAGCCAGAGCCCGAGCCAGGAGAGAATGAGACCGGAGCCCAGATCCAGATGCTGCTTCCTGTTCCGAGGGAGGGGGGAGGGGGAGAGGGCCCGAGGGACCGGCTCACGCCCACAGGAAAGCTCTGCCGTCGGAAAAGCACTGGAGGCCGCTCAGGCTTCCATGAGAGGTTCCGGCGAGCCTCAGTATAAAGCCAAGCTCTTGGTCTAACGTCTCGGACGGTGCTGCCCGGGCAAACCACAGTGGCGTCCGTCTGCGGGGCACTCAGTGCTGATACACGTGCCGCCAAGGGAGGCGTGAGCGGCCCGTGGTGTCTTGGTGGTGCTTAGAGATGGAGCTGAGAGTCTGGGCTTTCCCCTCCGCGCAGCGTCCATCCCCGCACAGGGCTGCCGTCCACTGGTACACAGGCCAAACTGGGGCCGGCCCGTTCCGTCGGCGTCCAGGCCGCCCGCCCGGAACCCCACCCACAGTCCCCTGGGCTCTTTAGAAAGAGGATCCTAGCTCCCAGCCCGCGGTTCTCGGGGCCCACTGCTCCCCACACACGCGTTTCCCCAAAAGCAGTCGATAGATTTACTTTCCTCCACGCCGGGGAAGAAGGCGTCAGGCAGGGTGGATTCTTCACGGAGTGGTTTCCCTCCCTCCTGCCGCCTCCCACCACCTCCCCTGCCTCCCCCTCCCCCTCCCACCGAGGTCCTGCTCACTAGAATTGGTACAGGAACATGCACGCCAGAGCCCTGCTCGGAAGGGGCTGTGTACTTCCGTTAACTCAGCACAGCAGGGAAGAGCGGCCCTGGGACGCGGCCGAGGGTGTGGGGCTGGGCCCTGCACAGCCGTGGCCGTGGGACTCGGCCGAGGGCGTGGGGCTGGGCCCTGCACGACCCTGGGACGCCACTGAGGGCGTGGGGCTGGGCCCTGCACGGCCGTGGGACTCCGCCGAGGGCGTGGGGCTGGGCCCTGCACGACCCTGGGACGCCACTGAGGGCGTGGGGCTGGGCCCTGCACGGCCGTGGGACGCCGCCGAGGGCGTGGGGCTGGGCCCTGCACGCTCCTAGTTTGCTGTCTTCTGCTGTGTGTGGTGTGTGGTGTGAGGTGTGTGGTGTGAGGTGTGTGGTGTGTGGTGTGTGGTGTGTGGTGTGTGGTGTTTGGTGTGTCGTGTGTGGTGTGTGGTGTGAGGTGTGTGGTGTGTGGTGTGAGGTGGGTCGTGTGTGGTGTGAGGTGTGTGGTGTGAGGTGGGTCGTGTGTGGTGTGTGGTGTGTGGTGTGAGGTGTGTGGTGTGTGGTGTGAGGTGTGTGGTGTGAGGTGGGTCGTGTGTGGTGTGTGGTGTGTGGTGTGTGGTGTGAGGTGTGTGGTGTGAGGTGTGTGGTGTGTGGTGTGTGGTGGGTCGTGTGTCGTGTGTCGTGTGTGGTGTGTGGTGTGTGGTGTG
>NW_012267231.1:795890-796287 GCF_000151885.1 Dipodomys ordii | reverse complement strand
GTGTGTGGTGGGTCGTGTGTGGTGTGAGGTGTGTGGTGTGTGGTGTGAGGTGGGTCGTGTGTGGTGTGAGGTGTGTGGTGTGTGGTGTGAGGTGTCTGGTGTGAGGTGGGTCGTGTGTGGTGTGTGGTGTGTGGTATGTGGTGTGTTGTGTTTGGTGGGTCGTGTGTGGTGTGTGGTGGGTCGTGTGTGGTGTGAGGTGTGTGGTGTGAGGTGTGAGGTGTGAGGTGTGTGGTGTGTGGTGTGTTGTATGTGGTGTGTGGTGTGTGGTGTGTGGTGGGTCGTGTGTGGTGTGTGGTGTGAGGTGTGAGGTGTGTGGTGTGTGGTGTGTGGTGTGTTGTATGTGGTGTGTGGTGTGTGGTGTGTGGTGGGTCGTGTGTGGTGTGTGGTGTGTGGTGTG
>NW_012267231.1:789023-795652 GCF_000151885.1 Dipodomys ordii | reverse complement strand
GGTGTGTGGTGTGTGGTGTGAGGTGTGTGGTGTGTGGTGTGTTGTGTGTGGTGTGTGGTGGGTCGTGTGTGGTGGGTCGTGTGTGGTGTGTCGTGTGTGGTGGGTCGTGTGTGGTGGGTCGTGTGTGGTGGGTCGTGTGTGGTGTGTGGTGGGTCGTGTGTGGTGTGTGGTGTGTGGTGGGTCGTGTGTGGTGTGTGGTGTGTGGTGTGTGGTGTGTTGTATGTGGTGTGAGGTGTGTGGTGTGTGGTGTGAGGTGGGTCGTGTGGTGTGTGTTGGGTTGTGCGGGGTGTGTGATGAACTGTGTGGAGTGTGTGGTGTGCTGTACAGTGAAGGGTTAAGAAAAGAAACATGAGAAAGATCTGAATGACATTGTGTTGGGTCAGGAAAAGCCATGGATCTTTGGAACTGCGACAAGGACACCGCAGGAGGCCTCCTTCCTGTGTGGCCGGGCTGTGGCCCCCGCGTGTGCCCGCTGGGGTGGAGCGGGGACTCGGGAGCACTGGGGTCCTGTCGCTGTCCTCCGGGGCCAGGCCGATCCTCATTGATTAGGGAACAGTTGACTTCCTGTACATCTTGCTACCTCGCAGCAAGGAAAGGAGTCACCGGGAGACAGGGCAGAGCGGCTGGATTGGAGCCCTTTTGGGTGGGAGGGAGAGCCGGTGGGCAGGGGCCTTCCCGCCGGGGCAGCTCGCTGACCGCAGGCGCTAGCAGGGGCAACCCATAATCAGTCTGTGAGGGAGCGCGCTGTGGTTCTTGAATCTGACCTTACGCAGGGCAGGGGGTCTCCCCTCGGAGGTAAGGGTTCCAAACCCTGGATGTCCATCCGGACATTGGGGCTCTTCTCCCCCAGATCTCCTTGAGAAGCTGCTGGACTGATTCTGAACCGGTTGCTGCCTCTCCAGCACGGCGCTCAGATGTGGCGGACGTGGGCTCTGCCGTCCGCCCTCTGGGTGGGCAGCTCTCCATCCCCGTCCTGCGGGAGGAGTGGCTGAGGGCCAGCCCGGCGGCATCTCTCCTATGCTTGAGATGGGTCTCTGAGGGCCTGGATCGAGCCTGCGCCAAGCCCCAAGGCAGCTGCTTCTGTGGACTCACGCTGCCCCTCCTTCACGTGGCTCCGTGTGTCTCCATGTGTCTCCATGTGGCTCCGCGTGCCTCCATGTGGCTCCATGTGCCTCCATGTGGCTCCATGTGCCCCCAAGTGGCTCCATGTGGCTCCATGTGGCTCCATGTGCCTCCATGTGGCTCCATGTGCCTCCATGTGGCTCCATGTGCCTCCATGTGGCTCCATGTGGCTCCGTGTGCCTCCATGTGGCTCCATGTGCCTCCATGTGGCTCCGTGTGTCTACATGTGGCTCCGTGTGTCTCCATGTGCCTCCATGTGGCTCTGCGTGGCTCCATGTGGCTCTGTGTGGCTCCGTGTGGCTCCATGTGGCTCCGTGTGGCTCCGTGTGGCTCCGTGTGGCTCTGTGTGGCTCTGTGTGCCTCCATGTGGCTCCGTGTGCCTCCGTGTGCCTCCGTGTGGCCTCTGGCTCTGGACCCAGGAGCTATTTGTCAATGACTGGGAAGTGTCTTTTCTGACAGAAGAAAGAAAGTGCAAGTGATAAGATCCATGCCAAAACGAACAGCGCTTCAGACAAAAGACTAACACTGTGTGTGCACCAACAACAAAATGATTTAAACCTGCGAACCACCAGCCTTTCCACCTGTCATCTGTCAACCTGCAGCATCTTATCTGTCATCTGTCTGTCTACCACCACCACCATCTTATCTGTCAATCCAGCACCATCCTCCATCACTTACCCCTCTATCCGTCATCTTATCTATCATTTTTCATCTGTCTATCTGTCCATCTAGCTACCTTCCTACCAATCCCCATCCATCCATTTATCTCCACCCCAGCTCCCTGCCACCCAGCTCCCCGGCCCCGGGTTGAGAACCGCCGAGCGAGTGACCCTGGACGGGACCCTCCGGCTCCGTGAGCCGCCTCAGCCATGCTCGCGGTCTGCTGGCTTTCTGGCCGTGGAAGGCGTGGGGTGTGGTGGGAAATGGGGAGCCTGGCTTGGCCAGGTGAAGGCCGCCAGTCCAGCGTGGCCCAGCCCCAGTGAGGCCCGGGGAATGCAGCCCGGGTCCTGTGCCTTCCCGCCAGGACACTGGTTTCTAGGACAGACTCTGTGGAGGACTACAAAGAAATAAAACTCCAACAATAACAAACCCGCAGGGACCACCCGCCCTGTGAGGCCCAGGGCTGATGAGCGCCTCCGTCTGCGGCCTCTGGCCTGCCTGCCCTCCCTCCTCCATCTCCATTGCAAACACAACCAGGCCTCCCCATCTTAAGGGGTGCCAGGTCGGGGTGCCCAGCGAGGCCCTGACCTGCATCCCCGACGACTGGGTGTGTGTCTCAGTGTCAGAGTGCTTGCCTAGCACGTTGATCCCAACACATAAACACAAACAATGGCCAAAAAATCTGTACCCCGATTCCCTCCCTCCCTGAGTCCTGCAAACCGCTGCCCTGCCTGCTGCTCCGGACGCCAGTCCTCCGTGCCGCGTGGGCCCAGGAAGCACTGGCTCCTGGCCCCAGGTCCGAGTGTGTAAAGCAAGCATAGAAAACAGAACCAGGGGCTGGATGGCTCAGTGGTAGAGCGCTTGCCTTGCATGCTCGAGGCCCTGGGTTCGATTCCTCAGCACCACATAAGCAAAAAGAAAAAAGCCGGAAGTGGTGCTGTGGCTCAAGTGGTAGAGCACTAGCCTTGAGCTGAAGAGCTGAGGGACAGTGCCCAGGCCCAGAGTTCAGGCCCCATGACCGGACCCCCCCCAAAAAAAGAAAACAGAACCAGGTGGAGTCCCCCGAGGTCCACCTGGGGGGAGGCCCGTCAGAGGACACGGGAGGGAGCGGACGGGGCTGCCCGTGTGTCCACAAAGATGGCAGGATTACGTGAGCAGCGCAGTCAGCCCCGCTGGCCGGCGCCACCCGGAGGCTTCTTCACCACGAGACGGAGCCGAGAAACTCTGCAGCGCTCCCTTCCCCGCGACCCCCTCGTGAGGGCCTTCCCTGAACCTCCATGACTCCTGTCCCCTTCCTCCCCAGGAGAGGAGACCGTGATCGCTGTGCCCCTGGGAAGCCTCCGGGTGAGGATCACGGCGAAAGGACCAGCCCACCTCTGTAAGCAGAGCGTAACCCCCGCTCTTCCTCACGTGTTGCCTTGAAGCCTCTCAGCAGTGGGCTTCCTGGGTTCCTGGTGGGTTCCTGCGGGGGGATTTGCAGCCCGTTCCCAGGGCAGCGTCTCTACCTGGTGTTCCTCTGCCTCGGGCTGTGGGGGGACGCCCGGCCCCCGGGGGGGAATGGACCCGGGAGGCGCGTGCAGCTGCCACGTTCTCCTGGAGACCGCCCGTCTGCAGGCCACAGGGGTTTGGGGCGTGCAAAGTTCACAGTGCAGACCGCTCCCGGGGTTTCTAGAACCTATGCAGGACTCTTCCCGAGAGTTACGTGACGCTGGCTCAGAAGCACTCGTAACCTTTTACAAAATACCAAGTATGGTTAAAATGTTTCCAGGGGTGGCTGCGGGTTTGAGTCGTGAAGACGCGGATTCCCCTGCCCGCTGCTCTGGGCCGCGCTCAGCCTCGCTCCTCCCTGCCCAGCACCCCTGCAGAGGGGGGGTGGGCTGGGCAGCGGGAAGGACACCCCGCGCTCCTCCTGGGGACTGACCGCAGCCCCCGGGGCCCCACGGCCCTCACCACGTTGCAGCTGGAGCCCTGAGCGTCCTGTGTGCGCTCTGGGAACTGAAGAGCTTGCCAGCCGTGAATTCCAGGTCGTCACCACCCAAGGCTGCAGGAGACACGTGGGCGTCGGCACTGGCATTATTGATTCAAAAACCCACAAACGCCTTTTGTAACATTTATTTGGGGGGGGGGCATGCACACCAAAAGGAAGCAAATGTGTCCGCTGTGCGGCAGCAAGGCCCAGGGTGGAAATCAGGGCAGGCCCTCTTCCACTGGAGCCGGGCTTCCAGCCCTTTTTTGCACTTTTTTTTTTTTGTCAGCCGTGGGGCTTGAGCTCTGGGCCTGGGCGCTGTCCCTCAGCTCTTCAGCTCAAGGCGAGCGCTCTACCACTTGAGCCACAGCGCCACTTCTGGTTTTCTGGTGGTTTGTTGGAGATTAGAGTTTCGTGGACTTTCCTGCCTGGGCTGGCTTTGAACCTCAATCCTCAGACCTCAGCCTCCTGAGTAGCTAGGATGACGGGTGTGAGCCGCCGGTGCCCGGGTTATTTTTGAGATGGAGTCTCACCCTCCGTCGGAGTCTCAGCCTGGAAGCCTTGGGCTCTGCCCTGCGTGGAATGGGCTCATCCTGGCTGTTTCAGCATGGCTGCTGCTCTTCCTTCTGGAGAGACCTATGCTCCTCCCGGGCGGGGCTCGCTCCCTCCGAGCTTCCTCATCCTGTTTTTCCTGACAGCTCACTTTGGGACGCTCAGTTTTATGTCTTCATCGGAACAAGGAAATGAATTTAATCTCACACTTTCCAAAAGCGGACTGTGGTAGGAGATCGGGGCCAACGCGGAGGGGCCTTTGTGCCTGAAGTCGGCCTCGCACCGTGCTTCGCCCGCTTAATGACTCCTCCAGATCGGGAGCTCCTGGCTAGCCTTTGGATTTTCCAGAGACGCTCCTGCCTGCCTGTCCGTGATCATCAGAGCGTCTCCCCGGCCCAGCCTGGGATCCCCGCAGCAACTCCCTGGCAGAAAACCACGGGAATGGAAACAGCTGAAGCCCAGCAGCGAGGCCCGGGGCGCCTGCTGCCGGATGGTTCCGCGGTGCTTTCCTTGCCGTCCATGTTTGAGTGTGGAGCTGAGCGAGAACGTGTTGGTCCTCTGTGTAAGGTGGCAGTGCCCCTCGACGCAGGCCTTGGAATCTGAACGCCGGCCTTCTGGAGCAGGGCTGGGGGGAGAGGGCGCTGACTCCCATGTTAGGAAGGAGGCCGGCCGTGTGAGAGGAAGAACTGGGCGGGAGCCGGCTGCCCCGGGACCCCACTCTGTGTCCTTCCTGCCTCTCCCAACCCCAGACCAGCCCTACTGAGAATGACGACCCTTAACCAAAGAAGAGGAAGGAGAGGAGGAGGGAGAGCTCACTGGCGCGGCTGGCGTGCTGGGCCGTGCTCTTCCGAGGGAGAGCTTCACGGGGGGAGGGACTGGAACACAGTGCACACTTGACTGTCGCCACGCGCACGGCTCTTCCCATCGATGGCGGGCTGGCTGTGGTACTGTCACCAAACCCTCAGAGGCCTGCACCAGCCCTGCGTCCTCTCTTCCGGGGCTTGAATTCCCCACAATTCTACCCAAGTACCAACCACAGGTCAATTCAATGTTGCCTCCTTTTTCTTTTTAAAATAGAAGGATTTTTTAAAAAGAAAAAAGAGGCAACATTGAATTGACCTGTGGTTGGTACTTGTTTGTGGTGCTCGGGGCTGGACTCAGGCAGGCACCGGGCAGAGCCCAGACCCGCACTGCGGCCGTCCCTAAACACGAGCTCAGGACCTACACCTGACCTTCCATACAAAAGCAGACATGCTTCACTCACTAGGTTTTTAGTGAGTGAAGTGGAAAAGGTAGGAAAAAAGTGTCCTTTGCCCTTAATAGTAGAAATGTCTCCAAGAAATCAAGTAGATCTCTTTGGGCCTGATGCCCTTTTTTAAGTGCCTTATTATGCAACTAAAAATTGGGCATATCTGTTCCTTCATTATGGATATTTATAAAGCTAATAGAGCTGAGCACAGCGGCTCATGCTTGTAATCCAGCTAGCTACTTGGGAGGCAGAGGTCAGGAGGATCAGGGTTTAAGGCCAGTATAGGAAACGTTCATGAGACCCCTCATCCAATCAAGGAGCCAGGCCTGACAGCCTCTAAGCAATGGAAGATGCAGCGGCGGGAGGATCGCAGTCAGAGGCTGGGCCTGGACCCTACCTGGACTCCAAGAACAACACAAAACGGTCAGGGTGTGGCTCAAGTGGAAGAACTACCAGGCATTGGGAGACGCCGCCAAAAAATAAAAAATACATAAACGGCGTGGACGTGGTGGTGCTGTGCTGATGTCCCACGCGGACACCGGCTTCATACATGTCCTCTGAAACAACTGCCTCAGGACAGCTCTCTCATGAAAGGTTCATGCTTTAATTTCAGTTATTGAATCAAAAACACTTCAAGGAAACAAAGGAGAACACAGCTTCAGCAGCCCGGGAATCTTTACCATCGAGAACACAACTGTGGAGTTTCAGAAGAGCGCAGAGAGGCAAACCTTTAAGATCGCTGGTCCTCTGATGGCCGACTTCATCTTCAAGGTAGGGCTGGCATTGGTCTTCACAAACTGCAGGCACGCTTGGTTTTTACAGTTTGTTCGGCAGGGGGTCAGCGATGATAATCCCACCCCAACGATAGTTGAACTCTCCAAGAGGGAGGCCTTGGTTGCTGGGCACCATCTTCTCTCGCCTAGGGACAGATGGATTTTGTAGTTCTGAGCTGTTAAGTCTGGGCATGAAGGTGGATGGTGGCAGCGGCCCGGCTGTTGTTCGGCTGTCCGTGCAGGGAAGAGCCGGGGATGGAGGGGATGCAGACCCATGGCCCCACGTCCCCCCCCTGGCGCTGCCTCC
>NW_012267231.1:781738-786692 GCF_000151885.1 Dipodomys ordii | reverse complement strand
CTGACGCCACTGCACACGTTCACACGCAAGCCCGGCTCCCAGCGACTTTCTCCTCCTGGGCCTGGGGGTGGTTTTCCAGAGAGCGGCTTAAAGACGTTACTCTGATAACACGCAAGGATGCCCGCTGGTACCACGCCACGGAAAAGCCCATGCTGAGCCTCACCCTCGCTTGCTCAAGAAGATCACATATGAGAGGAAAGAAAAAGGCTAAATAAGTCCACAAACAAATCCACATGCCTTCATGTGAATCTGCTCACAGGCGTGGATTTTTCTGGAATGAGGACTCGGGGCCCTCACATCTCCACCCCCGGGGTCCTGGCGTCTGGGTTCAGTGGACCCACTTGGGGTCGCCTGCAGTGGGAGAAGATGTATTTCATTTTGAAGGTGTGGAAAGCGTGGTTCACACGTGCAAACACGGCCTCACGGTTCTCTCTGTGCAGCCAGGTACACGCGTGTGCAAATACAAACACGGCCTCACGGTTCTCTCTGTCCAGACCAGGTACACAGTGGCCAAGGACAGCACCGTCCAGTTCTTCTTTTACCAGCCCATCAGTCACCAGTGGAGACAGACCGACTTTTTCCCCTGCACCGTGACGTGTGGAGGAGGTGAGCTGGCTTCCCCATGAACACCTAGACATCACGCGTGTGCGGTGTCGGGGTTTTGGTGTGGCCGCCCCCCACCCCGGCGGCCTGATGGTTCTCATGTCCGAGGGGTTTCACACGCGTGTGTCATACACGGATGGGATCAACCCACTCCCGAGTTCCCTCTGTGTCCACGCTCCGCCCACCGCACCTGGACGGGAGGTGGTGCAGCCGGGGCAGGTCCGCAGAGCTGGACCTCAGCCCCCGGGCCCCGCCAGTCCCCAGCCGTCTTCCCTCGGACACTTGTGAGCCTGGCTCCCTTGACACCGCAGGGGAGCTGGGGCCCCCCGGGATGCAGGTCACGTCCCTCCCTTCGGGGTGTAACGAGAAAGCAGGGTACGGCCAGAGCTGCACACGCTGCGTGTGCATCCCCCCCACCCTCCCCCTACCTCCCCGCCCCCCCGCAGGCTACCAGCTCAACTCTGCCGAGTGCGTGGACGTCCGCTTGAGGAGAGTGGTTCCCGACCACTACTGCCACTACTACCCCGAGAACGTCAAGCCCAAGCCGAAGCTGAAGGAGTGCGGCATGGACCCCTGCCCGTCCAGGTCTGCGCCGCCCGCCCCGACTCCCACTCACCTGTTGGTTTACTTGCATTTCTTTGTGTATTTATGTGTACGATGGCCCTGGGATTTGAACTCGGGGCTCTGTGTTCACGTGGCCAGCTTTCCCACCTGGACTTCCCCTGTGGTCCTCTCTGCTCTGGTTAGTTTTGAGATAGGAGTTCGCGTTTGGCCCCGTGTCGGCCTGGACCATGATCTACCTATTTATGCTTTCCACCATAGCTGGATGGCCGCGCTCAGCCACCCTCTGCCTTTTCTGTTGAAAGGAGGTCTCGAAAACCTGTCTTACCATAGCACTGGGTCTGTGCTGATCTGGTCATTTGGAGCAATCCCTCCCTGTGGATGAAGGGTCCCTAGTGCTTTGTAATGGGCCTTTGGGGGCAATTCTTGTGGTCCAGTATTAAAGATCTCTTAATTCACTACGGTGTCCAATCCGTAAATACCTGTCTTTCACTCTCCATCTTAGCCTTTGAACAGGGGCACCTGCTACAAGGTTCCGACTTTTGAAAGTGCTCATGTTCAATTCAGTATAAACAAATCATGGTGGAAGGAAGCAAAATGTTTTCACACAAAAGCAGAGCGCTTTGCATCAACCGTCTTGCTGGGTAATTTAGGATCTGCTCACTTGGATTCCCACGGGAGCTTTCTGGCTCTGCTTCAGCATCTGAAAATAACAGCCCCGTATCTGACACTCCCCAGCTGGCCCCGGCCGCCTGAGAGCAGACTCATTTCCTACCCTATTCTGCCTCTTCCGGTAACCCTTCCAAATACATACAACAGCCCTCTAGAGCACAATTATCAATAACCTCCTGAATGCAATTACTGATAACCCCCCCCGAAGGTGATTACTGATAACCTCCTGAACACCATTATTAGTCGCGAGCTCTCAGGGGCTGATGACTGTGAGATGAATGGTGTTCTGCCGAATTCCAGAAAACTGTGCAAGTATTCTCAGGATTTATTCAGAATAAGGGTGATGAAAAGGAGTAGATTTAGCCAAATGAAGGTATTTCCTACCCCCGCTCTTTAGTTCATGAACGGACCAGTTTAGTTTCCTGTGTTTTCCTGTTCTACTGGGGACAGTTTGTGTCTTTGTCTGGAGTTGGAAATCAGACTTCTGAAAGGCTGGGCTGGTAGACATGCCCCACCACACCTGGCTGTCTGGATTTTGGGGAGTAGTTCCTCACACTTGACATTTTTAGCTTCCAGCTTGAAGGAGCTTTGTCTCTTGCAATGTCAAATGCATGTTGCCCTGTTAAATTCAATGTTCTCCCCCCCATCTCATTTGCAGTGATGGATTTAAGGAGATCATGCCCTATGACCACTTCCAGCCCCTGCCCCGGTGAGTCACGCGTTTCCTGTTCTGTCTTGTGTTTGTACTCTGAGTGGCACGCGTGTGCTCAGCGTCTGTATCTGCAGCAGCCACAGCCTCCCGGGAAAAGGTGGGCTCGGGGGCAAGACTTTCTAGGCGACAGAGGGGCTGCGCTGTCCGTGGCAGCCGTGTTTCCCATAGCCGGAGATGCCAGCGTCCCTTGGACAGCTGGGCCTCCTCGCAGGGCTGGAAGTCATGCCGTTGATCAGAACGTGCATATGATGCCCAGACGCCGCCTTGGTCCTTTCTGACTTTGACTCTGCTGTGGTTCTCAGCAGTCTGCTCCATCCCTCTTACAAGGAATGTTTCAGTTGACTTGATCCTCACAGTGGCCTGGGGAGGAGAGAGGGGTGCGGGAACTACAGGAGCCTGGGGTCCCAACGCGGTGAAGCCCCGTGACGCTGGGCCAGAGTCTTTGGGCTCCGGATCGGTGCTCCCTGGCCTGATCCTGTCCTGGCGTCTCGGCGCGCGGGGGCGGGTGGATGCCGGTGAGTGAGGTGAGGCGTGGGTTGTTTGTTTTTGAGCTGGGAGCACAACCCCTGGACGGCATGCTCCGTGTCCTGCGGGGGCGGGACCCAGCGGCGGAGCTTCGTGTGCGTGGAGGAGTCGCTGCACGCCGAGGTCCTGCAGGTGGAGGAGTGGAAGTGCATGTACGCGCCCAAGCCCAAGGTGATGCAGACCTGCAACCTCTTCGACTGCCCCAAGTGGGTCGCCATGGACTGGTCTGAGGTGAGGCGCTGCTCATGCAACCACAGAGCCTGGGGTGTCGCCGGGCCCCGGCGTGGACTGCACAGCGTGCTGGATACAGTCCATGCTTCCAGAATGATCTGGAAGGCGGGCGAGTGGAGGAGAGGCCGCGTGCGGGGTGTCGGCATGGGGTATTCCTGCCGAGGACCTGTGTGAGGAGCTGCTGCTGCCCTTGTGGTGCACAAACAGGAGACCCCAGGGCCGGAGGCTGGGCGGAGCCGGGGCAGACAGCCGGCCCGGGACGGATCCCTCCGGGCTGAAGAGGGCGCCGTGCCGCTCAGGGCCGGAGGCTGGGCGGAGCCGGGGCAGACAGCCGGCCCGGACGGATCCCTCCGTGCTGAGGAGGGCGCCATGCCGCTCAGGGCCGGAGGCTGGGCGGAGCCGGGGCAGACAGCCGGCCCGGACGGATCCCTCCGGGCTGAGGAGGGCACCATGCCGCTCAGGGCCGGAGGCTGGGCGGAGCCGGGGCAGACAGCCGGCCCGGGACAGATCCCTCCGGGCTGAGGAGGGCACCGTGCTGCTCAGGGCCGGAGGCTGGGCGGAGCCGGGGCAGACAGCCGGGCCCAGGACGGATCCCTCCGGGCTGAAGAGGGCGCCGTGCCGCTCAGGGCCGGAGGATTAAGGCTGAAGGTGCCGATGCAGCGTTAGAAATGTGATTTCCAGCACTGGTGGTGTGCTTGAGTGTCAGAGTGCTGCTGTGGGTGAGGCAGCCAAGAGCAGGAGGCCGAGGGTTCAAGCCCCAGTCCTGGCCCCACGCCACGACCCCCCAAAAACAAAAACTTGCAGAGAGGAGCAAACACGAATCTCGCTCTCGCAACTCGGAACTCATTGTTTGGTGTTTCTGCTACATGTAAGAAGCAATGTGACCCCTCCTGGGCCTGTGTGGGACGCCCGATCCCTTCACAGCCCCCGGCTCTTCCCTCCGCAGTGCACGGTGACCTGCGGGCGAGGCCTGCGCTACAGAGTCGTGCTGTGCGTCAGCCACCGCGGCCAGCACGTGGGCGGCTGCAGCCCACAGCTGAAGCCGCACATCAAGGAGGACTGCGTGGTGCCCGTGCCCTGCCACAAACCCCGAGGTGAGGGCCCCGGGGTGCATGCGTGGTGCCCGCGCCCTGCCACAAGCCCCGAGGTGAGGGCCCCGGGGTGCGTGCGTGGTGCCCGTCCCCTGCCACAAGCACCGAGGTGAGGGCCCCGGGGTGCGTGCGTGGTGCCCGTGCCCTGCCACAAGCCCCGAGGTGAGGGCCCCGGGGAGAGGCCCCTCCTCCCCCTGCGTGGCGGACACTCCTCCCTCATCCAGGGGCTCTAATGACATCCGGGCTTTGGGCTTTCCTCTGCTGGTTTCTGTGTCCTGCGGGCAAGACGTGTTCGCAGCAAGGAAAAGCAAGCGTGTCTTGCAGCAGAGCCCGAGTCTCCCGTTACGAAGGCAGCCTTGAGTCCCTCTGCGGCGGCTGCTGGGTGCTGGCAGCATCCCTCCTGTTTCTCGCATTGTCTGTCTGGTTTTAAATGGCTGAAACCTTTACTCATGACAGAAGACTCCAGAGGGCACAGCTCACATTTGGAAAGAGCTGCTGCTGCTGCTTCCTCCCCCTCTGCCCCCTCCCCCTCCCCCTCCCCTTCTCCCTCCTCCTCCCC
>NW_012267231.1:777106-781361 GCF_000151885.1 Dipodomys ordii | reverse complement strand
CTTCTGCTCCTTCTCCTTCTTCGTCCATGGAACCTTCATGGTGGCAGGGCGTCTCAGCTCTGTAATCCACTCACTGAGCTTGTTGTTGGTGCTCCTTTTCTCCTAGAAAGAGATCCAGGGGGGGCTGCGCTGCCGTGGTTGAAGCAAGCCCAGGAGCGAGAGGAGATGAGGATAGTGACCGAGGACCCCACGTGAGTGCAGGCTTCGGGGGGAGGGCCGCGGGGGAGGGCCGCGGGGGAGGCCCTCAGGAGAGGCCCAAGGGAGGCCCTCAGGAGAGGCCCGCAGGGGAGGGCTGCGGGGGAGGCCCAAGGGAGGCCCTCAGGGGAGGCCCTCAGGAGAGGCCCGCAGGGGAGGCCCGCAGGGGAGGCCCGCAGGGGAGGGCTGCGGGGGAGGGCTGCGGGGGAGGCCCGCAGGGGAGGGCTGCGGGGGAGGGCTGCGGGGGAGGGCTGCGGGGGAGGCCCGCAGGGGAGGGCTGCGGGGGAGGCCCAAGGGAGGCCCTCAGGAGAGGCCTGCAGGGGAGGGCCGAGGGGGAGGATCCAGGGTATGGCCTGACCCACAGGGTGGCTAGCTACATCTGTGAGTGTTCAGTACTCTTTGGATACAGAGATTCATTTAGTGTCCAAATGATCTGGATCTGCAGACCCCAGAGAGCGTGAGCCTCCAAGAGCTCTGTCCCTTCCAAGCTCATCCTTCGGAGTCTTTCCTGAAGCTTCCCTTCCAAGCTCACCTCTGTCTTCTCAGAACACGCTTTCGTGGGTCACTGCCCAGTGCTGTGGCTGGCTCATGGCTCCAGGGCCCAGGCTCCCCCCTCGGGAAGTGCCGGCCTCTGCTCCGCTGAGATGACAGGGGTGCGTGTGCCGCCACTGCTGACAGGCGTCCCCCCACTTCTGACAGGCGTCCCCCACTTCTGACAGGCTTCCCCCCACTTCTGACAGGCGTCCCCCCACTTCTGACAGGCGTCCCCCCACTTCTGACAGGCGTCCCCCACTTCTGACAGGCATCCCCCCACTTCTGGACAGGCATCCCCCACTACTGACAGGCATCCCCCACTTCTGACAGGCGTCCCCCCGCTTCTGACAGGCGTCCCCCACTTCTGACAGGCGTCCCCCCGCTTCTGCACGTGCCATAACCTTCATTTGGGAGGCGTCTGGTGCCACCCCTCGCTCTGCGTGCGGCTAGCCGAGCGTTTTCAGTCCCCGCGTGTTGGTCAGTATGGCGGCTTCCTGCCCGCAGCTCACCCAGCTCTGCAGATGTAAAACGTCCCACGCACACAGCCCGTCCAGGTCAGCAGATGCTGAATCAGAAAACGAAATGGTTATTGAGCTGAGGAGTCGGCAAGTGTGGCCGGGGTGGGCATCAGCGGGCCGCCCGCGTCGTCCCTGCCCGCCCGGGTTCCAGCGCCCCTGGGGTGCGAGCCCCGGCCTCCTTGGCCTTCCAGGCAGCCCCCGGCCACCATCCCCCCTGGGGTGCAAGCCCCGGCCTCCTCTCGGCCTTCCAGGCAGCCCCCGGCCGCGCGGCTGGCCTGGCCTGTCCCTGCCCTCCGGTGTCAGTTTAGTTTCCTTCCACTTCTGGGTTGATCCGCACTCGCCACTTCCAGACAGATCACAGCCCATCTGTGCGTCCGTCCGTCCGTCCGTCCGTCCTTTTTGGTCCATGTGGTTTGGGGGTCTGGCTGTGGACAGTGCCGCTGTGCTTCCTCCGGGAGGCTGCAGGAGCACACTTCGGTCCCTGTGGCCTGTCGCCGCCCCAGCCCGGATCTACAGAGGGCAGACGTGCAGAAGGCTTCCTTTCAATCAGGAAAATGAGATCGCAGCCTCGAGGCCGAGCCAGGGGCTCTGCAGGGCTTTTTAGGGTTCTTTTTTACGGGGCATTGATGGTCCTGGGACTGAACACACGCGGGCCACGCTCCGTGGCTGCCACCTACTCCTGAAGGCAAGCCTGCAGCCCGGCTGTTTGCTAGTGATTTTAGAGATGGAATGGCCTCACTGAGGAAAGTTCTGGAAGTGATGTCACCACTCTTTAAGGTGATATAATCACTACTTTTTAAATCTGGAAGCGACAATCGCACGTTTCTGCCTCACCATAGAAAGTTCTAGAAGTGGTGTGATCACCGCCTTGCTACACTGCACCGTTCCTTCTGGCTTTCTGCGGTCTGTGTGTGAGCTGAGCTGTGACCGGGCTGCCGGGGCTCTCGGTGGCGCGTCCCTGGCCGTCTCGTGCAGACTGACCGCTCGAGGGGCGTCTCTGGCACGCACCTGTCGGATTTCCTTCTGGAGCGTGGGTGCGGGGTCAGCCCTTCTATCCCACACCTGCTGCTAAACATGCGACTCCCATCCTGTGGGTGTGATGTTCGCACTGAGCCGTGGCCCCTGGGGAAGTCTGTGTGAGTCGATGGTCCGACGCTCGAGCCGGGGCCACGGGGAGGCTCCCACGCTTGAACAGCGAGCAGACCACAGATTAGGAAAGCAGACCAGAGGAAGACAAAGACGGCTCCATCGGGGTGGTGCTCAGCTCAGAACACGCTCAGAGCCGAGGGCAGGGCAGCAGGGGAAGAGAGAGGCCCAGCCCAGAAAGCATGGCAGCCTGGGGGGCCCTGGCGTCGGCCGGCGGTGCGGAGGCAGGAGGCCGTGGGCAGGGCCTGGGCAGGGCCGGCAGTCCAAGGCCCTCACACGGCCAGCCTCCACAGCTGCCTTTGCACCCAGCGCGGCCTGCAGCCGGTCAGCTTCGCAGTCAGAACCTCAGAGAGCTCCGGCTGCTCCCGGCACCCTCCACTGGCTTCCTGGCCAAAGGGACCAGACTCACAACCAGGACCCTGAGCAGGAAGGCTTTTGGTCAGGCCTGGTGGGCGCAAAGGTTGTGTAACTCTTCAAGGGGAACTCTTTCCACTGGGTCTAAGCTCTGCAGGCTTGTTTGCCAAAGCCACGGCTTTCTGAACGTGTGGAGCCGGGTCCCCTCTGGGCTCAGCTCCCCCGGCCCCCTGCTCTCCCGCAGGTTCGTCCCGGGCCCCTGGTCAGCCTGCAGTGCTACGTGCGGCCCCGGCGTGCAGGTGCGCGAGGTGAAGTGCCGAGCGCTCCTCGCGTTCACGCGGGCTGAGACCGAGCTGCCAGCCGAGGAGTGCGAGGGGCCCCGGCTGCCCACGGAGCGGCCCTGCCTGCTACAGCCCTGCGGCCCGGACCCTGCGGCCCCGGAGCCCAGCGGTGCTCCGCAGGACGGCGAGACCACCTACGGCTGGGAATATGCCGGCTTCACCCCGTGCACGGCCACATGCCTGGGAGGTACCGCGTCCTCCCCAGGGTGGACGGGGGGCCTGGGGGACCCGCACCCTCCCCAGGGTGAATGGGGGGGCCTGCACCCTCCCCAGGGTGGACGGAGGCACCTGGGGGACCCGCACCCTCCCCCAGGGTGGACGGGGGGACCCGCACCCTCCCCCAGGGTAGACGGGGGGACCCGCACCCTCCCCCAGGGTAGACAGGGGACCCGCACCCTCCCCCAGGGTAGACGGGGGGACCCACACCCTCCCCCAGGGTGGACGGGGGACCCGCACCCTCCCCCAGGGTGGACGGGGGACCCGCACCCTCCCCCAGGGTGAACGGGGGGACCCGCACCCTCCCCCAGGGTGGACGGGGGACCCGCACCCTCCCCCAGGGTGAACGGGGGGACCCGCACCCTCCCCAGGGTGGACGGAGGCACCTGGGGGACCCGCACCCTCCCCCAGGGTGAACGGGGGACCCGCACCCTCCCCCAGGGTGAACGGGGGGACCCGCACCCTCCCCAGGGTGGACGGAGGCACCTGGGGGACCCGCACCCTCCCCGGGGTGGACGGGGGACCCACACCCTCCCCGGGGTGGACGGGGGACCCACACCCTCCCCCAGGGTGGACTGGGGACCCGCACCCTCCCCCAGGGTGGACGGGGGGACCCACACCCTCCCCAGGGTGGACCCACACCCTCCCCAGGGTGGACGGGGCATCTGGCTTCTGATCTAAGAAACCATCGCTTGGGTAAACCAAGTTTGAAAAGCAGCTAAGGGAGGTGCGTGCATTCATCGGCAGCCGCGCCTGTCTTTTGTAGCGTGGGAGATGTTTGTTGTGGGTAGTGGGATTCTGTTTAACAAAGTGAGTGGCCTTGGGCCAAGCATTCACTTAGCTGGTGTGATCTGGGATGGGCAGCCGCCGCAGGGCGGGTGAGTGGAGGCGCGTCTGGTGGAGTCTGTCCGGGTGCGGAGGCAGCCTGGGGTGCGGGGGCAGCCTGGGGCG
>NW_012267231.1:768179-769357 GCF_000151885.1 Dipodomys ordii | reverse complement strand
CCAGGGACAGCAGCTCAGAGACCAGGGACAGCGCTCGGAGACCAGGGACAGCGCTCGGAGACCAGGGTCAGCTCTCAGAGACCAGGGACAGCGCTTGGAGACCAGGGACAGCGCTCGGAGACCAGGGACAGCGCTCGGAGACCAGGGTGTGGGGGTGGCTGCAATCACGCTCCCCCCAAGAACCCAGAGCGTGGCCCTGCAGGGTGTGGGTGGGAGACAGCTGAAGGAGACACTTCCTGACCCTTGCCAGCGCAGGGCACAGAGGCGACATGGCCTGAGGGCGGGGAGGGAGACCGCCAACCCTCGCAGAGAGCCTCTGGCTGTCCAGCCCGCAGGAGGTGCTCTCCCGGGGCTGCCTCCGGCCCAGCACCCTCAGCCCCCTCCTCCCCGTGCGGCTCTGCCGTGGCCAGGCCGGCGCCCTCAGCCCCCGCTTCCTCCCCCCGTGCGGCTTTGCCGTGGCCAGGCCGGCGCCCTCAGCCCCCGCTTCCTCCACTCATGCGGCTTTGCCGTGGCCAGGCCGGCGCCCTCAGCCCCCTCTTCCTCCCCCCGTGCGGCTCTGCCGTGGCCGGGCTGGCACTGGCCTACCTCTAGCCCGGCGCGATGGCTGCATGCTCTCCCTGCAGTGCTCCGTCAGCTGCGGCGTCGGGGTCCAGAGACGGAGGCAGGTGTGCCAGAAGCTGACCGCCAGGGGCCTCCGCCTCCCGCTAGGCAACGCCGCGTGCCAGGGTCTGGCCGGCCCCCCGCTCGAAAGACCGTGCCAGATGCGTGTGTGCGGGGGTAAGTGTGCCTGTGTGCAGTTCCTCGTGTGTGCGGGGGTAAGTGTGCCTGTGTATGGTCCCTCGTGTGTGTGGGTAAGTGTGCACCGTATGTGCTCCTCTCTCGGCCTGGACCGGCTGCTGCTGTCCAGAGCTGAGCGAGCTCAGGCCGCACTGGTTCTCAGGCCAGTGGGAGAACATGGAGACTGGGGCGTCCTGAGAAGCCAGCACTCAGAAACACCCGCGCCACAGTGCTGCTGGAATGCCGGCTTTCTGTGTGGAAGCCACCGCACACCCCCGGTCCGAGTCACACGCACACCCTGGTCAGAGTCACACGCACACCCCCGGGTAGGAGTCACACGCACACCCCCGGGTAGGAGTCACACGCACACCCCCGGGTAGGAGTCACACGCACACCCCCGG
>NW_012267231.1:762793-768129 GCF_000151885.1 Dipodomys ordii | reverse complement strand
GCCTGGGGCGCGGGGGCAGCCTGGGGCGCGGGGGCAGCCTGGGGCGCGGGGGCAGCCTGGGGCGCGGAGGCAGCCTGGGGTGTGGGTGAGGGGTTCGACTGGATCCCACCCTTAGCTGCGGCTCCCGTCTGCGGCTGCACACGGGGCCAGCCGCCAGATTTCTGTGTGTGTGTGTATGCATGTGTGTGTATGTGTGTGTGTATGCGTGTGTGCATATGTGTGCTCATGTGTGTAAGGGGCAGTCGCACACACGGCCAGAAGACCTTGTTAGGCTAAAATACGCCTGGACAGCCAGGTGGCCCTGTAAGGGTGCGAAGTTGGCTCTGGGACTGTGGACGTGGTCTGAGATCCGAAGCAAGTGGCTGAGCAGGGAGCGGCAGCCCAGGGAGCCGCCTTCTCCAGCCCCAGCGCTGACCAGCAGGGGTGTGGGGGCCGGTAGTAACCCCAGGATGCCCGGGCTGGCTGGCCACCCACGGCCAGGACGAGGGCTTTCTGCCTGTGTGTCCTGTTCGTGCGCACCCTGCCGGTGGTCAGAGGAGGGGAGGAGCTGTGGGCCCGGCCGCTCACCCCGCCGCTCCTGCCGGTGTTGAGCTCGGAACCGGGCTCCCCGCAGGAGTGTGAGCCGTTCAGCGCCCTTTGCATCGGTCCTCTCCTCCCCAGGCCTCCAGGAAGCCATAGCCGTGTGCTTACACATGCAGACCCAGCAGGCGGTCAACGACAGCTTGTGTGACCAGGTCCACCGTCCCCCCGCCATGAGCCAGGCGTGCAACACGGGGCCCTGCCCGCCCAGGTGAGCGTCGCCCGGGCTCCCGCGATGAGCTGTGCCCCCCGAGAACCTCCCACGTGTGGGCGTCTGCAGGCCGCCGGGCCCACTCCGCCATTCGTGCCCCCTGCCCTCCTCACGGCCGCACTCGGGCCCTGTGTGACTCGGGGCCCTGAGTTTTGCCAGCGACGGCGGTGCCCTCCGTTTGTGACCCGCAGCTCGCTGGCTGTGCCCTCCCCCTTAGCCTCAGGTCTTGGACTGTGGGTCAATGCCAAAGAGCCCTCACAACCCCAAGGCTCCGAGTTCAAATTCCAGTGCTGCAAAGAAAAGAGCAAAAATGAATGCTACAACACATCAGAGTCTCCAACGCAAGAATCAATCACCTAAAAACAACTGCTGCAGGGTGGGGTGGGGCAGGTGGTCGGAGAAGGCCTCGGACTCATGCGTGGGGGCCTCAAGGACCGGTGAGCCCCAAGGAGAGAGGAGGGATGCTAGAGGCAGGGGGAGCTGCGTGCGCAAAGGCTCCGAGTTGTAGCAGCTCCGTGTACCATGCGGGAGACAAGACGCAGGCAGAGGCTGGAAGCAGGCAAAACGTTGGATCCTACTGCCCTGAGTGTTACCACTTGGTGAAAAGTAGCTCATATTCTCCTTTTTTTTTTTTTTGTCACGGGGCTTGAACTCAGGGCCTGGGCATTTTCTCTGAGCTGTTTTTTGCTCAAGGTTTGCACTCTGCCATTTTGAGCCACAGCACCACTTCCCTGTTTGGGGTGGTTTATTGGAGATAAGAGTCTCACGACTTTCCTGCCCAGGCTGGTTTTGAACCGTGATCCTCAGATCTCAGCCTCCTGGTAGCTAGGATGACGTGTGAGCCACCAGCGCCCAGCTCTCATTCTTACCAATAACCTTATATTTGTCCAGAAACTTCATAATGATAAATGGCGCATGACCTTTGCTGGGCGTGGTGGCACACACCTGTCATCCCGGCTGCACGAGAAGTGTAAAATAGAAGGGTCGTGTTGTACGGCGCCAGGGCTTGCCAGGGTTCTGAGAGTGGCGGCTCAGGCAAAGCTGACTGGCCCAGAGGTCACAGAGGGAGTACAGTGTGTGCCAGTCTCCTCCTCCACCCAGCACAGCACAGCCAGGCGGGCAGCGCGCCCGGGGCCGGCACAGCCAGGCGGGCAGCGCGCCCGGGGCCGGCGTGGAGGCCCGGGCAGCGCACTGGCCGGTTCACCCCTCCGCGGTGTCCAGCGTGCCCGCCGTCCTCACAGACGCTGAGCGAGAGCTCACACAGCCCCGTGCTGCAGCCTCTGAACACAGAGATGCTCCGCTGGCAAACAGCGCCACAGCAGCCAGTGTACCCTGGCCGTGTTGCAAAGTTAAGGGTGTTTTTAGGTGAAAGGAATTGCTATTCGTCATTTCAAAGTCCATTCGTCATTGCAAAGGCTGAGAGTTAGAGGGGGAAATGCCCAGGAGAGACCAAGAGTTGATGCCAAAATAAAGGTAAGTTTACAAAAATGCGTTAAGGTTCGAAAAAACTGGTGGTACAGGAGAGGGCGGAACGGGTTGCCTCAGATTTTCCACACAAATATTTACCAGATCCAAGGGCAATAGCAGTAGTCACCCCAGGAGTGGGTGGAGAACCGCGGGTCCTCACCCTACGGCCCGTGTGTGTCAGTGTGTGCGCTGCGGTCCCTGGACCGGAGGGGGTGGGGCCTGCGAGTCCCTCCTGGGGCGGCCCCTCCCAGCATGGCCGAGTACGGGCTTGCTCTTTCCAGGAAGGAGCCAGCTGCTCGCAGACTGGAGCAGGTTGTTGGGAGGACAGCCTCCTCTCTCACCGCTCAGCCCTGCCGGGGGAGGGGTCCCCTCGCCCCTCATCCCTCTGTCTTTAGGAATCTGCCGGGCGTCTCTTAGTGAGGCGCAGCTGCGCACATCCTGACTCATGGTAGTTCGTGCGCAGGCCCTTCCTGCCGAGGGCTGTGCGCAGGGTGGCCGGGCCGCGGTGTGTTAGTGGGATGGCACCACGGTGACGGAGGACCTCTGAACCTTCAGCCTCGAACTCAGATCCTCATCAAAAATGTGACAGTAGCAGCTGCCCCTGGTGACTTTCCTCACATGCAGAGCTGCTGGGACTGAGCTGTGTTACAAGGCCCCGTGTTCATACCTTAGTACCACTATCACCACTGCGCATGTACACACACACACCCACACACCACCACACACACCACACACACAGCACACACTATCACGTCACTACACACACCCCCATACACCACACACACAAGCACACACACCATCACCGTCACTACACACACCATACACATCATACACACACCACCACCACACACACAAGCACACACACCACACGCACACCATACACACCACCACCATCACCACACACACACACACATCATACACACACCACCACCACACACACAAGCACACACACCATCACCGTCACTACACACACCATACACACACCATACACACCACCACCATCACCACACACACACACACACACATCATACACACACCACCACCACACACACAAGCACACACACCACACGCACACCATACACACCACCACCATCACCACACACACCACACACATCATACACACACCACCACCACACACACAAGCACACACACTATCACCGTCACTACACACACCATCTCCATTACCACACCTCCCCATACACCACACACACCACACACACAAGCACACACACCACACACACACCATCACCATCAGCAAACACACCCTCACCACACATCCCCCCCACACATCATTACCACACACATCATACATGCACAAATACCACTACACACCCACCACACCACCACACACACCATATGCACACACTCCATCACCACACACACATACCACACGCACTATGACCACACACACACACCAGCACACATAGACCATCGTCACACACCCACACGCACACTGGGCTCTGCTGTGGGCTGGGGCTCTGTGGCGGGCTGAGGTTGGGAGGGCCGCGTCTCCTGCCTAGCCAGGCTGGCCTGGACAGCAGACCCTGGAGGTCCTTGGATAGAAGGCCTCCTGCCTTTTGTTACAGCAGTGGCAGGAAGTCTGGAACAGGCCAATTATGTCCCCACACACATCCAGCAGGGAGCAAGACCCTGTCTCAAAGTAACCGCTGGAAAGGCTGAGGGTGTGGCTCAATGTTAGAGCACCTGCCTGCCAACCCAGGGCCCAAGTTCAAACCTTAGTGCTGCCAAAATTAAAAATTACCTGGAAGATTTGTTTTTAAAGAACCAAATACAGGGTTAAACCATTTGAAGCAATTTGATCAGTCAAAAAAGATTAAATACAGTCAGTTTATATGGCTCGGAGTTTATATGACTCATCACGAGATATCCAGACATTAAAATGGTAACTTAAACAAAACCCACGCAGGAGGAGCAACAGGTAATATGGACAGGTGACCTAAAGAAGTCTAGAACAAACCACAGAGTGAAGGTGATTCGCAAAAGAGGTAGAGGGGGGACTACTGGAGAGACTCAACCGTGAATCTCCACGAAGTGCAGAGAGAAAGAACGCTACTGACGGCCACCGAGAGCCCGGGGGCTGGAGCAGCAGAATTCAGAGTCACACACAGTCGAGGAAGGAAGTACATGGATGCCCGCGCTCACTGTTACCACAGCTCCAAAGACAAAACAGACCGCAAGACAGAGTCACAACGCAGGCCACGTCCGCCTCCTCTGGCTGCCACCGTCTGGGGATATCTCAGAAGGGGCACCGGCCGGCCTGGGCCACATTGGCGGCCACCGTCTTGGGATATCTCAGAAGGGGCACCGGCCGGCCTGGCCTGGCACAGCGCACTGGGCGGAGCTGTTCTTCACGGTCAGGGGAGGCCAGCGGGCCATGGGCTGGCTGTGTCACGAGGAGGTCACTGTGAGTGAGAGGGAGGAAGCCCTGCTCAGCGCCCGGTCCGGCTGAGCGCAGGAGGAGGCCTCGCTGCCAGTGGACTGTCACAGAGCATGTGACAGGAAGCAGGCTCCGAGAGGAGAGGCAGGGCTGGCCTCCGTGGGCCGTCCTCACCCCGCTTCCTCCCGGCCTCCGTGGGCCGTCCTCACCCCGCTTCCTCCCAGGAGCTGGGTCACTCAGTGATGCTCCCGCGCACACGCGCGTGTACTTTGGCCCTTGATTGCTAGGCATTTCTGGTCGTCCCTTGGGCGGAATTTGGAATCGGCCTCTGCCGGCTGCCCGGGGCCAGCGCCTCTCACCTTGGCAGATGTCTCCGGAGAGCCGCCTCGGTTCTCGTTTTTTTACAGATGTCTGGAGCAAACTTGGTGTCCCCAACACCTTACACCGCTTACACGTGTGCTGTAAATCAGCCCAACAGGGGAGGCTTTTCTTAGGGTTTTGTGTTGCTTTCTCAGGAGGTGTTGAGGCCCTGGGGCCTGTGCACACGGCACCAAGCGCACACGTGGGGCGCAGGGCTGGCCACGGCCAGCTGGTCTCACCCAGCTTCTCCCACGGGGCTTGCGCTCGCTCCTCGCTCGCTCCTTCCCCCTCCCCCTCCCTCCCCTTCCCTCACCCCTCCCC
>NW_012267231.1:756913-757388 GCF_000151885.1 Dipodomys ordii | reverse complement strand
GCACACCCCGGGTAGGAGTCACACGCACACCCCGGGTAGGAGTCACACGCACACCCCGGGTAGGAGTCACACGCACACCCCCGGTCCGAGTCACATGCACACCCCTGGGTAGGAGTCACACGCACACCCCGGGTAGGAGTCACATGCACACCCCGGGTAGGAGTCACACGCACACCCCCGGTCCGAGTCACACGCACACCCCTGGGTAGGAGTCACACACACACCCCGGGTAGGAGTCACACGCACACCCCTGGGTAGGAGTCACACGCACACCCCCAGTCGGAGTCATGAGCCGGATGCCCTGGCTCCAGCAACATGTGCTTGTCATCCAGTTAAAGAGCAGAGCTGAGCAATCATCCAGTTAAACAGCAGAGCTGAGCAATCATGCAGGTAAACAGCAGAGCTGAGCAATCATGTAGGTAAACAGCAGAGCTGAGCAATCCTCCAGTTAAACACAGCGGAGCTGAGCAATCAT
>NW_012267231.1:754414-755196 GCF_000151885.1 Dipodomys ordii | reverse complement strand
CACCCCATCGCCTCCACCCTCAGACCCGCCACCCCATCGCCTCCACCCTCAGACCCGCCACCCCCTCACCTCCACCCTCAGCCCTGCGACCCCCCTCACCTCCACCCAGCGAGGGGTTCTCTCTGCCCGCACCAGGCTTTGTGTGGGGAATACAAGCTCATCAGCTGTTGGTGTCCTGTGTCTGATGGCTGTCTAAAGACGTTAGATACGCAAAAGCCTCCGAGATAGTTGGACACAACCTTGGTATTAAATTTATATGGCATGTAAGTTTTAAACTGAAGTGATCGCTTAGGACGTTCGCAGATAAATGGCAATAGGTAAGTGGTAGTTTTAGAATACCTGTAACATGACCCTACAAAGAGCTTTTCTCCGTGCTGAAAGTAATCACCAAGAGCCTCTGTCAGAAGTGACAGTGAAGCAGTTTTTTAAAGTTGGACTCCTCTCCTCTGAAATCCAGTTTAAAAAGAGAACGAAAAAAGGGACAAGTGAACAGCGAGGTGGCCACAGTCCCCACTACATCACGAGGCACACCTGCCGGAGACCGTGAGCTCTGGACCAAAATGGGGGAAGGCTGGGCACCGAGGATGAGGGTCCCCAGGAGTCAAGGCCATCTTGAAAGGCCTGGCCAGTGGCTCAGAGACCAGGGACAGCGCTCAGAGACCAGGGTCAGCGCTCAGAGACCAGGATCAGCGCTCGGAGACCAGGGACAGCGCTCGGAGACCAGGGACAGCAGCTCAGAGACCAGGGACAGCGCTCGGAGACCAGGGACAGCGCTCGGAGAC
>NW_012267231.1:717870-750186 GCF_000151885.1 Dipodomys ordii | reverse complement strand
GAGCTGAGCAATCATGCAGGTAAACACAGTGGAGCTGAGCGTGTTTCAAGCGTAGTCAAGTGCTCTTTCTCTGGTCTTACCTAAAGCCAGGGAGGTGAGGATGTGGAGTAGCTTCCCTGCAGACAGCCGGTTCCCGACGCGGCTGCAGTTACGTTGTGGATGATAAGCTGGCGTCGTTGTGCAGGGGCCCTGTGCGCTTGTGAGGAGGGGGCACGCGCGTGTGGGTCTCAGGGAAGGAAATCAGCCCTGCCTGCGCAGGGCTGGGCACCGGGCAGCAGTGCAGAGGACGTGGAATGATGGCTTTGGGGTCGATCCCTTCTCTGCTTTTCCACTCTCTTCCGTTTCCCCTGTAAAGACAGCACGCACCTGCAGACATCCCCGAGCTGCAGGAGTTAGTTACACATGAGCTGTTGTGTTAATGTGGCATGCACACGTGTGTGGTCCTCCTGGAGAAGCTCACAGAACAAAGTGATGAAAGCGTCCCGTTAGATTGTGCAGCTCTGGCTGAGGGCCGTTCCCTGGATGCATCATCCCCGTAGCTGCCCCCTGGGTCGCACGGTCCTCGCCTGGGGATGAGAAACCAAGAATGCAGGGAGGCCAGGACGGGCAGTGGCCACAGGCCCGCTGGCTCTCCAGCCCAGGCTCGGAGGGCTCGCCCCGCTGGCTCACGGGCAATGGAGGAATTTTGTTTTCCCTGAGAGCATTTTGAGAACCGCATTTCAAAATCTTGAGATTCCGAAGGTTGGAGTCCAGGTTTCAAAGTCCCCTGGAATCCGGGAGGCCTGGGGAGGTGCACCCTGATTTCCCCCGAGCGTGGCGCGTGGCTCTGCCAGGCTCGGGGACGGGCAGCCCGCATGGCACCGGCACCGTCCTGTGGAATAACGAGCAGGAACGCCCTGAGGTTTCCAGAATGTGCAGGAGGTTCATGCTCCAGGCAGGTGAGCCAGGACAGACGGGGCAGAGGGTGAGGCTCGCCAGGCTAGTGCCTGCTGGCCAGGAGGCCAGGCCGAGAGCCCAGACCCCACTCTCGCCTCTCCCCGCCTCCAACCAAGGCTCCGTTCTTCAGCCCTCATCGAAACCTGCTTTCTTCTCTACTAAAGAGCTAGTCTTTCATTTCACTCCAGCTTTAGTGGTGTGTGTGTGTGTTAAGAATAGAAAAAGTGAGTTATGTAGGCTTGTATCCGCCTGGAAGGATGCAGTCAATAAGTGTTCATTTTTGAGTGGTTTTTTTAAATTTGCGTGTCTTTTCTATCCTGTTTTTCCCCTGCAGAGATGAAGCCAGAGACAAAGCCAAGACTTAGTGGTCGGGGCCCTGAGATTCTCAGCGTGCGAAGGATCTACATCCAGACCCGGGAGGAGAAGCAGATCAACCTGACGGTGGGGAGCCGGGCTTACCTGCTGCCCAACACATCCGTGATCATCAGGTGCCCCGTGCGCCGATTCCAGAAGTCTCTGATCAGGTGGGAGAAGGGTGGCCGTTGTCTGCAGAGCTCCAGACAGCTGCGGGTGACAAAGTCAGGCTCCCTGAAGATCCCCCGGCTCGCAGCTGCCGACATCGGTGTGTACCGGTGCCTCGCGGGCCCGGCTCAGGAAACAGTGGTTCTCAAGCTTATCGGCACGGACAACCGGCTCGTGGCACACCCAGCTGTCCGAGAACATGCCCGGGACCCTTCCGGGGCGGACCCCGGGGAAGCCAATAGCTTGGGTGCCGTGTGGCAGAAAATGCAGCAACTGTGGAGTCTCAAAGATGAGCTTTACCCGCCCGATGGCCAGATGGACCGCCCGGCTTTCTTCTCGAGAGCTCTGTCGGGCCCCTGCAGCCGTGGTTCTCCAGGCAGCGGCGGTCCCGGCGGCGACGCCCCCTCAGGCCTTGAGCCCAGGCAGTTCGAAGCAGCGGCGCAGCAGGGAGCCCACAGCCTGGACATGGCCCAGTTTGAGGAGCTGATAAAGAACCTGAGTCGGCTGCTGGAGACAGGAGAGATCAGCAGGGATCTGGCGTCCCAGGTGATACACCAGCTGGCGGCCGAGCTGGTTCAGGTGCAGCCCGCACCCGTGCCCAAGAGCCGTGGGGACGAGGAGATCCTGAACACCCGGCCCGGAGACCCGGCAGGAGACGGACCCCCGAGCTCCGCGGGGCCCCGCCCGGGCAGGCGGCCCGTGCTCCTAAGGCAGACACAGCCCTCCGCCATCTCCTTCAATACAACCATCACCGCCCAGGTCGGAAACACCGTGTACATCACAAACAAGACGGAGACCATCCACATCCTGTGCGGCCTGCGGGTCCCCACCCACGCCACGTACACGTGGACTAAGGACGGGGAGCTGCTGCGGCCCACGGCAGGGTGAGTACAGAGCAGGGCTCTGGTCCGGCCTGGGCACGGCGGCCCCGGTTCTCCCCCAGACGCGCTCCGTCCCCCGGTCCTCCCCCAGACACGCTCCGTCCCCCGGTCCTCCCCCAGACGCGCTCCGTCCCCCAGAGAGTCCTCCCCCAGAGAGTCCTCCCCCAGACGCGCTCCATCCCCCAGAGAGTCCTCCCCCAGAGAGTCCTCCCCCAGACGCGCTCCGTCCCCCAGAGAGTCCTCCCCCAGAGAGTCCTCCCCCAGACTCACTCCGTCCCCCAGAGAGTCCTCCCCCAGAGAGTCCTCCCCCAGACGCGCTCCGTCCCCCGGTCCTCCCCCAGACGCGCTCCGTCCCCCGGTCCTCCCCCAGACGCGCTCCGTCCCCCGGTCCTCCCCCAGACGCGCTCCGTCCCCCGGTCCACTCAGACGAGGCTAGCGCCTGTCCTTTTCACATGTGCGCTGTGGCTGTTTTTAACCAAACATTGGATTTTTAATCCACAATTCACAGATCCCTACTTGGGTCCCAGTCACGAGCCTGTTGGTACGAGGCTGGGTATGGTTGAGTGTGCACCTGAGTGTATTTAGCTCCTCCCTTTGAACAGAATCCTCACCACAACGTCATCTGTGGGTCATTTTCTAAACGCTGGCTCACTGAGCTAAACAGCGTTTTCAATGCTACACGCCACATGGCGTTAAAATACTCGGGCTCACTGTGACCATCATGGAGGCATCTGGAGGAAACTCGAGTCGCAGCGGCTTGTGTCCTGGTGTTCTGGCGTGCCGATTTCCACCGTCAAGCCGCAGCGGTGTGTCCTGGTGTTCTGGCGTGCTGATTCCCGCCATGGGACGTGCTGGCTGCTCCCGCTCTGCCCGCGTGCGGGCTTCCTGCGTGTCTGTGGGGCAGGCCTGGCACTCACTGGGTTTCCTGCCTGTCTCACTGGCCACCCGGACTCTCTTGTTCTTGTCATTCACACATGGAGTTCCCCGAGGCTTCTGGAAACTTGCTGTGTAGAATTCATTGTGCTTAGCACTGAGGCGCATGGCTGTAAGATCTGGCCTTCCCCTTGATGTGTTCATAGTCCAGTAGGGATAGATATTTCATCAAATCAGCACATGAACTGAAGAAGAAGCCCGGAGGGGGTGAAGATGAAGTCGGGGACACCAGGGACATGACCTTTGATCTGGGACTCTGGTAGAACGGAGTTTCCACATCACGTGAAATGAGTGGCGTATGCAGAAGCTTGGGGGCTGAACGACTGGGAGGTGTTCTGGGGACAGCTGGAAGTTGATGGTGGCTGAAGCCCGGGGTGAGCGGCGGGAAGCGGCGGGAAGCGGCGGGAAGCGGCAGCGTGACTGAGCTCCACTCGTGAAGAAGGGCCGCGTTTAGAGTCCGCACAGGCCATGTCGTTTCACATGGAAATGGCGAAATAAATCACACACAGGACGTCCCCCTCTCCCCCCCAGAGTCAACGCACTATGGAAAAGTGAAATTAGAAGCAGAAGAAACACTCGCATTTCTCTGGATAATTGCCTGGTCAGCTCTGACTCTCAAAGTGCCAGACCTTTTGTGACCTTTTGAAGGATCGGGTCGGAGGGCTGCGGGGCGGGCTGTCTCTCCTGGCACGTAGCTTCCCACCCTCAGACCGAGTGTCCCTGCCTGTCGGCAGATCACAGAGCCGTCTCCGTCCTCCACAGCCCGCCGCCAGCCTCCCCAGCAACGGTGGGGATCACGCACTGTGGGTTTCTTTCAGGATAGTCGTGGATGGAGCCGGGAGGATACAGATCAGGAACCCAACCAGGAGGGAGCAGGGAATCTACCAGTGCTCCGTGGCCAGTCCTCTGGGCTCGGACGCGGGGAGCTCCTCTGTGCTCTGGGCAGGTAATGCCAGGAGGTCTAGCTCTGCTGCTTTTTCCCTGTTAAACTCTAGCACGACACTTCTCAGAGTTGAGTGTGCCCCAGTCTCCTGCCGGCTTGAGCCAGGTTGCTGGCGTCCACCCCAGGCGTCAGCCTTAGGAGGTTTGAGATGAAGGCCTTGAACCCATGCCTGGACCTCACTCTGGAGTCGGCTGGTTCAGGGCACACTGCAGGAGAATTGGGGGACGAGACAGGGGCTTAGGTGGTATACTCTTGATGTCATGGACTTTTAAAGTCTCACCAGCTGGGGAAAGAAAGTTGGCATCTGGTAGAGGTTGCTGCATCCGTCCATCCAATTCTACCAGCCGGCCCTTGGAATTCCTCCCCGAGGTCAAGACTTGACCTGGGAGCTGGCCGCCCTGTCCCCTCCCCGCGTGTCCCTGGGCAGGGGCCTTTGAGATGGCCATGCCAGGGCCGTGTTTCCCTGGGGTGGGCGGGTGTGCACTTAATTCACGCTGAGCCAGCAGAGGGAGGAGACGGCGGCACAGAGCCAGAGCTCTGTCCCCACTCCACTGTCCGCACCCGGGACTGAAGTCCCACGTGCCCCGAAACGCTCACAGCGGGGCGGGAGCAGGCCCTAGAGTGGGCACTGGGGAAAGATTTCCACTGAAGAGAGGCGTTTCCTCCCCCCTCCTGGAGGCAGAGACTGCAGGGCGCAGGGCCGGTCAGGGACCCTGCCCCTCGCTCTCCCGGGGCACAAAGGCTCATCCAGCACCTGGAGACCCTGCAGCTGCCAGCAGGACGTCTTTGCTTCTTCTGAACCACGTTCCTGCTTTTTTCAAACGATCCATCGAAGAGACCATTGTCCTTAATGTCAGTTATAAACCAAACCACTGCTTGTGTCTGGTGGCTGCAATGACCCTCAAAGCCCCGGTCCGTGCGCAGCCCCCTGGGTGGACGGCTGGCAGGGCTGGCGTGCACAGCCCCCTGGGCGGACGGCAGGCAGGACTGGCGTGCACAGCCCCCTGGGCGGACGGCTGGCAGGGCTGGCGTGCACAGCCCCCTGGGCGGACGGCTGGCAGGGCTGGCGTGCACAGCCCCCTGGGCGGACGGCAGGCAGGACTGGCGTGCACAGCCCCCTGGGCGGACGGCTGGCAGGGGCACAGCCCCCTGGGCGGACGGCTGGCAGGGCTGGCGTGCACAGCCCCCTGGGCGGACGGCTGGCAGGGCTGGCGTGCACAGCCCCCTGGGCGGATGGCTGGCAGGACTGGCATGCACAGCCCCTGGGTGGACGGCTGGCATGGACAGCCCCCTCAGGCTGCAGCCTAACGTGTCTCCTGCTCTCTTTGAATTAAGCGGCGCCTGTCATCTCCTCTGTTGAAAGAAACGTCACCAAACCAGAGCAAAGTCACCTCTCAGCCGTGGTGGGCAGTACCGTGGAGGCCGCCCCGGGGGCAGACGTGACCCTGCAGTGTCCCGTGGGAGGTGAGTGTGGCCCCCAGAGCCCCGTGGGAGGTGAATGAACGTGACCATGGCCTCAGGGGGGCACATGGCCAGCTGTCAGGTGATGACCACTGTCAGTAATGACCAGTCAGGAGATGGCCACTGTCAGTGATGACCATTGTCAGTCAGTGATGACCACTGTCAGTGATGACCATTGTCAGTCAGTGATGACCACCTTCAGGAGATGATCACTGTCAGTGATGACAATTGTCAGTGATGACCGCTGTCAGTGATGACCATCAGTGATGACCGCTATCAGAAGATGACCACTGTCAGTGATGACCGCTGTCAGTGATGACCTCTGTCAGTGATGACCGCTGTCAGTGATGACCTCTGTCAGTGATGACCGCTGTCAGTGATGATCGCTGTCAGTGATGACCGCTGCCATTTTCACTGTCTTCCCTCCGCCTGACGGCCCAGACACCTCCCTTTCAGTGCACTGATGTAGATGAACTCCCGGAGTGACTTCACAAAGCCTGGGAGCGAATGTGTACGACGAATGTCATCCTGGGTTCCAGTGTGCCCCCGACCGGCCTCAGCCGAGCGGCAGGACTGGATGCTGGGTGGGCAGGCCACCGGTGAGGGCCGCGTCCCTCGCTTGGACTGGATGCTGGGTGGGCAGGCCACCGGTGAGGGCCGCGTCCGTCGCTGGGTGGCGTAGTGTGTGAGGAGTCTGCGGGAGGAGTCCGCGGGAGGGGGCTTGTTGGAACTCTGAGCTGTGTCTTCCCGCTCAGCAAAGCCAGGGCTGGGTAGGGCCTGGGTAAGCATCTCCTCCCAGGCTCGGGCTGGGCCGCCGTTGGGGTCCTGCTGTCCGTCCCTCAGTGGGCCTCTCTCGTGTTTACAACTGGACAGATTTTCTGACAGACCCGTTCTTTTCTCTTCTTCCCGGTAGAGCTAGGGAGCAAAGCCAGGGCCTGTGTGCCACGCTGGTGCTAAACCTCCAGCCCCAGCCCTGGCCCTTCGGCTTCCCGCTTTCTTCCTCCTCTTTCTATTTCGTTAGGCTTCGGTTCTTACTTCCTGACCGGGCTTGGGGAAACGGTTCTTCTCATTTTGCAGGGTGGGGAGGTTGGGTGAATGGCTTTCTATCAGCTCCTTACAGACACTTAGAACTCAAAACGGAGCTCGTACATGCTGAGTGAGCTTCCGGTGTGCCTTCAGCCTCTGGACCGCGGTGTCCCACAGACCCCCGAGTTCTGACCAGCTGCTGAGGCTGCCACTGCCGCAGTGGGCGCTTCGACCAGGTGGCCGGCGTGTGAGAACCGAGGCCGCATCCCCCCTCGCTCCCCGCAGCCACGGCTCCGTGCCGTTGGCTCCACAGGCTGGACGCTGGCTAGTCCCCAGGGCGTGACTTCTCAGCCCCTGGAAGCCGACACGGACTTCTGGCAGATCTCTCCGGCCCCCGAAGGACCCCACCCACAGCGATGTGAATTTGGGGGCCAGGCCCACCCCCCTGCAGAGGCAGCCGAGGTAGCCCAAGAGCAGGTTCCCCACCAAGGCTTCCCGCTGGTGCCGCCGGGCACCACAGAGGACTCTAAACACAGACCGGATGTCTGCCATCTGCAGGAAGAAGCCTTCACCTGAACCTCCCTCCCCGTGGCTGGTCGAGCGTTTAGGGAGATGGCCATTGAGAGACTGGATCTGGGACTGGATTCGGTGGAGCCGTTCTTGGGGGCACAGCCTCCAGCAAAAATGACAGGCCCAGAAGCACCTGCTCCATCTCCTCAGCCAGGCCTGGGGGGGGGGGGCGGAGCCCTGCGCACCCTGAGCTCTTGCATTGCTGGTGGACAGCAGGGTGGTCTCCTCCTCATTGGCTTCCTTCCTCGTCCTCCTCCTCCTCTTTCTCATTTCCCCTCTGCTCTCTTCCCTCCCTCTTTCCTCCCTCCTCCTCCCCTTCTCATCTTCGCCCACTTTTTCCTCCCCTCTTCCTCCTCCTTCTTCCTTCTCTTTCTTCCTCCCCCTCCCTTTTTCTCTTTCCCCTCCCTCCTTTCTCTCCTCAAGTTGGGGGGTTGAGGTTGATCACCGCCCCCCAGCTTCAGCTCTTCTTGGACATGGTGCTACCAGGCTTGGCCTCACCTGGCCGCCGCCTCCCAGGGCCTCCCAGCCAGCTCCGGTGCATGCCGCCGCGTGGCGCGTGGAGCTGGGTGCCGCTCTGACCGGAGCTTTGGTGAAGGTTGTGTTTTCTCGTGGACAGCAACCACCCTCAGGGCCATTGCGTCCTGCTGAGGCCCGGCTTTCTGGGGACAGATGGTGACGTTATGAAGGCCGGGAAGCTGGTGTCTTAGAGACCGTCCTCCTCTGGACGGTGGCTCAGCACAGGTGCACGGCATTTCCCTCACCTGAGACCGGAGGCGCGGGGCACAGGGAGGTCTGGGGTCTGGGGCACAGGGAGGTCTGGGGCACAGGGAGGTCTGGAGCACAGGGAGGTCTGGGGCTCAGGGGGGTCTGGGGTCTGGAGCACAGGGAGGTCTGGGGTCTGGAGCACAGGGAGGTCTGGAGCACAGGGAGGTCTGGAGCACAGGGAGGTCTGGGGCTCAGGGAGGTCTGGAGTGTGGGGCACAGGGAAGCCTGGGGTGTGGGACACAGGGAGGGTCTTGGGCCCTCTGCCCAGGCCTCACTTCATAGACAAGCACCTGCCACACACTCACAAGGGCAGATGCCACCTTCTGAAAATCAGTGAAAATCAGTGTGTATAATTTAAAACCTTTCCACTAATGATAATAAACTTAAATTTATTGTTATCATAACAGTGATGTACAGAGGGTTACAGTCAGAGGTCAGATCTTTTCTCCCAATTTTCCCCTTTCATCCCCCCCCCACAGGTTGTATAATTTTCAACATTGCATCTAGTGAGTACCACTGCTGCGTTTGTTCACCCTTGTCCCTCCCAAAGACAGATAAATGAACAAACAGGGCAAAAATAGAATACAAACAGCCTCTGGCTTCCATTTCCTGAAGCTTATTGTGATAAATATTATTTTATATGGTGGGATGCACACTGGCACTGTCCTCTGTGATCCTCTCCTACAAACATCCTCTTTTGGTCTCACAGTGAGTGAATGCCTAGAGTCCCGTGTAATTTATTATGTCCTGCTGTATTTTAGATCTAGCTTTCACTTGAGAGAGAACATGTGTCATTTGTCTGAGCTTGGCTGAGCTCACTTAACATGATTTGTTCTAGTTCTGTCCGTCTCCCTGCGAATGACATAATAGTATTCTTTCTACTGGCTGTGTAAAATTCCATTGTGTATAGGTACCACATGTTTTGGATCCAATCTGTTGTAAGGCATCTGGGCTGTTTGCACAACTCGGCTGTTGTGAATAGTGCAGCAGTGAACATGGATGTGCAGGGGTCCTTGTTATATCCTGGCTCATGGTGCTTAGGGTAGATGTCCAGGAGTGGTGTGGCGGGGTCGTAGGGAAGGTCTGTTTAGATTTTTGAGGAACCTCCAGACTGCTGTCTGGAGTGGTTGCACTAGTTTACATTACCACCAGCAGGGCAGTAGATTCCTTTCCTCCACATCCTCACCAACATTTGTTGTTGGAATTCATGATGTCGGCTAATCTTACAGGGATGAGATGGAATCTCAGAGTTGTTCTGATTTGTGTTTCCTTTCTGGCCAAGGATGGTGAGCATTTCCTCATGTGTTTCTTTGCCATTCTTACCTCTTCTTCTGAGAAGTCTCTCTTTAGCTCCCTTGCCCATTTAGTGATTGGTTTATCAGCTGTGGGTGGAGTTGATTTCTTGAGCTCCTTGTATATGGGACAATAATTAGTTGGATTTTGTTTTTTGATCCAGTTTGTTGCTCTGTGTTTTGGTTGGGGAGTTGAGCTGTTGCTGTTTAACATTAGGATGGAGAAATGCTCATGTTTCTTGCCATTTTGTTGTTTTCCTGTAGTGTGCTTCTTTCCTCTTCTTTTTTTTTAAATTTTTAATTTTTTTATTATTAGTAAGTTTTTTATTGTGAAAATACCGTACAGAGGGGTTACAATTACATGGGCAAGGTAATGAGTACATTTCTTATCAAGCATTGTTGCCTCCTCCTTTGTTTCCCCTTCCCATCCCTTCCCATCTCCCCATTCTTAGGGCCCCCCCACACAGCTCATATTCATGTTTCAGACAAATTCATAATTTTTTGTTGTTATAGCTAAATACATTTTGCATAACCCATAAAGATGCCAATAGTGATTTTACTTTTACCTACTCTTAAAATACATTTCTAGAACTCTTATTGAATAATAGAACCTGAAAAGCTTGTCTGTTTCTGAAAGGTAAAAGTTCCAGATTTCTAAGATTGTGTGTCCTTCTCACTGTATGTTGAGTTCTGGGTGTGGGCTGGCAGCTGGTTGGCCCTGCCTATCTTGAAGGTGTAGTTATGTACTACCAAGGAGGAGGAAAGGGTGTGCACTTAACTCAGATGCCCCTCTGCTCTCTGCAGTGTCCTGTCTGCACCTGGACTGGAAGATGGCCTTTATCTGAGCCTGGTAGACAGTCAAGTGTTGTTGTTGAGTGTGGGTGAGGAGAGGAGTGTGGTGGACAGTCACATGGTTGTTGCCTGTGGGTGATGGAGTGTGGTGGACAGTCACATGGTTGTTGCCTGTGGGTGATGGAGTGTGGTGGACAGTCACACGGTTGTTGTTGAGTGTGGGTGATGGAGTGTGGTGGACAGTCACACGGTTGTTGTGATGGAGTGTGGTGGACAGTCACACGGTTGTTGAGTGTGGGTGATGGAGTGTGGTGGACAGTCACATGGTTGTTGTTGAGTGTGGGTGATGGAGTGTGGTGGACAGTCACACGGTTGTTGAGTGTGGGTGATGGAGTGTGGTGGACAGTCACATGGTTGTTGTTGAGTGTGGGTGATGGAGTGTGGTGGACAGTCACATGGTTGTTGCCTGTGGGTGATGGAGTGTGGTGGACAGTCACACGGTTGTTGTGAGTGTGGGTGATGGAGTGTGGTGGACAGTCACACGGTTGTTGTTGAGTGTGGGTGATGGAGTGTGGTGGACAGTGTTGTTGAGTGTGGGTGATGGAGTGTGGTGGACAGTCACACGGTTGTTGTTGAGTGTGGGTGATGGAGTGTGGTGGACAGTCACACGGTTGTTGTTGCCTGTGGGTGACAAGAACAGCATGAGTGATGGATGAACAGTGACCCCCTCCTGGTCCCCTGCTCTGTTCTGCGGTCTCTGCCACAGTGACCCCAGCTAGAAGCTCACACGTTCTTTTTGTCTCTGGAAATTTCCCGAAAGCGTCATGGGACAACGTCCTGTTTCTCTGGAGGCTGTCTTCCTTTGGGTAGCATGTTGCGGTTGTGCAAGCTCAGCAAATCCTGGATCGCAATTGCGCATTTGTTTTCAAAGGCTTCTGATGACACTGCTGGGAGCGGCAGGGGTGGGGCGCAGGGGGAGCGGGGCGGGCAGGGGCTCCTCCAGCTCTGCCTCTCATCTTCACCAACCCCCACTGAGCAGCCGCTGGCCGGGGGCAGCTGCCTTCCCGGACAGAGCGCCCCCCCCCCCCGCTCCTCTCTTTCCGTGCCGCCCAGTGGGCCGGGCGCCTGGGGACGACCCCCCCCCCCCGCTCCTCTCCTTCCGTGCCGCTCAGTGGGCCGGGCACCTGGGGACGAGGCCCCGTCCCCCCGGCCCGGTGCACACGCAGAGCCCCTGCCCCCATTAGGTGTGAGCCGGCCCGGGCGCGTGGCCGGCGTGGTGCGCATCGCGTGGCTCTGGCGCTGTTCTTAGCGGCATCGCCTCTGCCGTGTTTGCTGTTTGGCAGGAGTCCCCACGCCCGCCATAGCGTGGCTGAAGAGAGGAGGACCCCTGGGCGACAGCGCTTCCTTGCTTCCCCGCGGCTCCTTGTTGTTACGGAATGTCTCGCTTGAACATGAAGGAACCTACGTGTGCACAGCCGCCAACGCCCTGGGCCAGGCAGAGGCTACCTCTGTGCTCCACCTGCTGGGTGAGGGCTGCGTCCCGGGCCTCACGGGGGACCCGGGGCCCAGGAACGGGGGACCTGGGGCCCGGGAATGGGAGAGGGCTGCATCCCCCACAGGGGACCCGGGTCTGGGGAATGGGCGAGGGCTGCATCCCAGGCCCCACGGGGGACCCGGGTCTGGGGAATGGGAGAGGGCTGCATCCCAGGCCCCACGGGGGACCCGGGAACGGGGGACCCAGGGCCCAGGAATGTGGGACCTGGGGCCTGGGAATGGGCGAGGGCTGCATCCCAGGCCCCATGGGGGACCCGGGGCTTGGGAACGGGGGAGATGGGCAGCAGGATTTCTCCCTGGCCCGTCTGGCTCCCCATGGAAGGCAGGCGAGGATTCTTGTCCCACTTTCAGACTAGAAGTCTGGGAAGGTTCAGGGGCACGGGGCCTGGCTCTCATCCACAGGGCATGCTGGCACCACAGACCGTGGGCCCCAGCCCTCCGTCAGAGAGAATTTATTTTTCAGGAGTTGTCTTTGAAACACTCAGGCTGGAGTGAGGTGGCTGCTAATTGGTAACGTGTTACTTCTTGTTTCCTCAGAGCGAAGATGGCCAGGCAGCGATGCTGTGTCTCCTAAAGACCATCAGAAGGGAGATCCCTGGGCCTCCACACCTGGACCCAACAGCAGTGACCCGACAGGACCCCTGCCTCAAGGTCAGGGATTTGGGCGCACACGCGCGCGTGTGTGTGAGAGAGAGAGAGAAAGAGATTGATTCCCTGTTGGTAAGACCTGTTGTAAAGGGCCGTCTGAGTTCTGCCTTCTGCAGCTGTGAAATCATCCCTCAGCGTTTGGCCAGCTCCACCCATGCGCTCTGCCCTCCGTGTCTCGGCTTCCTCCTCCCACGGAGACACTTTGGGGATGCGATCTGCTTCTGAGGGCACGCACCCTGGGTGCGTCCTGATGTTGAGTCTTCACTTGAGGACTGTTGCCAATCAGCAGCGTAGGCATAGAGGAAAGGCCGGCTGTGGAAGTGCTGGAATCTTTTATTTTTATCCCTTTTGCAAAGCCTAAAACAAAACTTCCCTTAGCTGGGCCTTGATGGCTGATGCCTGTACTCAGGAGGCTGAGATGTGAGGACTGCGGTTTGAAGCCAGTCTGGGCAGGAAATCTGTGAGACTGTTCTCTGCAGTGAACCGCTGGAAATCCAGAAATGGAGCTGTAGCTCAAGGTGGCAGAGCACTAGCCTTGAGCGGAAACGCTCAGAGGCAGCCCCACAACTACTGCCACCCCTACCTCCACCACCAGAAACCCTTCCCCTACCTGTGTGCCTTTTAACCTATCAATGCTGGAGCAGCAAATCGAACCTAATGCTCCAAGCTTGCGAAACTCTTGAGAAGAGTAAGGTAGCGCCTCACACACCAGGTCCGCCAAAGCCATTCCCGGTGACCACGGCTCCTGGTAGCTCACACACAGGGAGATCCCAGACTCTGCCCTGGGGATGCCCGTTTTACTCCGTTCTGAGGGAGCACACAACAATGTCATGCTGTCCTGTTTGTTGCAGGAAGTGATCTCTACGCCCTCACCTCCTGGGTCCAAAGGCGAGCGGAGGGCAGATGGGAAGGACACTGAGCTGCCAATCAGCGTTCCATCCCCCAAGATCACATGACGGGATTCCTTGCTCGTCCTTTCGGACATAATTATCACGTGCACACATACGTGTTCACTTGATAGTCAGCCATGGTTGCTGATTAACCAATCTTTCTAGATCCGAGAAGTATAAGAATGTTACATACCTTACTTTGGTTTGTAGTTGGTAAGATCATACAATCATGAAACCTCATAAGCTGTACAGCTGAGATAGAAGCGTTTTATTATACACGAATGAGACTTCAAAAAAGACAACACACGTTTTTCATGTTTATTTCTTCAGGTCCAGGTGTGCTCCCTGGTTCTGAGCCCCCTGTCTGGAGTGTCCTGACGTTCCTCTTCTTCCTCAGAGCCTGTTTGGGAGCCTGGTCCCTGGACGCCCTGCCCCACCGCCTGCGGCCCCCCGGGCGCCCGCATTCAGAGGCCCCGGTGTGTGGGGGCCAGCGGGCAGGAAGTGAGCGAGGCCCTCTGTGCACACCGCCAGAAGCCGCGGGCAGGGTTTCAGCCCTGTGAGGCCCAGGGCTGCCCGGCCAGGTACCGAGCCTCTCCCTCCCCGCTCCCAAGTTGTGCTCACAGCCACGGGGCCTGGCCCACGCCATCTGCGCCCACACCCGGGCCTTGGTTCCACATCCCACCAAGGGGGCTGCTGCTGCCCTGCCTCATGGGTGGGCAAACGGGTGGGCGCGGGGCTTCCCGGAGCGGATGGCGGCCGACGCCGGGGCACAGGCAGACCAGTTACCCACAGCTTCCGCTTTCCCACAAGGCTTTAAATACGTAACATTAGATACACGCGATGACACCGTGGGCATAGGCCTTTTGGTACTCACTGAAGGTAGCATGAAGTAGATGTCAGACTGAGAGGCCGAGCGTGGTGGCCCTGGCTGGCCGGGCCTCGGGGGGCCTCTGCTCCTGTGCCCCATCAGCGGCGTCGACGCTGTCAATGACAAGCCCGTCGGCAGGCTCCATCCCCCACCCTCGTGACAGCACGGCCCCCAGGGTCAGGTGGAATCCAGTCTCAGCTCTGCTCACGGTTTAGTTATACGACCTCAGCCAACGTGGTTAATTTACTGCGAGCGAGTGGCTGACTCGAGCAGGCCACACAGACGCTCAGAAGTGCGTCCCTGGTTGTGTTCCGTGAACTGGATTACCACTCGCCCTCCATGGTGTCTAGCCCTGCCTCCTGGGCCGGGCAGCGACTTGAAGCACGTAGCTCTCCTGCATGGCCGCCGGCTAGCTCGGCCGCCGCCGGCAGAGGACACACAGGCACCGGTTTCTGTGCTGAGACGGGGTGGGCGGCCCCTTCTCACAAGCGACCCCGAAGGCCTGGTGGACCAGGCCTCACCGCAGTGCCGTCCTTTCTTCCCAGGTGGTTCACCAGCGCGTGGTCAGCGTGCTCGGTGCCGTGTGGCCGCGGCTTCCACAGCCGGCAGGTGACCTGCAAGAGGAGGAGAGCCGACGGCACGGTTGAGCCTGCGCCGCCCCACGAGTGTGCCTCCAGCGCCCGGCCCCGGGGGAGGAGGCCGTGTCCGAACCGCCCATGTGACCGACAGGTGCCTGCGCCAGGAAGCCAGGTCAGCCGGCGTGGGCCGGGGAAGGCCGGCACACGGGCCCCCCCACACCTGCCACGCACACGTGTCTAGAACGGGGAGGTGCAGAGGTGGCCCGGAGGAGGCTGGCGAGAGGAGCTGTGTGAGCGTGGGCAGCTGTGTGGATGACCGTGAGTTGCTGTGGCAACTCCACAGACCCTCGTGCGGTGGTGTGGGGTGGGGATTGTTTGGCACGTGAATCATAGATCAGTCAAGTGTGATCTAGATCTGGGGCGGGGCTCAGGGTAGAGGGCTCGCCTCGCCTGAGTTCCACTCCTCAGCACCACACACTCAGAAAAAAACGGAAGTGGTGCTGTGGCTCAAGCGGTAGAGCACTACCCTCGAGCCAAAGCAGCCCAGGCCCCGAGTTCAAGCCCTAGGACTGGCAATAAAACAAAAAGTGCAATCTACACAAAGAGATGGTATAGGAGTAGTTGACAAATACAAGAAAAATAAAACCAGTACCTATGCCAAAAAGAAGTTCCCACTCGACGGAAGAGCTTATTGTAAAAGTAATTGGGTGCAAGTAGCACTATCATGGTAAGAAAGGCCGTCCCAAACATGAGAACTCGGTGGGCGTGGTGAATATGTGAAAATGTGTGACCTGCTAAGGAAACGCGAGCTGGTTTTCCCGGACTGAGGACGGCGCGAAGCTCCATTGGGAGCCTTGAGCGTCTGTGGACTGCAGCCCCTGCCCGGAGCACCCCCCCATTGCCCTCCCCCCCCTGCAAGCAGGAAGCTCTGTTAGCAGCCTTGAGCGTCTGTGAACTGCAGGCCCTGCCCAGAGCACCCCCTTCCCCCCCCCCCCTTTCCCCTCCCCCCTCTCCCCTCCCCCCCTCAGTGCAAGCCCAGCTCACACTCACCTGTGCTTTCCTCCTAGTGTCCGGCACGCTGCACGGGCCGCGCCGGCCGGGGGCAGCCGCGCCGTCCTGCGTGTGGCCCGGGGCCGGACTGTGACTCCAGGAAGAGGTACGGCTGCGGGGCAGCACAGGGCGAATCCCTCCCGCCCCTGCGGCCTCCCGTGACGCGTGTCAGCGCGCTCCTCACTAGAATACGTGAGCGACTGTAAGCCCTAGCACAGGCATTTGAGTGTGAAACACGCACCCGGAAGGGGACCGGCTAGCACTGAGAAAAGACAGGTGTTTCTTTCCTCCGCGCGCGCCATCTTTGACTACTTGGAGTTCAGATCCCTTCAGCTGGGAAAAAGAGGAAACTCCCCCGAGGAAGCGGGTTTGGCCGTAGGGGCGCTCCGGGTGTGTCCGGGTCTGTTGAGGACGCGGGTTTGGCCGTAGGGGCGCTCCGGGTGTGTCCGGGTGTGTCGGTGCCGCCTGATTTCTGGTGCAAGGCTTTCTTTGTCTCTGTCCTCCCCCTCCCTCGGCCCCTCAGAAGCCTTGCGAACCGAAACCCTTTGATGGCGTCTCCCCCTGGAGGCCAGCTGTAGTACTGCGGCCACCGCATGAGCAGGACAGGTTATCACCCTGGTCTCAGTGTGTGTGAACGCTCCCTATTGGTTTACGCACGCCCACAGGGCCTGTATTTGGGCCACAACAATGCTTCGAAGAATCCGAGGGAGAATGTAATCGGCCTCTGAAGGGCTGCAAGCAGAAACAAGGGAGGTCTTTGTGTTCTGGGTTTTTGCCCTCTGTCACTCGTGTATGTCTGCGTGAATTGTTTGGTGGTGGGGAGCAGGTATGCGGCTCCTGTGCCTGTGTCAGCAGACTGCTGCGAGACACGGCTCGGGCCGCCTCGGTCATCCTCCCTGGCAGGGGCCGGGCAGAGGCCCTGTGTCCACAAAGGCGGCACTACCCTCCAGGGCGGACACCACCGCGCAAGTCAGAACACTGAATTTCCATTCTGGCTGAAAGGCCGGAGGAGCCAGAGGGAGACTCTTCTTGGAAATAAAGGGTCTGAATCCATTTTTGTAAAGGCTGGAAGTGGCCTAAACGTGAATAATGTAAATCCATCGTTCTGTGCGGATACCACGGCCCTTGCGTCCATCCCTGTTCCTACCAGCATGTGCCTCAGGGGCTTTGGCACAGAAAACCCAGGGCTTGTTAGCACACTTGAAATGGCTGCTAGTGGTCACCACAGCCCCTTCCCGGCCGGGTCGACGTGTGGCAGCTCCTGGGGACAGTCAGTGTTTGCCTTGGTCCCACCCCTGGAGCTGAAAGCAAGCAGGAACTCAGTTAGCTGGCCGCGGCGTGGTCAGAGCTCAGCGGAGAGGGCGGGCGCCCAGCGGAGGGCTGTCACCGCCGTTCTAGAGGGTGTGGCAGAAAACAGAGGTGTGGAGTGGAAACCTAGCACCTCTGCCCCCGTGGGACGTCCCGCCCTTCCCCAGGCTTTGCGGGGGTGCGGCCTGGAGGAGTGAGGCCAGGAGGGGCGTGCGTGGCTCCCTGGGGACCCCCAGGCCCCCTCACCCAGCCGTCCCCACCCCGCCTCCTCCAGTTTACCTTGGCCCCTTGGCTAAGCTTCACCCACGCTCTGTCCCGCGGTGACTCGGTCCCCTACTCCTGTGTCCCTTCCAGACAGTCCTGGAGGGGGAGCTGCGCGGCGGGGGCCTGCCTGGCCTGCTGGCTCCCCGGCCCCTGGAAGCCCTGCACGGCAGCCTGCGGCCCGGGCGTCCAGCCTCGGGAAGTCCACTGCGTCCACGCCCACACCTGCAGACCCGTGGCCGAGAGTCACTGTGCGCCGACACGCAGGCCGCCCTCCTGGAGGCCCTGCCTGGGGCCTGCCTGCGGCGGTGCGTACCAGCCCTCCCCCTCTCCCCTCCCCCCCCCGCACCCTGGGAGGGGCTGTCGTGGGTGGACGTGGCAGCCTGGCCCTCTGTGGAGGCAGCGTGGTCTGAGAGGTAGAGGCTGACTTAGTGGGGCGTGGGGTGGCTTTCCGGTGAGCTCTGGCACCCACGGGCTCCCCACCCTCTCCCTCCTGCCCTGCTGTCCCCTCCGCCAACGCGGAGCTGACCTCATGGCCTGCAGGCCAGCGGATGTCCTGAAATGGAGTGTCAGGCTTCTCGCAGGTTGCTCTCTAGGCAGCGGTGCTGTGGGGGCCTGGGGGCTGGTGGAAGCTGAGCGCTCCAGGCGGCGGCGCCAGGCCCGGGGGTGGGGAGGGCGCCCCACGCCAGCCAGCGCCTGGCTGAGGGACAAGGGAGCCCCACGCACCTCCGACTCCAGGGCGCAGCAGCAGTCGAGAGCCTGAGCCAGCGCCGGCTGGCTGCTCATGTTGTGACCTGTTTATACACTTCCAGAAAATCAACTCATTTCCTAGATTTCCAGTGACCCACGCACTGTGCTCCTCCTGTTTTTGCAGGAAACTGCACAGACACAACTCAGTACTGCCGGCTCCTGAGGCGCCTGCGTCTGCATTCTCTGGACCTCTACAAACAGAGCTGCTGCCAGTCACACCGAGAAGGCTAGGCCTCTGGTGGTGCAGCGGTGAGGCTCGGAGGGTAGGAAAGCAGTCTTCCCTCTTAGAGACGCCATGCTGAGGCCGATGTGAAACCAGCAAGGTTGAGATTGGGTGAACATTTCCCACCATCAGTTCTGAACTCAGTCCTTGTAAGTGACATGTTCCTGGATGAGTTAAAAGAAATCACGGCAGGTGTGGCCATGCATTTGGCCCCTCAGCAAGTCTGTGTGATCAGAGACTGCCAGGGGCCTAAGCAGAGCAGGGCCTGCTGCGGCCTGTGGACTGGCACAGAGTCCTCCACCCCGAGGACGGGACACACAGCGAGCGACCACTCCCTCTTCTCTTCAACACGTTTAACGGCGTTTACGTTTTAAAAGCTCTGGCCAGTCGCTTTTTGGATGTTGGCACTAGTGACATTTTTTTTCTCACAGATCCTTACATTTAGCTGTGAAGGAGAGAGGGTCTCCCGGGCAGGTGGTGTGCAGGGCATGGGGCGTCCGTGGGGGGAGACGGAGCAGCTGGGGCTGCGCGCCCCGGGCTCAGCCGTCTGTGGAAGTCAGAGAGCACACGGTAGCTTCTCCACTGGTTCTGTAGTGTGTTCAAAGCTTTCCTTTTAGCTGTGAATGGAATGTTTTTCTAAGCACTAAAACAAAGCCTTATTAGACCTAATTTATGCATAAAATAGTATTCCTGAGGATTTTTATTTTGCAAAGTATATAATAAATTAATCTAAATAGGAAACATAGTTGGAAAAACTTGTTTATAGCAAATATTTGTTTTAATTTGAGCTGATCTTTCCAGGAAATCCAAAGTGAATTAGGGTTGACTGGAAGTTATACAACTAAGAGTTAAGTTATACTTTTAGGATGGGGTTAGGCTTTAGAGCTAAAGGTTTGTTTTAGAATTGGGATTGGGGTGAGAAAGGGAGTAAAGCTAGCGCTAAGGCCAGCGTTGGCTTTAGGGGTAGGATTCGGTGGGTCTGGGTTTCGAATAGGCCGGGGCTGGTGTTGACAGAGTGAAGGGCGGAGGTACCTCTGGTCAGCTTGCTGCTGGTTCGCTTTGGGAGGCGAGTTCTGAAGCCGACGTGGTTGTGGGAACTTTGCTGGCACTCTGCCTGTCGGGACGTTAGAGGGCCCGGTCAGCAGCAGCTTCTCCTTCAGTGTCCTTGAGAGCTGTCTGTAGGCAGGCAGGCTGCCGGGGCCTTGCTCCTCATCCGTAAGACACATGCAGGGCGACTTGGCTGTGGGTTTGTCTGTATTCTGGACACAGGTCTCTTCTATTCTCACCTCAGCCGCACGGACACTGGGACAGACGCTACAGCGTGGGGAGAGCCAGTGGCTGGGGGGGGGACGGAGGGGGGGACACAGCTCAGGAGCGGGCAGTCACCCACCACAGCAGACCGATGGAGGTACTCAAAGGGAAGATCGTGTGTAAAATACTCTGTAAATATTCCTATGACTTAAAGGTGCAATATTTTATTTTGTACAATATGTAATAAAGACATGGAACCTATATTTTTATTACCAACAGCACTTCTTGCTGCATTGCTTTGCCTTTATAGCTGAGGTCCATTTGCTGGGATGCTTTTATTATCCTTCCGCGGACATTCCTGTGTACGGTGTTTGACTACTGGTTTTATGAGAGCTGTTTCTTTTCTTATGATCCTTAAGAAACGCAGCAATAAACTTCCTTTGGTTATTCCGTGGCACCTTCTAAGTGCTGGTGGCGTGCGTGTGCTTCGGGTCCCCTTGGGCACGGCCCCTCAGCCACGCCTCGCTGGCCGGCCGCAGCATCGGTGAGCTCAGCACTCTGTACCATCCTTTAGAGGGTGGGCTTCAAGGTGTAGGGGACATGCGCAGTGTTTGGCTCTAATTTCCTCCTCCCAACTGTGTGAATCTTATAGGTCATATTAAAAGAGTGTCAACTGCCGAAGAGTAGATTGAGCCCCAAATGGCTGTCTTCAACAGTGTAGAAACAGATGGGCGTTGAGGAGGTACTAATACACTTTAGTCTGTAATGTATTTATCTGTTTTTGAAGACATTTTTAGAGCAGTTTTGGCTTCACAGCAGAATTGTGTAGAAGGCAGAGGAATTTTTACAAGATGTGTAGGTAGATTGCACCTTTCTTCAATGTCTGTTTATCTCTCCATTAACTACATGCCCTACAGAGCTGTGTGTCTGTTACAAGCAATTAACCCACATCAGTGCTTTATGATGATCCAGGACCTATAGTTTTCCTGAGGATCCTCTCTCAGTGTTGCACATCCTGTGGGTCCTTTTTGTTGTTGGATATGGGGTTTGAACTCTGGGCCTGGGCGCTGTCCCTGAGCTCTTCAGCTCAAGGCGAGCACTCTAACACTTGAGCCACAGCGCCACTTCTGGTTTTCTGGTGGTTTATTGGAGACAAGAGTCTCACTTTCCTGCCCGGGCTGGCTTTGAACCGTGATCCTCAGATCTCAGGCTCCTGAGTAGCTAGGATGACAGGCGTGAGCCACTGGCGCCCAGCTCCTGTGGGTTCTTGTGGGACAAAGCAGGCTTCCCTGCTCTGATCACTCAGCCCTCTCTCCTTGTAAGTTTTGTGAAGTGTGTACAGTCAGCATCTTATCGACACCACTTGTTGCCAAGATTGTCTTTGCTCCATTATGTTGGTTTTGCTCTTTTTTCCCTGACAGGTGACTCGGTTTTGTAGATCTATTTCCAGGTGACCTATTCTGTTCCACTGACCAACCCTTTTGCTGATAGCACACTGTCTGGACGGTTGTCGCTGTCCCTCCCTTTGGGTTGTGGAGGGTTGGTGTGGACGCTGGGTGAGAGCTGCCTTTCTGGGAGGCGGCACTGAGTGGACAGGAGCTACAGTGAGGACAGGATCAAAGGCTCTGGCTGGTTGGCTGGACACTGTGCTTTGAAAGCATCTCCTCACACTGCCTCCGTCTCCTGGCTCATGAGGTTTACGTCCGTTTCTAGGCTGAATTTCAGGAAGGAAAGCTGTGAACTTGACAAGTCCGCTTTTGTGTGGGCTCCCGACCTCCCCTCCATTCTTCCTGCCATGGAAGTCCTTCTTTAATTTTAAATTAGGCTTATTTGTTAATTTGTGTAGGTCAGTTGGGTTGATAGCAAAACTTGAGGGAGACTTCCCACCAACCCCACTGGACCCACACACAAGCCGCCTCTGTCAACAGCCGCGACAGACCTGAACATCCGTAACAGAGTGACAGCCACACATTGCCACACAGAGTGCATAGCTGATGTGGGGTTCTCTGCAGCCAGTGTGTCGCTGGTCAAGCCACGCAGCCATTGTTTCTAAGTCCCAATTCCTCAACGAGACCATGCAAGGAGAACGGGTAGAAGTGGGACGCGGTGGGGATGAAGACGTCCCACTAACTTCTCTCTGAATTGTCCTCCTGTCATCAGACTCTCTCAGGTTCGTGTACTGCCTTCTGCTGTGGGGCAGACTGGTAAACGCTGTTGGTTTCCAGTGCTGTTAGAAGGCGGTGTGTTCCGGTGTCTGAAGGAGATGCGGAGGGGGAGGGGGGCTGCTGGCCGCGCACACGGCTGCCCTGAACTCAGTCCTGAGGTCACACCGGCCCTGATCTGGAAAGCTCGCGCTTCCCTCTCAGATTCAGCTCGAGGCTCATCTCCTTAGGAAGATTTATGGAATGACAGGTGAAGTGTCTCAAGCCTTATGTGCCCCTGCCCCTGCTTTCACACCTACTTAATACGGTCAGATGGCAGGACATCATAACTGTGTCTTCAGCTGTGGCACAGTGCGCCAGGAAACCCAGGGGACGTCTTGGTGAGGGTGTCCCACTGCGTTATGGAAGATGGGCCTGGGTGAGAGAGCGTGATGTTACCCAGCTGTCCATGTGATTACGTAGTAATGCTTTCTATTTAAAGACTACCTACTGAAGTATAGCTTTAACCAACATAGGAATTTATTAACATGCTTTTTTTTCTGAAGAAAACTCGATACAGAAATGATTTCATTAGTCCATTCACTTAATTATCGCCACATGGAAATATAAAATTTCATATTTGTGCTTTTCACTAATGAAAGGGCAAATTACTTTCAAATAATTAGAAATATTTAAGCAAGTATAAATTTATTCTTAAGTGTATTTTGAAATAATTCTGAAATCATAAAAGGCTAAGATTCACTTTGTGCCAAATCATATCCTTCCATTGTGCAATCACTGATTTAAACCCCCGACGACAGTTTTCTTTACTAGGAGCTTTTCAGCATTGCTACCTTCCTCCCTGGAGGGTTTCCTGCAGAGGTGGTGGGGGTGGCAGGGCCCATCCGGGCGGCCCGGGGGGTCCGCGCAGTGACAGCAGTGAGCACTCCACCCGCACCACCGCGCTCCCGCCGCCCCAGCGCCGCCTTCTCTGCGGCCAGGCGGGGTGTTTGTGAAGTGGGGGAGGCCAGGCTTCCCTCACACATCCAGACTGCTCATAAGCTCCGAGCAAACTGCCAACGGGGTCACCTCTCAGTCCCTGCTGCAGGCTAGGAAATGACTGACGATCCCAGGCTGAAACGGCAGACGCAGCTGACGCACTGCCAGCCCTTTCACTTGATGGATGAAGACGTCGAGGTGAGTCTGTGAGGTGGGCCGAGGATAGTCTGCTTTTACACGTGAGGCACAGCTCAGAGACAGGACCACGGGACTCAGGTAATGGATGAGAACGTGAGCTCGAGTCCTGACCCCGGCTCTCGAGAGCCGAGCCCTGCCACACCACAAAGCCTGTGTGACTTGAGGAGCAGTGCGTGCACTGGCAGCGACAACCTTGGCTTGGCGGGCTCTGGGCCAGCCTTGAAGCCAGAGGAGAGGGAATCCTGTTTTCTTGGAAGAGGAATCCTCTTTCAGTGTCGCTCGCTGTTGTCTTGTGTGAGTGGCTGTGTGGGTCAGTGGGAAGGGACGGTAGCCGCCCTGCAGCAGCAGTGGCTATGGGCTGTGAGCACAGCCATGGACTGCGCTCACCCCCCCGCAGGAATTCTGGGGAGGGCCATCTTGGCTGAGACAGGAGTTCATGTGGATTTTCAGGATTCTGATTTCCTATCGTACATTTCCCAGTTGGTTTAAACATCTCAAAGTGGCTTGTTGTGCCTCTCATAGTATCTTCTACACTATAAAAACTGGGCCCTGGGCCTCTCTAAGTGGACCCGTCTTCCCTACCCGGTGACCTTGCGGAAGAGCCGGTGACCTTGGGAGTTTGTGGTTTCAAACTTGTAGCCACTGGGAAAAGGGCCGCTGGCGGGGCAGACTTTGCGCTGCTTTGGGGTGAAGTCCGCCGAGTAGACGGTGGAGCCCTGGAAGGGGCTGGGGCCCCGCCGCGCTGCCCCCATGGGCCTGTGGCCACAGCGAGCCTCCTCCGGGGGCCCGGGCAGCCCCTTCCTCCTGGCCGACCTGACTGCCAGCGGATGGGGCACGAAGTCATCCTGGAACGTGGTTGCGTTCCCAAACCTCACTGTCGGGGGATGGTAGGTGTGCTCCTGCTTGCAGAGTTCACGATTCTGAAGGTTCCAAGGTCTATAGTCATCTTGAAAAACAAAGCAAACAACAAAGCACCTTTACATCTTCTAAGAACCATGTCGGTTCCTTGTCAAGCATCTCACTTCCCCTGGAAATCTAAACTCGAGCATCGGCACAGAATTTCCCATCTCCCTTTGCATTTGTTCCTTTTCCCCTTCATCTCCACCTGCCTCTGCCCCTTCACCCACTTCTGCGCAGTAACCCCAGCTCCAGCTTCTCTGACTACACAGACTGTGGGTAGTTAGTGGAAGCCGCGTTCGGGTGGGACAGTGCAGGGAATTAGTCTCATCTCCACAAACTGGCTAGGATTTTAAGCATAACTCATAAAATGATGAGGGGAGCCTGGACATCCTGGGCTTAAAATAAAAACGTGTTCCCTGACGTGGATGACGTATTAGAACATGGGCTGAGGTCCGTGTGGTGTCTACTGGAGTAGAGTCTTCTTCTAAAAAGAAAAGTCCCTCATCCTTGGTGTTTCCACCAGGAGCTGGGTGATGGGCTAAGGTGCGGGCACTTGGGAGAGGACGCACGAGCCAGGGTAGAGCCTGAGGATTACCAGTGATACCAGGCAGGCCGGCAAGGACGGATGGCGGGGAGCCAGGTGGAAGAAGAGGCTAGCGATGCTGTGGCCGAGCTGGAGAGCTCACAGAGGTGCACAGAGGGTGCGCTCCAGGCAGACCGGAAGGAGGCCCAGCGGGCAGAGGGGCCACTTGGCAGAGTGGCCATCGGAGGGTGCCAAAAGAGTACCCGGAAGTCAGGTACCCAGTGGAGAAGAGGCAGCCCCTCCCTCCTGCTCCCTCCCCCCCCCTGTTCCCCTTCCAACCCCCCCCCCCCTCCGCTGGCATCCTTTTCCCAGGGAGCTTTTCTGCTCTTTACAGATAGGAAAACCGTGACACCACTTTGAGAGGGAGTCAGGGATGTTATTGAAGGCCCTTGCTCATAAAGCGGCTCGCAGGAAACAGTGTTCTGTGAGCGAACAGAATGTTTTCCCCTGACCACGCCAACTGTGATTTAAAGGAAGCCCCACAAAGCCGGGACGGGCAGACAGCACTTGTTAGTAAGGGCTTCTGTCTTGTCAGCTGGTTTCCTTCCGTTTCTTTAGTGGTTGCCGGTTTCTTCTGGACTGGCCAGGTAGGAGAGGCTGAGGCTTTGAGTCATAGTCTGTGTCTCAACCCTCGGAAGCCACAGGTGAGGCATAAAGGGGCAGCCGCGTGCAAGACTTCATTCAGGAAGAGGCGCTGGACTCAGTCCGCAGGACACGGCCTGCTTTCCCTCTTTAGCGGTCTTTGTCAGTCCTCGTCTACCTTCAGATGCCTCAGTGCTTCTCTGGAGGAGGTGAGACAGAGGCTGCTGCTCTTTCTGGGATAGTACAAGTTAACCCAGGTCTTTTGGTCCTGTAGGCTTCCAATATTTTAGGCAATTTTGTTGTCCTGCCACTGACCCTCAGCGTTTTTCTAGTATGCATACTAGGCCTTGAACTCAGTGCTTCAAGCTCTTACTCAGCAGCTGGCACCTTACTACGTGAGCCACACCTCCACTTCTGTGTTTTTGCTGGCTGGACATAGGAATTTCATGGATTTTCCTTCCAGGACTGGCTTTGAATCAACATCTTCAAATCTCGGACTCTGGAGTCACTAGGATTTACAGACGTGAGCCACCAGCGGAAGGCCCCTGGAAGCAGCGAGGCACCAGTGTGTGGGTTCCTTATAGTGATTCTTTTAGTTCCTCCGGCTGCTTTAAGGATTTTGTCATCCTTTCCTTCCCAAGTGACATTTTCTTCTTCTTACCAATTTATTCTGCTTTAGCTCTCTAACCTTCCTGGACCTGAACTCTGATGTCATTCGCTGGTTTTGGAAAATTCCTTCTACGAGGTCTTCAGACAATGCTGCAAATGTGTTCACATTTGGCTCATTTAAAAGTGTCTCTGCTTCAGGTGCTCAAAACCTGCATTTTCTCTCCTTGTGTTCTGCTTTAGGTAAGTGCATTGATATGTCCCAAGTCCAGATTCCCCACCAGACCGTGTGGTCCATTGGTGACTCAATCCTCCCTCCCTCCCTTTCTCTCACACATCACTGAGAATTGAATCGAGGACTCGTCTTGGGTCTACCTGTGTCGCACAGTGCTTTCCACACAGGGTCTTTAGCTAAGTTAGCCAGCGCTATCTTTGAACCACTGTCCTACCTCCATCTGCCAAGCAGTTGGGATTTTAGGCATGTATCACAACTGGCCATGAAAGGCATTCGTCTTCATTTTGATTGTATCTTTTTTTGGGGGGGATATCTGGTCGTGGGGCCTGAACTCTGGGCCTGGGCGCTGTCCCTCAGCTCTTCAGCTCAAGGCTAGCGCTCTACCACTTGAGCCACAGCGCCACTTCAGGCTTTTTTTCCTTACTTATGTGGTGCTGAGGAATCGAACCCAGGGCCTTATGCATGCAAGGCAAGCGCTCTACCACTGAGCCACCTTCCCAGCCCGATTATATCTTTTTTTTTTTTAACTCTAGCTATTTCCATTTCGCTTTTATAGTTTCCATCTGTTAAAACTTTCCATCTGTCCATTAAGTTTTCCACCTTTTCCATGACAACTTTTAATATTAGTCATGGTTTTTAACCAGATCCAGTATCTGGGCCACTCATCAACCAGTTATCTGTCTCTTGGCAGTCCTTCTACTTCCTTCTTCTTTGTATAATTATCATTTGAAAGCTAGGCATCATGGGTAGCACAGATAATGATATGTACACACAGGTCTCCAGTGATTGGCAGCTGCGTTGGTCCAATTATGGTAGGCTGTCTGGGGTTTGCTGTTGCTATGGCGCCTTCCACCTCTTTCCTTTGGCCATGCCTTGTGCTCGCTGGAGACTGGTCTGCTGGAGGGGTTTCTTGGTGCCTGCTCTAGACTCCTCTCCAGGCTTTCTCTTTACACCCCCACTCAGAGACCACCCCTCTTCCTGAGAGCACACAGCAAGTGCTTGTTAGGTGGTGCTGTGTGGCGTGAGGCTTGGTGTGCGTGTTGGGTAACCGCATTGGCCCAGCTTCAGTCTGGGGCCCCAGAGGCAGCGCTTTCCCAGTGCTTGGTCTCTTCTCTTGATTGGCAGGTATCAGCAGATACTCAGAGTCAGCCATGGCTAGTTCCAGGCCAACCTCCTGTTCCTTTGGCTCATTTTTCTTCTCCCTGAGCTATAAGTCAGTTTCTCACTGGGGATGACAGATCACTGCTTCTACTTCAGTGGATTACTGCTTCATTCTGAAGCTTGTCTTTTGTAGAATACCGACCATGCCCTCCTCCAAGCCTCTACAGCAGCAGCAGCTCTCTGATCTCCTCCCTTTCTGGGGAGCTCGCGTGCTACACGTGAGTGCACCTGGATCTCAGCAGCCAAGTGCCACACGCCCAATCGTTCTCCACAGTGTGTCCCTTTACCACACACAGCTTTAAACTCAGGCAGCACGCTGGAGAGTTTATAAACCACAGTGCAGAGTGCTGGGCTGGCACATGCAGAAGTTAAAGGCTGTGCTTGTAGCTATTGTATAATTAAAGCATGCGTCATGACTCTGGTTGGCAAGGGCACCACTCTCACAAAAAGGTTTGATGCTAGGACCCTTAATATCAGGACGTTTCTTTCAGAGATGCAATTACATTGTCTATAAACAAAAATATAGAATAGTATCTATTATCAAAATAGCCTGGTTTTTAAACGAAGACCTCAATCTCCCACAAGCAATCATCAGATAGGTTCTTTGTAGAACCTGGTCGTTCACTGTCAGATGCTATTCCTCCAAGCCAGTTAGCAGCGGAAAAGTAACCCATGCTGTCTGTGCTGGAGTCTTCTACGGTTAGCAAGCACCGTCGCTTCAGGATGGGTAAACATTCCCAGACTCTGTCTCAAGAATCATCTGCTTAAAGATGGACGCTTCCCTCCACGCTGCTCTTCATCTATGAACAAGTAAGGTTTTGTTTCCTGTCTCCTAACTATATAGATTGGGTTGGAACTCGAAGAATTGCTACTCATTTAACCTTTTCAAAGACTTCAAAATCTCAGTGTCAACCCATGCTAGGATGGGAAGAAAGTGACTAAGCTGACACGGTCAAGGCCTCATCAGTGCAGCTCACCGGATGAGAGAAGAGCCTGGCCTCTTAACCGTTCTACCCGGGATGGCGCTTGGTTGGTTGATTTGGGATTTTGCTATACAACACCACTTTGACCAAAGAGAGGAAAGAATTTTCCTACACTATGGTGGCTAAGCAGGGCAACTCACCAAAATCACCGTTTGCTCTTAAACCTCTAAGTTCTAGGACTTTGGCGCCATTTTGAAATGGAAAGTTACCTTTATAGGTTGGGACAGTATCCAACTTTCCCTTTTTAAGTTGTTTTCTTTCCAAAGGCCGGACTATTACCACAGGCTGCACTGTGTGAGAATTAAAATCTCGTTTGTAGGTAGTACCAAAATCAATCTTCCCCTGCTTCGGCTTATATTCTTCTCGGATGTGGCGAGGTGGCTGGATCACTTCGTAAGGGCGGTAGTCTGACCTGCAATATTTACACATTTGGAACATGGCCTCACAAGTTCTTTTATTTCAGTGATTTTGGTACTGAAAATTTCAAAGGCTTTTCTTACCTTAGAAGTCTAAGATAGTAAAATGATCATACTTGATAATTTGAAAGAAGAAATTAAATTTGTTTATACCTATCTAGTGAACTTTCCAGAGCACTGAAACAGAACCAGCTAATTGGATGCTAAGTAAATGGAATTCTAAAGCTCCTGAATTTTTTTCTAGCATATAAGGAAACTTCCAGTGAACAGTTTAATGAACCTGCAAAGTTATGCTCTCCTTGGTCAAAACCCTTGTTTATGGTTCCTAAGACAACTCAGCATACTCTCTGGGTGCTCCCGGTAGAATGTCTGAGACTCTGGCCTTCTGCACTCGGCTCTCACAGACACATAATCCAACCTGGTCTTATATAGCACCCTGGGCCCAAGGGAGATGGCAGACCTTCAGAGGGTCGGGGAGACATTGCAGGGACGCAGACAAAACCAAACACGGCCAGAGCCTGGCCTGGGCCCCGTCACCAGCCTCGGTTCTCGGGGCTTCCTCTGCTCTGGCTGCCCTCCTCTGAGGACTCCCAGTGCTCTGTGCTCCTTCCTGCTACACACTACGCTTCTGGAATGTGCCTCCACCTCCGCAGTCCAGCTCACTGCTCAATCCCTTCAGGGGTTAGCTCATTTCTCTCATCTTGATAAAGTTGAGCCCATGACATGTCAGAAGACAGAAAACAGATCAGAGATGCAAAGAGCAGAGGAGACGCAGACATAGCAATTCAGGAACTCCCACAATCCTTCAGGTGTTGGTGACATTAGAAAGTACACAAAGAAGAGATATTTTAGGAGGTTAAAAAATCAATACAAAATTTTCCTCCCTTCTGTTTTTGGCAGCTTGACTTAATTGTCATTTTTTTCCCCCTCAAGTTGTGATTTAACTAGTTTCTTGCTTCTTGGATTGTTTCATCTTAAATCAACTAAATAGCTAAATTTAAATAGTAAGAAAACTTTATTAAGACCCGAGAGTTGAGAGAAAAGTAAAGCAAAATCGTTGCTCAATATTTACTTAAATGTAGTTACTCCTTCCATTTTAGCACGGTATGCTTGAAATTGTTGCTTGGGTTTAAGACTTGGAGGAGGCAGAACATTGCCATATGTAGGGAACTTTTCCAGATACTCGGTTGTGGGGTGAAATACGCCAGCACTGTCATAAATCCTTGTGGCTCCTTGTGGACAACGATGCTGCCTGTGCAAACAAACACACTGAAAGATTGTTCTGCTTTACCCAACGTTTCACGCGGTCGCTGCATTTTACCCAGAGTACTCCAAAGAACTCAGAATTTCTAGAAAACAAAAGAAAACCCACAGCCATGCATAGAAAAATAACACACACTGTGGTGTATTCTCACATTTGAGCTACACAAAGCTGAGCTGCTATCAGGTGAAGCTCCTGAAGATGCTTCACTCTTGCACATGCTCAGGCTGGGAACTGCGGGAGCGTGGCAGGCTGGCGTGTGTTTTGTTTGCGAGGGTGTGGTGGAGGCAGAGAGCGGCAGCTGGCAGCCGTTGGGCAACACCCTGGCTTACAGGGCCAGTCTCTGACTCAGCAGCTTATGACTGTGGCTGACACCGTGCTCCTGGGCCTGCCTTTACCTCTGACTGTGCAACCCAGTCCTAGAAGCTTATTTTGAATTTTTTTTTTTTTTTGGGTGGGTTGCAGGCCTGAACTCTTGGCCTGGGCGCTGTCCCTCAGCTCTTCAGCTCAAGGCTAGCACTTGAGCCAGAGCGCCACTTCCAAGCCTTTTCTGCTTAGGTGGTACTGAGGAATCGAACCCAGGGCCTCATGCATGCAAGGCAAGCACTCTACCACTGAGCCCCTGAAAATGGTCTATTTTTAGTTCTTTCTAATGAGTGACATAGTTTGTTAAACTAACCAGAGTACATTAGATTGTTCATCACAAAGAACCCTGACTGAGTCAGCCATGTGGTATCATACATGTGACATTTCCATCAAGGACAAACCACATACATGATGACAGTCCCATGAGATCTGATCACCTAGTGACATCTTAGCCACTCTAGTTACTGTAAGTTCATTCTGTGGTACCCACGTGACTACAGTACCTAACACACTTCTCAGAACCATAAGCGCAGCATGGCTGGATAGCAACTAAGCAGTAGTATTCAGTTTTTAAGACAGCTGTTGAGAAAACATTTTCAAAGTGGGTTGTAGGTGCCAAAGGGGTGGGGTGAGTGGTGCCCCGTACCAGTAGCTCGTAACTGGTCAAAGGTGAGACGGAAAGCAGCAGAGGCACCCCCTGGAAGACACTGAGCTTCAGTGGGGGGCATTTTGGAAGACATTTTTACTTTGTTCAAAGCCCATCAAGAAACGCCTCTTTCACTGCCAGTGGCTCAGCTTTTTGCATTTCACACTGCCTGAAAAAAAGATGTCTCTCCCCTCCCTTGCCCCAAAACATAGTAAAGACATTTCCTGATGGCTGTCTGGGAAAGGAACTTAGGTTGATACACATTAAAGTTAGGAGAAATTAAAATGTCTTCTTGCACACCAGAGTTCTTGGGTTCACACCTCAAAAGTAAGCATCTTCTCACCGGCTATCGTGCTGTGCATTCCCTTTGAAGAGGACTGCCAACGGGAAGGGCTGGGCTTGCTCATCTTTACTAAGCACATAGTGGCCTAATCCCTGGGTCAACAGAGTAGCTCAGGACGAGAAGCCTGTCTATAGGTGTGGGGGTTGTTGGCAGAACTTTACAATCCTGGGTTTCTGCCAGGCCGGCCGCAGGAGGCACTGTGCCCAGTGGGAGAAGGGAGGGCAGTCACATCTGGTCCCACCTAGAGGATGGGGAGCTGCAGAGGAGCTGTGCCCGGGCTGAGGACCAGAGGCTTCGCACACACACACACGCAGGCCGCAGACAGGGGCCTCGCACGCACACAGGCTGCAGACAGGGCCTCGCACGCACACAGGCCGCAGACTAGGGGCCTCGCACACATGCAGGCCGCAGACTAGGGGCCTCGCACGCACACAGGCTGCAGACTAGGGGCCTCGCACACACACAGGCCGCAGACTAAGGCCTCGCACACACGCAGGCCACATGCCAGGGCCTCGCATGCACACAGGCTGCAGACTAGGGGCCTCGCACGCACACAGGCCGCAGACTGGGGCCTCGCACGCACACAGGCCGCAGACTGGGGCCTCGCACGCACACAGGCCGCAGACTAGGGGCCTCGCACACATGCAGGCTGCAGACAGGGGCCTCGCACACACGCAGGCCGCAGACTAGGGGCCTCGCACACACACAGGCCGCAGACTAGGGCCTCGCACACACGCAGGCCGCAGACTAGGGGCCTCGCATGCACACAGGCCGCAGACTAGGGCCTCGCACACATGCAGGCCGCAGACTAGGGGCCTCGCACGCACACAGGCCGCAGACTAGGGGCCTCGCACGTACACAGGCTGCACACCGGACCTCGCACGCACGCAGGCCACAGACTAGGGGCCTCGCACGCACGCAGGCCGCAGACTAGGGGCCTCGCACGCACACAGGCTGCAGACTAGGGGCCTCGCACGCACACAGGCTGCAGACTAGGGGCCTCGCACACACACAGGCCGCAGACTAGGGGCCTCGCACGCACACAGGCTGCAGACAGGGGCTCACACGCACGCAGGCCGCAGACTAGGGGCCTCGCACGCACACAGGCCGCACACCGGACCTCGCACGCACGCAGGCCGCAGACTAGGGGCCTCGCACGCACGCAGGCCGCAGACTAGGGGCCTCGCACGCACGCAGGCCGCACACCGGGGCTCGCACGCACACAGGCCGCACACCGGGGCTCGCACGCACGCAGGCCGCAGACTAGGGGCCTCGCACGCACGCAGGCCGCAGACGTCCTGCACCGCCACCGTCCCTTCGCGGGGCACGCGTCCTCACCCGCAGTTACAGATCTGACACAGGCACCGCACGCTCATGGCCTCCGCTCGCCGCGG
>NW_012267231.1:668858-716857 GCF_000151885.1 Dipodomys ordii | reverse complement strand
CCTGAAGCTTCCCCGCCGCCCCGCCTTCCTGGACGAGCAGACTCGTCCCTGCTCCCTGACTTTCAGGCTGCGTCCTGCCCAGCAATAAACGTTTCGGTTTCAGGGGTCAGGGGTCGGAGCAGTTGAGCGACAGCCCTGAGTCACTCGTCACACCTGTTTAACAACTAGTCACGGAGGTCCGTAACCATGGTGCTCAATAGCGTGGCTAAGACGGTCCAGCTGCAGAAGAACGCCGCCAACATCAGGAACATCTGTGTCTTGGCTCACGTCGACCACGGTAAGCAGCTCGTCTACACGCCTCGTCTCCTTCGCGGGAGGAGGTGTGTCCCTGCGGCTCTTAATGGCTGGGCTGGGGCGCTGGAGGCTGCTTGTTCCGAAGCCAGTCTGTGGCCCTGCGCTCAACCGAAGTGAGCGTGGTGAACTAAGGTTTAGAGTTCTCCTATAGAGCGTGCCTAGGTTTAAACCAGAACTCGATGTTTTGTTAAATTGTGCACATTTCTTAAATGGCTTTGTGTGCAAAATCCCCATAGTTCTGGTAACCACGCCCCAGGCCTTTGAATAGAATTTTATTTAACTCCTCAGGCATTTGTGGGAAAGCTGCTAAGTTTGAAGTCTTTTGTTAGGTTTATCAGGAGGCAGACTTTTGTGAGTGCCTTGCTCCCCAATCCTAGAGGAGCATTTAGGGGTGACAGAGGGCTGGGTCAGATATATGAGAGAAATGTGGATTGTAAGCATTGGAAGAACTCAATGACTGAGCTTTAGGGTGGGTTAGGAAAGGTGTCAGAGTAGTTAACGTTGGGGATGCTCCACCAACAGGGGCTCAGGAAGACAGATGGGGCATCATTGTAAGCTGCAGGGGAGGGAGGAGAGAAGCCCGGGACCCAGGGCAGAGATACCTCAGACAGACTGTGTAGTAACTGTAGCGTTATTCACGCTGAGTCGGCTTCTTCCTTCCCGTAGCCACTGCCCTGCCGTTGGACTGGATGAGTGGAATAAAGAGGCCATGTGCTCTAGCTCTGCAGTCAGACAACTTGAGTTTAAAAGTCCCATTTTGAAGTTTACATTTTTCAACTACAATGTATAGCATGTGTAAAGTAGAACTGAAATCGCAGCTACCTTTTAGTCTGTAAGGATTAAACGTGATGGTAGTGAGAATCCCTTGGCAAGAATGTAAATACTTTATTGTGAATGTGGTTGCTAACATTTTTATTAGGTTGTAGGGAGCCATTAGGGAAAGAATAAAGCAGGGTAATAGTATAATCAAGTGGTAGATTAGATCAGACAAGTTGAAGAGCTTGGGGTGGATTGAACAGGGGAGGTGGTAGGCCCTTGGCCACTGGTATAAACACTGGAGTATGGGAACTGGGAGAGAGAGATAATGGGTCCTTTACAGGTGAAGCCAGCTGAGAATGAGTTTCTGTACAAATCACTGACCAGCTCTGCTCTTCAGTGAGTTTGTGGGGTTATATTGCACACATTTTGAGGACATGAGGTCTGAAAATAGTTTTGTGCTCTTTAAAATCGGTCTCTGTGTGTGCAAAACAAACTTAAAATGGTGTTAAACTGGTATTCTAGAAAACTCAGATGAGGCTAATGAGCTCCACAAGATGAGAGTACCCTATCCATGTCCTTCTGGGTAGTGTTCTGTACAAAAGACTGTAAAACTTAACAAATTCTTACGACAGGACGTTAAATCCATAGGTCAGTCAGCCCACCAACCCCTTTAAAAAGACAGATTTTTAATGTTATTTTTAACAGGAAAAACTACTCTTGCTGATTGTCTTATATCTAGCAATGGAATCATCTCCAGCCGCCTGGCAGGCAAGGTATGTTGTTACATTTGATGAATACTTGTTGGAATATTGGAGCCACTTTTTGTGTTCTTTAATTATCTAAAAAAATTCTAAAATGTTCTTACGGCTGAGAAACTGCCCTTCTATTAAGCTAGTTAAAGTCGATACTGAGATAACGATATCTGGGCATTGCTTTGTGCTGGTATATATTAGTAACGTACAAGGGTGAATGTGTACAAGTTAAATGATTGAGAGAAATTTCAGAGAAACAAGGTGAGTTGGGTGGTTTGAAGCCATCAAGTGATGGGAAATCATTTGGATAAACATTAATTTGTGTGGTGTATATAATTAGAAGGACGCATTTGTCCAGGGACTCCTGGGAGAGAAAGCATGCTGATAGGGACACCACGCCTGGAAGACTAGAGTTCAGAGTTCCAAGTACCAGAGGAGGATTCTGGGCCTGGGTGCTGCCCCTCAGCTCTTCAGCTCAAGGCTAGCACTCTACCACTTAAGCCACAGCACCACTTCCAGCTTTTTTCTTTTTTGTTTATGTGGTGCTGAGGAATCGAACCCAGGGCCTCATGCATGCAAGGCAAGCGCTCTACCACTGAGCCACCTTCCTAGACCCCAGAGGATGGATTCTTAAGCTCAACTGTCATAATGAATATAGTGCTTTCAAAATAAATTTAAAAGATTTTTGTTTCTACTGTGAGTTGGAAGGGCATGGAATAATTAACTTAGCAGTAGAAAAATAAAGAGATGTTCCTGTCCTTACTGAATCTCAGATAATCTAGGATTTAATCAGCAGATTTACTAGTTAACCAGGAATGGTAGGACAAGGAGATGGAGAAGCAGGTAGAATCAGCAGCGTAGAGACAGGAGATGTACAGGTAGAATGGCACTGGGATCATTTGCCTTAGGGAGCTAGCTCAAGGTTGAGTATAGTAATGGAGCGCTTTTATTTTCTGTACTAGAGAAGTTAGAAGGAATAAAATAACCAAAAAGGATGAAAGAATAGTAAAGTAATGAAATATGGACTATTTTCTAGAAAGGATCAGTGAATGATAGCAAAAAACCAAAAATTGTAGACACTTGTAATACTTAAAAGAGTGAGCTAATGTGGACTGGCCCTTAACAGTGTTGGTTACTGATCCATCATTGTGATACGGTGTACTCTCCCTCAGCTGGCTGTCCTTCTCAGCCTCTGTCCCTAGTGAAAAACAAGCAGCTCTGTAGGGTCCGTCTGGTTCTTTGGGAATGAGGGTGCAGCTGTTGTCTTTCCAGAAGCTCTGTAGGGTCCGTCTGGTTCTTGGGAAGTGAGGGTGCAGCTGTTGTGTCTTTCCAGTTGCGGTACCTGGACAGCAGGGAGGACGAGCAGGTCCGGGGGATCACCATGAAGTCCAGCGCCATCTCACTACATTTCGCCCAAGGTAAACCAGCCTGTGTTTGAGGAAAGGAATTTTCCATCTTCAAGGCATCTTCTCTTTCTGAATTAATTGCTTGCTTCAGTTTCTTTATGCTCCATGTATTTCATTCTGGCCTCTCCAGATAGTGTATTGTCAGAGTCAGGCTGACCAGGCCTGGATGCAGATGGGGACCTCTGGAGGGCAGAAGAACTGGCAGGTCACACCTGTGGATTCTTCACCAGGAGTCAAGAGCCCTGGGACGTGGCCGGCTCACCCTTAGTGTTGCATTTGCTGGAGGCATGCGTGTTCTGCCCCATGGCCTGCACAGTAGATGTGGCGTTGCCATTGTCGTAGTAGCCTGCCGTCCCTGAATTAAGATAGTAACACTAGGGATTCTCTAATAGAAGTGTAGTGGATAAGTGTGTGAGATAATGTTCACTGATGCTCACCAAAAATTTATTACTCTCAGAAAACAGCCAACCACATAAATGCTAGTGGAAGAATGGCTAAGTAAATGAACATGCGCATGCTGTGAAGTATTATGTAGCCGTTAAATGCCTCATCTGTGTGTAATTATACAGAAGAGTGTGTTGAGAGACCAAGAAGCAGTAGCAGAGTATTTTTGTGTAAGATAGGAGTGGTTTAAGACGTGTGTAGATAAAGGTGTTGGAAAGGCACATAGCAACTTTAGCAGTGCCTTCTCCAGGAACTGAACTAACTGGACTGTGGCAACATTGTACTTTTCAGAATATTTACTTTGTTCTGTTGAAAAAAAAAACTGCACAAAAATGTATATTTTTATAACTTGATGAAAACAATAAAGACTTGTTTCCTAGTGAACTGACCCGTGGTTCATCCTTCTCAGTGTTGAGTCTGGCACTGGTACCAAGGGACACACTGTATATGGGGTGTAGATATTCTTTTTGGTAGCAGTCTCAAAACTGTTTTTGTACCAAATCAAAAGCTATTAGTCACATGAATTCCCTAATGCTTTATTAAATTCCTCTCGTATTGTAAAGTACGTCTCCTTAATATTATATATTGTGATGTATATCCAGAGAAGGTAGTTGATGATCTCTGTTTTCTCAGTGAATTGAAGCCTTTAATCTTCTGTATTTATATTATGTTAACTGGACGATTCTTCCTGGTTGGTTGTAGTTGCTGGGCTCTGCATTTTGTCTCTAGTCATCCTTGTCTCCTGTTTAGACTACGTTATTCAAGGCCAATTGGTATGCCGTCAAATTCACCCAGTGAGAGCTGGGAATGTGGCTCAGTGGTAGAGTGCTTGTATAACATGCATGAAGCCCTGGGTTCGATTCCTCCGTACCATATAGACAGAAGAAACCAGAAGTGGAGCTGTGGCTCAAGTGGGAGAGCACTAGCCTTAAGCAGAGAGGCTCAGGGACAGAGCCCAGGCACTGAGTTCAAACCCAAGGACTGGGAAAAAAAAGTTTACCCAGTTGACCTCCGCAGTTAGAATTGACTTGTCTTTCAGGTATGGTGTTGTTGGGGGTATGTCCACGGACCCTGGAAATTGACTGCTCAGACTCTGGCCTCCGCAGCTCACCCCTTCCTTGGGTTTGTAGGACAGAGATTGGAGCTTAGTTTGAGGTGCAGTAGTGCCGGAGCCTGCCGGCAACGAAAGGGAATCCTGAATTAGGGGGCAAGGTTACGGAAAAATAAAGACATAAGACAAAGGATGGGATCGGAGGTCTGCAGCTCACGACTGCAGCCCCGTTCATTTTTAACTTTCCCTAAAGTCAAGAGGTAACATAAGGCTACAGTAGCCCAGAAAAACAAGGGAAATTTCAGTAAAAACAGTGCAGTAAAACAAGACAAGGTCAGCTGGTAGAAAGTAAAACAAACTCTGCAGACATAGCAAAGCAATCGCCAGCACCTGGTGTTTTTTAAGTAAGCCAGCTCCTTGTACGTGCCTTCAAGTGAGCACCGGGGCCAAGATGACCTTGAAACTTTACTGTTGGCTCCCAACACAGTAGCTTATTGAAAGAGTATGTACACAATTATTCTGGGGACGATACTTAGGAGCACCAAGAATGAGTTACTGGAGTAACAAATCCTAGAACCGTTGTAGCCAGGTTTTAAATCTGTTCCTAGAGAGCACATCAGGAAAAGTTGGTGGGTGTCCAAAGGTTCCTATCCTGTGTGCCTGTCTGTAGCCTTTGTCAACTCCCCATCTTCATACCCTCCCCTAGCCTGCCCATTCCTTCATCTTATTTCTACTTTTCCTGCTTTGCTCCTTTTGTGAGCTTTCCTTCCTACCAGTCCATTACAGAGGCTTTACCCGTGATTGGTCTCCTGGACTGGCCAGTCATCCCCCATCCTTAGAACTGGAGAGTTTGAACTTGGGGCCTCACTTGCTAGCTAGTTACTCTACCACTTGAATCACATCTTTAGCTTCTGCTGGTTGTTTTGTAAGTATGGTGTCACTTTTTGCCAGTCTAGTCTGGCCTAAAATCTTCCTCTTTACGCATATCCTTGTAGTTTGAATGCCAGCTATGTTTTACCAGGCCCAGCTGGGCTGGCTTCACCGCAGTCCTGACCTCTGTCTCCTGAGTGACTGGAATGACAGTCATCTGCACTGTACCTCATTCTAACTGATTTCTTTAAATCTTAAAAACAAATTTATCAGTTTATACTTGTCTAGAAGAATCCAGTAGGCTTCATTATAGGACATTTACTAAAACACCAGAATGAAACAAACCACTGTTTTACTGCCAGTTCGTGTCTCTCAGTTTTTATATGTATTTTTTATGTGTAATTTTGTATGTGCAAATGTTAGTTTACTCTAACACTTGTCCAATATGATTAACAAGTAAGATGTTCTCAATGATGCTGATACCTGAGGTAGTCCTGGTGAGACGTAGGGTTTACCACCAGCCAGGGTGAGGGCGGGACCCTCACTCCAGCTCAGTCCCGGTGCAGCTATTGATGCCCTGTGGGAGTTTACATCTTTAGGATTTGGTGTGATTTCTCAAATGTTGGCAACTTTTTTTTTTTTTTTTTGGGTCCGGTTGTGGGGCCTGAACTCTGGGCCTGGGCGCTGTCCCTCAGCTCTTCAGCTCAAGGCTACCACTCTACCATTGAGCCACAGCGCCACTTCCAGCTTTTTTCCTTTTTGCTTATGTGGTGCTGAGGAATCGAACCCAGGGCCTCAGGCATGCAAGGCAAGCGCTCTACCACTGAGCCACCTTCCCAGCCCAATGTTGGCAACTTTTTGAAAATTGTGAAATGCTGCCAGACACAATGAAATGTAGTGAGCTTTAGTGTCACCTAGAAACCTCAGGAGTATTGACTCTCAAATAACCCACTTCAGTGGCGCTCTGGACTCACCCGGTGCCACCACCTGCAATCGTTTTACTCCAAGCCCAGGGAGGAATGATGGAGCAGTTTTCTGCACCGATACCAAATTGAAGCCTGGTGGTGGGCAGGTGGAGAGCTGGTTTCGGCGCTGGGCTCTCTGGCCCACTCTCAGAGGACACCCTGTCGCCCGGCACACAGGCCAGTGTGGACCAGCACGGTCCTCCTCCCCTGGGCCGTAGCCACCCTTTGCTTCCGACTGTGTGGACGTGACCTGTGCTCCCGGCTACTCCTTGGGACAGAATCCCTCGTTTGACTGGAAGGTCAGGTTTTGTCCTCTCAGGACAGTAAAGGCTTTACTTTGTGAGGCTTTCAGTTGGTGCCAGGACCAAGTACTGGGGCCCTGAGGGTTTAATTCCAAGCTGGGTGTCTCATGTATGGCGCTTGGTCTGCATACCCCTGTGAGATGGGCTTGTCCTTATTTTCCCTCTGTGAGAGCAGGTTCTTGGAACCAAGTCATTGGCATTTCCAGTCCATTTGCTGAAGTCCGTCTGTATGAAGTCGGTCGATCCAGGTCTCCCTCAACTAATTTCTTCGTGTAGCAGCTCTAACCCACCAAGGTGGGGGGTGCCTTGTGGTCCTGGGGCCAGTATTTCCCACACCTGTTGGCTATAGTTTCGGCCCAAGACATAAACCACACAATCTGGAATTGTTAAGGTGTAATACATTATGTTTCTTGTTCGTACCAAACTTGAGGCTAAAGATCTTCCTAGGTAAATATCCCCACATCCACAGGATCTTTACATTGATGTTCACTCCTCTGGCCTGCTGTCTTCTGAAGATACTGCTTTCCTGTGCTCCTTCCCTCTTCCTTCCTTCCTTCCTTCCTTCCTTCCTTCCTTCCTTCCTTCCTTCCTTCCTTCCTTCCTTTCTTTCTTTTTCTGATCCTGGACCTTTACCCATGGCAAGAATGCTACCACTTGAGCATACGTCAAGGCCCTTTGTTTTGGAGACTGTGTCCTGCTACCTTTCAGTGAAGCTGCTGTTTTGGGATCTGTGGGAGGCTCCACCCAAGCGGGCCATTGCTTCGAGGCCCTGGTTATTTGACATGGTGTTCTTTGGGGATGTCCGTGGTTACCTTTGGCTGGGCCTTCTGTGCTCGGTGCCCTCAAGCCTCATTCCTTATAAAGTTTTCCTGGAAAGGCCTTGAGGCCAGGGGCAGTGGCACTGAGCCAGGCAGCCTAGTCCTAACAGATGGTGATCTTTCCCACCGGCGCACTTCGGAACCCTTCCCCTGCTCCTTCAGGAGTTCACTACCTGTGAGATGGTGGCAGATGGGATAGCATTTACTGCCAGGCTGTGGGGAGTGCTTAAAGGCATGGTCTTTGCAGTTAGAGAGCTTGAACTTCTGCCAATTTGAATTTTGTCTTAAGACAGTTAAGCTCTGAGTTCAGTTCTAGCAGAATGTCCTTGAGAAAGATCCCTAGTGTCACTTGCTTTGTAACATGGCACTAATGGTAGCAGCTGCTTTGCCGTCCATGGCAGTCTCCACACTGTCATGGTCATGTCACCGAGGTCATGAGCAAGTCAGGAGACTCTTTTAAATGGTCCATTCAGCACCATAGTAACTCTTAAGTAAGCTAACATCAGTAAGCAGTGAAGGGAGGAACAAAATAAAATAACTGTATGTGGATATTCCAGTAGTTTACCTTTAAACATAATAAAGTCAGAGTTAACAGCAATGGTCTGCACGTGGTGGTGGTTCAGTCCTGTTACAGCTAGCTACATGGAGGCAGACATCTGTGGCTCACAGTTTGAAGCCAGCACCTCGAGGTCTAGCTCAGCCAGCAGCTGGGCGTGGCATATATCTGTTATTGTGGTGATAAAGGCTAAATAGGAGGTTGGAATTGCAGGGCAGCCTGGGCATAAAGCATACCCTATCTGGAAAATAACCCACATCCAAGGGGGACAGTGAAGTGAGGCCCTAAGATCAAAGCCCTGTGAAGTTAGCAATCATGGGGGTAACATTGTTACTACTGGGGTATCGTGGTATGAAATCTCTAACCTGTGCTAGCCAGTTGTTCTGCTTTGATGGGATGTGTGGACTTCAGTGCTAACCCAGACAGTGAGGTGGGGCCTGGTCCTTGTCTGAGGGCCGTCCCCTTGTCAGGACTGTCGAAGGGGAGCATAAACATGAGTACACACAGCACATGGCTAGCACGTGGTGACTGCTCCTTCAGTGATGGGGGTCTGAATCTGATTCAGCAGGTTCACAGCCTCAGAACTTAGAAGAGGAACTTGGCCAGCTGCTCTCTCTTGTCTTCTTAAATGGGCATTTGGGTTTTTTTTTTAATTATTATTAAATTTCTTGTGTATGTGCCAGTACTATGGCTGGAACTTGGCATGGGTTTTGTGCTCAAGGCTAGTGTTCTACCACACGAGCCAAAGCTGGCTTTTTGGAGATAAGAGTCTCTCGTGGACTTCCCTGCTTGGGTTGGCTTTGAACTACTATCCTCTGGTCTCAGCTTTCTAAATAGGTAGGCTTACAGGTGTGAGCCACGGGCACCCAGCTTGGTGACCATTTGAGCAGCTTCACACTTGAACTCCTAAGCCCCACAAGCATTGGTTTCTTTGAGTCTCAATTTTGTAGTTAATAGCATGAGAATGAATAGTATTATCACATAGGGTTATAAGGATTAAATGCTGTGTGATTAGATCCTAGTTCTTGGCTCACACACCTCCTAGGAAGTGCTAAGCATTAGAGTGGTGCTATCCTCAAACCTTTGACACAGCTGCTGTCAGTGGGAGGAATTAGAAGGGTGCCCTCACTAAGAGTGTATTCAGACTTGTCTTAGAAGCTCCTTTGTTCTAGAACACTAGGGAAAACACGTTGTAAGTACATGCAGCTGAAAAGGCATGCTTTGCAATGTTACTCCAGGTGGCGAGGAGTACCTGATTAATCTGATAGACTCCCCCGGGCATGTGGATTTCTCTTCTGAAGTGTCAACCGCTGTCCGGATTTGTGATGGCTGCATCATCGTGGTGGACGCTGTGGAAGGGGTCTGCCCACAGGTAACGGCGTGCGGTGAGAGAGTTGCCTGGCTGGAGAAGGTGGGGAAAAGAGGAGACTGTACTACTGGGCGCTGTTGTAGACTGTCCTGACATTTACAAAATTGGCTTTAGAGTTCACATTTGGTAATATTCCAGTTTGAAATGGAGTTAAGTCTCTAGAGATCGGAAGGGGTTTCTAAGATAGAGATGGTGATAATGATGATGGTGATACTTTGGATAGAATGTCATGGGTAGGAGAAATTGTCTTCTAAGTCTGCAGTTCTGCACACACGCGTGCACACACACGCTCACACACACGTGCACATGCACACACACACACGTACCCTTTTCCATCCTCTCCTGCACTCCCAGTGTGAGAAGGGCAGCCTTGGTCTGTGTGGTGACAGGATAAATCATCTGACCACAGAACGGCAAGCTGGTAGCTGTAAGCTGAGAGAGAAACAAGAGCAGGGAAGGGTGCTAGTCCCCTCGGAGGCCCTTGTGAAATCGTTCATTTAACTCCTGAGGGCACATCTGTAGATACACATTTCCACTGTGTCTTTGCCTTCTTTACATACTGTACCCATTCTTAAACTGTCCATCCCATAAGCCAGGGTGATTCTCATCTGCAGTTCCTTGGTACTGTTCCTTAAGTATACTTGGTGCAAACAGTGAAGCCTCCTGGTCCTGCTATAGCCTGTGGGGTGGTGGGAATGTGCTGATTGACACTCAAGAACTATTGCACCACCTGAGTTTTACCTTTTTCTTTCTATTATCAGACCCAGGCTGTTCTGCGACAAGCTTGGCTGGAAAACATTCGTCCAGTATTGGTGATCAATAAGCTGGACCGCTTGATAGTAGAGCTAAAATTCACCCCACAGGAGGCCTATTCTCATCTTAAGAATATTTTAGAACAGGTAAGTGCTCTTCAGTATTGTTAAAAACGGGGTCAGGGAGGGGCTTGCGGAAGTCCATGCAGTTGTTCCCGCTTCCCTCATGTTGGGGTTCTCCCTGTGGCCGAGGCAGCAGCGCTGGTATGCTGGGGCCCTCAGCCCGTCACCACGAAGGGTGGACGGTAGGCACCCTTGGTTAAAAGTTCGTCGTTCAGTTCATAAGTAAAGCAATACTAGGAGGCTCTGTGGTGTTTTATTACCTACCTTCAGAAGGAATCTTACACAGGAATTCATTCAGAATGTATTTGTCTAGATACATGACAAAGGAATGAATGCAGGCAATTGTAAGTATTTACTGGACAGTTCTGTTCCAGGAGCTCACAGAATGTGAAGGAGAGAGACAGCTGGGGAGATAGTTTGGGGCAATGAGCTGCGCCCTGGGTGTGACTGGGGGGCATAATGGAGAGCCATGTAGCGGTATGAGTCAGAAAACATCCTGCAGTGCAGACCTTGAGGTGGAAGAAAGGTGACTGCTTGCCAGGTAGAGAACCTGAGGATGGGCACTCCCAAGAGAAGGGGTAAGGGGGGCCCGGACAGCGCTTCCCTAAAGGAAGGATTGGATCATGATAAGTGGTGACAGGAGATGGAGAAAGAAATCTTCAAGCCTAGATTTCAGTATGCCTGGTATGCCATGCATAGGATTTTGCAGTTCTTCAAGACAGTGAGAAGCTGTGGTGCAGCCAGTCAGCTTGAGTATGTTCATTTGTTCAAGGAGGGAATAGCAGAGGTGGACCCAGGCCTATAGGCAGAGGCACAGGAAAGCCCAGCCGGGCAGCTGCCGTCTGTAGAACTGGTCTGCAGGCAGGAATTGTGAGTGAGCTCCAGGGTCCCTGTGAGGTGGAACGTAAGATGACTTCCGTGGACATGAAAACGCTTGGGGGTTGCAGGTGGGAAGGCAGCCTGAATGGAGTAGTGGGAGTTTCAGACGGCTGATGTAAGGAGTGAGTAATGTTAAAACCAGGATCCAGGGATGCCGTTCCCTAGCTCTGAAAAAGTTGGCACATGTTCGTATTTATGTTGAAATGATGAATATTGCAAAAAGTTTTGTTAGAGTTGCCGTATGTAAGCTATTCACTGGTGGTAAATGTCACCTTGCCCAGCCCTGTTGGGGAGGATGATTGGAACCTCTCAGGTTAGACAGTGTGTCTTCTCCCCGAGCCTGTCACGCACTTCTGAATGACACTGACGTTTCGCCATCTCTCCTAGATTAACGCACTGACGGGAACTCTTTTTACATCTAAAGTCCTAGAAGAAAGAGCAGAGAGGGAGGCAGAATCCCACGTGAATGCAAGCTCTGAGCCCGGGGAACAGGTGTACGACTGGAGCGCTGGCCTGGAAGACACAGACGATTCCCACCTGTACTTCTCTCCAGAGCAGGGCAACGTGGTCTTTACCAGCGCAATTGATGGCTGGGGCTTTGGGTAATCCTTTAGCAACCACATTGAATCTCTTGTGGGATTTATATACATCTGATTCTCTAAAACTTCTTTTTTTTTGTCAGTTGTGGGGCTTGAACTCTGGGCCTGGGCGCTGTCCCTCAGCTCTTCAGTTCAAGGCTAGCGCTCTACCACTTGAGCCACAGCCCACTTCCCTTTTTCTAGTGGTTTATTGGAGATAAGAATCTCATGGACTTTCCTGCTCAGGCTGGCTTTGAACTGAGATCCTCAGATCTCAGCCTCCTGAGTAGCTAGGATTATAGGCATGAGCCACCTGCACCCAGCAAAACTTCTTATTTTAGGATAATTACAGACTTACTAGTCAAGGATAGTTGTACCTGCCATGTTCACACCTTCACGTTTTATGTCTAAGTCTTTGACTTAATTTTGGGATGTGTTTGGTCTTTGTCTAGGTTCATTTTCTTTCTGTGTGTCTGTTTAGTTGCTCCAGCACCCTCTGTTAAGAAGATTGTCTTTCTTCAACCTGTCTTTGCCTCTTTGTCAAAGGCAACTTGACTTACTGATGCGAGTCTGTTTTCTTTCTGTTTCATTGGTTTATCTGTTTTTTTCTTTACCAGAAGCACACTGTCTTAATGACTATAACTCTGTGGTCAGCTTGAAGTTGGTTATTGTTAGTCCTACCAAACTACTGCTGCTTTGTTCTCCTTCAATACTGTGTTGGCTCGTCTGGGTCTTTTGCTTCCTGTATATAAACCTTTAATCATAGCATGTCTTGCTGAAATTTTGGGGTTGCAGTGGATCTACAGATTAAGTTGGGAAGAACTGGCATCTTGAATATATTGAACCTTCCTGTTTATGATCTTGGAGTCTCTCAGTTTGTTAGCTTTCCGGATTGGCCCTTTATACCCAGCGCAGCTCTCTACCAGAGAGCCTCCCTCACCTGAAGTGTGTAATCACACCCACAAGTTCCCCAGGCTTAGGAAATCATTGCAGGCCCACAGTTATTCAAGTATAATTAAGGACTATATTTAGTCCTTGATTATTCAAGTATAAGTGATGACTATATTTGGCTTATATCAGCGATTATGGGCCTGTCACAAATTCACTGTACCTGGGGGTTTGTCTTGCACATAGAACCAGAAGTGCCGACTGACCAGGAGAGAACAGGAAATGCACATCAGCACGAAAGAGCAAGGCCCAGAAACTGACCAGAATGCAAACCTTGGGAGTGCCCTACCCACTTGCTGGCTTTCCTTGTCCTTGTTTCAGGAACTTTTTCTCTAATTCCCTCTGAATTAACTATATATATTGCTTTGGACAGCATATGTAATAGTTTATAAAGCAGATGTTTTCTTATTTGTAATAAGTGATGAACAACCACAGTCTACTTGGAATTTGAATGCTTGTACCAAACTTAATTTAAGCAATGGATATACGTTGAAGCAGAAATTAAGAATCTGCTGAGAATTTGCACTTTGCATGGTTAATAGCTGGGAATTACCAGCTTTCTGGGCTTCAATTTCCCCATCTGAAAAGTAGGAATGTCAGGCTATGATGGTTTCTAAAAATTTGTTCCATTCACAAAGTATGGTAGTCACTCAGGGTGGGGCATGCCTGTAGTTAGACTCCCAGGACTCAGGAGGCTGGGATTGGAGGATCTGGGAGTTCAGGCCAGCCTGGGCTACATAGCAAATTCGAGACCCTGTCCCCGAAAATATGACCCATGCAGTCATCATTCAGTCCTATTACAAGTTCCAACTTAATGCTTTTCTAATTGGAGCATTCTGCCATTGAACCACAAGGTGGAGGGCTTGTCCCTCTCTTGCAGTGATCTCTTAGTTCTCTTTAACGTTTTGTATTCATCTTAGTCTAAAACAAACAGGAAGGAGCAACGGTGTGAGTCTTGAGTAGATGGAGTAAGGTAACTTCTGTGCCCCTCCCAGCTCCTGACATTCCTTGCTATTACCAGTCAGTACTCCGCATGTTAGAAAAGGTCAGACCAGAGACAGGCGAGGGACACCGCTCTGCAGTCAGTGTGTTAATCTGTGAGAAGATGGTGGAAAGGAAAGCACGGAAGACCTTGCCTCCCATTTCCTCTGCGTTGTCGGTGAGGCAGAGTTGATAGCTGCAGGTGTCACAAAAGGTGAAAAGTAGAAGATGGTCTCTGAACTCTTGTGTACTGGGACCCAGTGAAGTATGATGAGTGGTTGAGTCTAGGTTTGACACCTAAATGTCTTTTAATATATCTTAATCCAGGAGTATCTACTCAGAGGGAGAATATGAGGGTGAAGAAAAGCAAGAATAATCTTAAATTTTGGGTAATAGATTGAGGCTCCAATTCTGTAAAGAAGGGACAGAGAAAGCTCTTCCTAAGAGTTTGTTTGTTTTTGTGTATCAGCTTCCTAATCCTTCAGTCACACTAGCCCCCTGGGAGGGCTGGAGGGCTAGAGAATGTGACCGACAGGTAACCACTACATTAGTGAAGTCTTGCAATATAAAGTGGCTCAGATCTCTTCTGAAAATTCAATTTCTCTGTAGGAGAAATGATTTAAAGTAGATTAAAGAATGGAGAGGTTGTCCTATAGATTGTCATTATTTCAAAATTGCGACTAATTGGGTGCAGTGATGCTGTGATGCTGTAACCCTGACTGAGGCAGGGAGAATTGGAGTTCCATGCCAGCTGGGGTGAAGGTTAGCGGACCCCTGTCTACCAGTTAAAAATTAGCTGGGTGTGGTGTTCCCACCTGTCACCTCAGCCTTGTCAGTCCGGGTCTACTACATCATCAACACAAGACTGTTCAAAAAGTGAGGGAAGTATAAAGGGCTGGATTCATGCTTGGGTGTTGCAGCTGTCTAGCGAGCATGAGGACCAGAGCTCAAATGCCAGAACTGCCAAAAAATTGCAACTAGTGACAGTAAAATGAGTAAAAGTACCAAATAATAGTGGGATTGGTTGCTGTGAATAACTAAATACGTTGTGGGGAAAAAAAGCCAGGCACCAGTGCTCACACCTGTAATCCTTGCTATTCAGGAGGCTGAGATCTGAGGATTGCAGTTTGAAGCCAGCCCTGGCAGGAGAGTCCATGAGACTCATACCTCCAATTAATCACCACAAAGCTGTGGCTCACATAGTAAAGTACTAGCCTTGGGCAAAAAGCTCAGAGATAGCACCCAGGGCCTGAGTCCACGCCCCAGGACCAGTATACGTACACACAAAAGAATGAAAAGGGAAAAGACAAGCTTTTGGAAGGACGGATGTATGTGCCTGTTTGATGCCTATTTGCGTGTGTTTGATCACAGTGACCTGAGCACATAGGCAACCATCTTGCTGTAATTGATGGCACTACCTGTGTGACATCTTGGTGTGTTGCTGGTCTTTCTGTAATGCACGGAAAGAATTATGGACAACCCATGGCACAGAAATACTCAAGGGTTACCCAGGTTTATTGTTTTTACCAATAACAGCTCTTGGTTTTCTTCCAGAATCGAACACTTTGCCAAAATCTATAGTCAAAAAATTGGCATCAAAAAGGAAGTTCTTTTGAAAACTTTGTGGGGAGATTATTACGTAAATATGAAGGCTAAGAAGATTATGAAGGCCGATCAGGTAATGTGATATATGACCCTTTGGTCACTGAAACCTATACTGTCTGTGATTATCTTTAGTAGATATCATTTCAGCTTTAGTTCTTATGGGGGAGTTCACAAGGGAATTTATAGTCCTGTTGAATTCAGAAAGACTTAGGAGTTGCATATACAAGTTATTATTTGTATAGCGTCCTGGGTCCTTATAAAGGATCCAGACAGTCACATTGTTTTCCGGAAGGCAAGAGAGGTCAGCTGAAGAATGTGGATAATGGACTCTTTACAACGTTCTCACAACCACCTTCATCTTACTGTCGAATAAACATTTCTGAGTAGAAATGAGCCATATGGATAGTAAAATATGAAAATGCCTAATAAGTGTTCAGGACCCTAAACCCATGTATTCTTTTGTACAGGCCAAAGGAAAGAAACCTTTATTTGTGCAGTTGATCCTGGAAAATATATGGAGCTTGTATGATGCTGTCTTGAAAAAGTAAGACTTGTAAGATGGTCTCTGGGCACCGTCCTCGTTGACCAGGCAGTGTTAGGAAGTTGAGAGAGCTCAAGACAGCGAGCAGAGGACAGGGCCCAGAGTCCATGTGGCTCCAGCACAGGGTGGCAGAGGCGGGCAGAGCTGCAGTATTCTGCGGTGCAAGTGGAGCGGTGAAAGGGTGAAGACAAAGGGCCTTTGCTTTTAGAAACCCAGTTTTTAAAGTAGTCATTGTAGTAGAAAAGGGTGCTTGACGTCTCAAGTCGCTAAGGAGAAACTTGCTGTGCTTCTATGATTTCCTTTCTCAGTTATTCCCAAAGTAGAATCATAACTTCTTAGCACTCACTGATGAAGCTACTTTCCCTGTCCTGGGGGCTTTGAAAGGAGCTCATTTGGAAGTGTCAGGGCAGAGGATAGGAGGCCTCTGCTGTGCAGGATACTCTTGATTGTCATTAGCTGGGTAGGTAGGCAGACAGACAGACAACACATGAGGGGAAAAAATAACGTCAAATTAGTATTGAGCTCTGGTGCCACTTCCTGTTCATACCTGTGTATTCCTTTTTCCCATCTCATTTTTACTACAGGGATAAGGAAAAAATCGACAAAATAGTGACTTCTTTAGGACTGAAACTCGGAGCCCGGGAGGCACGACATTCAGACCCCAGGGTCCAGATCAACGCCATCTGCAGCCAGTGGCTTCCCATATCCCACGCTGTCCTTGGTATCCTTTGCTTTAATGGTTCTCAGCACCACGTCCCAGCCCAAGTGGGAAATGACGCACCCCAGCCCAGAGTCAATTTTCTCTGTGAATTCAGAGTTCTACCTGGACACTGTGCTTAATACTTGAAAGACTAATAGGCTAATAATGATTTTTTTTTTGCTACTGTTTGATAAGCCTGAAATGAAAATATTTTCCCTAAGATTTACATGTAAGTACATAATGTGCACGCTAGTGTAATTAACTTTCTTTCAAGGTCTCAAACCAGTTCACATGCTGAGCTCTGTTGACCTCATTTCTTCCATGGGTTGTTAGTGAAGCTGTCTGTCCTGAGCTGTGGTTCCTAAGCTCCCTGAGAGTGTGGGTGGCCGCCTTCCAGCCCAGGCTTTACCCGTGTGAGTGTCCACTGCTGCCTCAGTGTGGAGCACTTGGTGGGTCTGCTGTCCTGGTGAAGGCACCGGCTCTGTGTTTGTCCTTAACGACAGGCTTCAGCTATGGTGTGTCAGAAGCTGCCCAGTCCTCTGGAGATTACATCAGAGAGAGTGGAGAGGCTGATGTGTGCGGGATCACAGACGTTTGACTCCCTTCCGCCTGAAACCCAAGCCCTGAAAGCAGGTGAGATGGCGATGAACATGCAGAGTGACCCGTGTCTTGACTGTCCTCAACCGCAGGCTGCTCCACACCAACTCGCTGACTCAAAGCCACACGAGTTGCAAAAGGGCTTTTGCCACGTGTCTAAATCCACAAATAGACAATTTCACAGACGGCCATTTCACCAGCTCCCTACCACCACCACCAAAGGTTTTGTTCACCCAGCCTGTTACTCAGCCACTGGGTGGGTGACCAACCCATTTTTGTGCTAATCTCGTTTCGTACTTAGGAATGGCTTCCCTGAAGTGTGCGACACGACTGTGGCTGTGTCCTCAGGGGCAGGAAGGACAGGCCAGGAGCGGCGCTGCGCAGCAGATGCCCCGTCCCGGGCTCTGCGTGCTGTGTATGGTCACTCCACAGTTCTTTTCTTCCCATTCTGTTGAATTTGCAACCTCCACACCCGAGCTACTCCCCTGCCATTCTTGGTCACTAGTGACTGTCACTGTTAATGCTAACGGCAGGTTCTCCATCATCTCAGCATTCCTTGTCACCAGTCAGTCACCTCTGCATGCTTTTCTCCGTCTCCTTTATCTCTTTTGGTTGTGAGTCTTTTATACCTCCTCTCTCTGCCTGCCTTTGAACTTTGGGATTTCTGCAGGAGCCACTCTGTCTTTGGACCTCACTTGCTTTCTCTACAGTCAGTCCTTTGTGAGTCCATCCAGTCTCGAGAATTGAGTGGATATTCATATGCTCATCATTTCCCACATCTCTGCGTGCAATGCGCAGACAGTGGCATTCTGTGAATGCCGCCCCTGTGTCCAGTTTGCTTCCTCCCCCCTCTCCCCTCAGCCCAATCTAAGAAATGCTTCAAACTTAAGTATTCCAAAGTGACCTTGTCCTTCTGACCTGGCACAGAGCCTCCTCTTCCATCTCAGAAGTACTGGTGTCAGCTGCGGCACACCTCACATTCCTGCCTGTCTGTCAGCAAAGCCTGTCTGTCCTTCCTTTGAAAAATATCCGAGATCCAGTTATATTCCAGCATTCCCACTTCTGCTCCCCGAGCCAAGTAACTGTCCCCTGTCACCTGGCTGCCGTAATACGTTCTGACTCCCCAGCTTCTGCTCGTGCTTTCCTTGGCGTTTTGTCTGTACTGCAGCAAAGTGATCTTGTTAACATGAGATAGGGCATGTCACACCAGTCCTCGGAACCTTCCAGAGGTTTCCTGGCAAAGCTTATTTCCTGTAGGGCATTTCTTAATTTTTTTTTTTTTTTTGGCTGTGTTTTGTGTGTGTGTGTGTGTACAAATTGTTTTGATCTGGAGTTTTTAAAAAAGTGACTAGCCCGTGGCTTTATGCTTTCAGTATACCTAAAAAAAAAAAGGCACCGTGTTGTTATAAACATGTATTAAAATATATATTTAGAGAGAGTTGACATCTTTATAGTACTGAATCTTTAAATTTATTCCTAAAACATTTTGTTACTATTGTGACATATTAATTTTGTTTTTCTTTTTTAACTTGCTATTTTGAGCGATTGGAAAAACTGTTGATTTTTGTTTAACTACTTCATTGACTCTTGACCTTTGATAACATCCCATAATTGTATCTGTTCTTTCTAGAAATAGGGAAACATTCACTGGGGCTCACCCCATTCCATAGCGATAGCTCTGATGTCAGAGCCCCAGCCATATCAGCTTTGTTCTCTTTCATTTCTTTCTACTCTCTTGCTCTTTCTCTCCTGTTCTTTCCTCGCAGTATTTTCAGATGGAAGTTTATCATAGTTGTAAAAAGTCCCATATTCAGGTGATGCTGTATTCTAAACATCTTAATTGCTTTCCAGAAAATCTGGGGTTTTGAAAATGGGAAACAATAATGACGTATTTCCCTGCTGTTTGTTTAGCTTTTATGAGCTGTGGGAGTGAGGACACGGCTCCCGTCATTATCTTTGTTTCCAAAATGTTTGCCGTGGATGCCAAGGCCTTGCCTCAGAATAAGCCCAGGTAAGGCAGAGGGGGTGCTGGGCTGGGCTGGGCACTGGGTGCGTTGGAGGAGCAGGGGGGCACAGACCATGCCTCCCCACTCCCAGCTTTGAGATGGAGCCCCTTCTCGGGGCAACAGCAGCTGGAAATAGTCCCGGTCCTTGGAGTTGCGCTGTGTATAGGAGACAGCTGCTGAAACCACCCCTGGGTTGCCCACTTGAGCCGATGTAAACCTGAAGAACGGCAGTAGTGGTATAACAACAGCTGGCCGTAACAGAACAGGCCCAGAAAGAGGCAGCCAGACCCCTGTCTCCTCTCCTTCTGCCCCAGTGAGATTGGGAGTGTCTGGTAACCTCTGCCTTTCTGGGTATATTGTGAAGGCATATGTGGTAGGTGTGGAGAGGGATTACTTCTCACAGTCCAAAGTCTTGATTGAGAGCTTTCTGAACCCTGAATCACCTGTCTTTTATATGAATCCTCCTTCTCATCTCTTCTGACTCCTCGACTAGTTTAAGTCTTAGTAATCTCCTGTGGAATTGGTAATAAGGAACAGAGAGAGTCTGAGCTAGAATGCTATGGAGTTGAGTTTAGCTCCTCCATTTGATATCTGTGTTGTGTAAGTTTGGGTCAAATGACTTAAATTTTCCATGTCTCAGGCTGGGAAGGTGGCTCAGTGGTAGAGCGCTTCCCTCGCATGCATGAGGCCCTGGGTTCGATTCCTCAGCACCACATAAGCAGAAAGAGCCAAAAGTGGCACTGTGGCTCAAGTGGTAGAGCGCTAGCCTTGAGCTGAAGAGCTGAGGGACAGCGCCCAGGCCCAGAGTTCAGGCCCCATGACTGACTTCCCCTCCCCCCCCCCCAAAAAAAAAATTTTCATGTCTCCATCTTCCTGTGTGTGACACAGGGCTTTGTGTAGCTCATTTCACTATGGTGATCATGTGCTGGAAGGCACAAGGTAGCAACACAGCCCACCCTTGCAGATACTATCTTGGGTTGTTTTTTGTTTTTTGTTGTGGGTTTTTTTTTTTTTTTCAGTCAGTTGTGGGGCTTGAACTCTGGGCCCGGGCACTGTCCCTCAGCTCTTCAGCTCAAGGCAAGTGCTCTACCACTTGAGCCACAGCACCACTCCTGTTTTTCTGAGTGGTTTATTGGAGATTAGAGTCTCACAGCCTTTCCTTCCCGGGCTGGCTTTGAACTGTGATCCTCAGATCTCAGCCTCCTGAGTAGCTAGGATCACAGGCGTGAGCTACTGGCACCCAGCCTCTCTTGGGTGTTTAGCAAGAATCCAGACATGTGGAAAGCTGCCTCAGGATTACTTGAAGGAACAGCTGCAGTGTTAAGCCCGGGGGGGAGGAGGTGGAGGAAACATGGATGCAGCTGACCACCCCGCAGACACACATGCCCACCTGCAGCTAGCCTTGTCGGCTTGAGCACTTGTGAACCTAACACCGACTCAGCCTCACCTTCTACCCTTTCTTCTAACTGCCATTCTCCACAAACTTAAGGGAGAAAAAAATGCCAATTTCTTATTGAGGCCTTTTATGTAGTATTCCAAGCCTTGGTATTGGTTATACATTCCCTTCCTTCCCCCTGGTCTCTTAACTCTGAAGAACTTTGGGCATCTGAGAAGGTGCCCTGTTCTTGCACTTGGCTCTACTTGGAGAGCCATTGTCAAAAAGAACCTGATGGGCCGGCTCTTGTCTGCTCCCCCCAGGGAGAGCCTTGGAGAAGCCTCTGCTTGGGAGGCAGTTGGGGCTAATCTGCGTCTCATCCAGCTACACCAGGCCTGGCTGTCCCCTCTCTTCTGAAGTTGCCTGTTGATGTCCTGTAGGCCTCTCACACAAGAAGAGATTGCTCAGAGACGGGAGCGTGCAAGGAAAAGGCATGCAGAGCGACTCACAGCTGCACAGGGCCTGGCACCCGCAGAGGCCAGCCCCGACGGGAGCACCCTTCAGACGAGCCCACAGGAGCAGGAGCCAAAAGGTACAGCGTTCCTGCACAGGCCTCGGGCAGAAACCTGACTTTCCATCCTTGAGCTTCATCGTGGTTTTTGTCAGTTTTTCTTTTCATTCTTGGTGCCGCTCGCGTTCGTGTAACTGAAGCAGACACCTTCATTGTCCCCACTGTCCCCGGCAGTCCTGCGTGATGATGATGTTCTGGGCACTTACTATCCCTCTGCTTCTGGCAGGTGATGAGCAGGAAGTGGAAAGTGTGGCTCCCACCCCGCTGCCCCAGGAAGAACCCAGCCAGGAGTCTTTCATTGCATTTGCTCGAGTGTTCAGTGGCGTGGCTCGAAAGGGAAAGAAGATTTTTGTTTTGGGGCCCAAGTACAGTCCTCTTGAATTTTTGCAACGGGTAAGAATTAGAAGTTAAATGTTAGAGTGCTGTTTGTGATGATTTTTCATAGCGGCTGTGCAGTAAGTAGATGGTTGGTGAACCCCCAGGTGTGAACTCCCAGATGTGAATCCCCAGGTGTGAACCCTCAGATGTGAATCTCCAGTATGGAACCTTAGGTGTGAATCCCCGGGTATAAGTTTTTGGGTTTGGGGCTCCAGGTGTAAACTCCCAAGTATGAATCTCCAGGTGTGAACCCCTCAATGTGAGTCACAGGTGTGAACCTGTGGTGTGAATCTCTAGGTGTGAACTCCCAGATATGAGTCCCAGGTTTGGAGCCACAGATGTTAATCTCCAGTATGAAACCTTTGGTGTGAATCCCCAAGTATGAATCTCCATGTGTGAGCCCCGAGGTATGAACTCCCAGTGTGAATCCTGAGGTGTGACTCTCTAGGTGTCAACTTCCAGATGTGAACTTCTAGGTATGAACCCTGAGGTGTGAATCTCTAGGTATGAGAACCCCTAGATGTGAATCACAGGTGTAAACCTGAGTTGTGAATCTCTAGGTGTGAGTCGCCAGGTGTGAAATCTCTAGGCGTGACCTCCAGATGTGACTCTCCAGGTTGTGAACTCCAGGGGTGTTGCTGTGGATAGTGTACATAGCTCCCTTGGTAGCGTTAGGAAAGTGCCAGTACATGAGTCCTTTTTTAAAAAAAATTAGAGGTTTTAGTATTGCAGATTTTCTTCACAGAGTGAGGCATTTCAAATCACATTTCAGTTTCACATGCAAAGGGGCTGAGCCTCATTACTGATAAATAAAAATAACTGTGCATACTAATGAATGAGCACCTCCTGCTTATCCTGCATCATCTTCCTTTGCCCAGGTGCCGTCTGGCTTCTCTGCGCCGCTGGATGACCTCCCTCCAGTCCCTCACATGGAGTGCTGTGTGCTGGAGAGCCTGTATCTCCTCATGGGTCGGGAGCTGGAGGAACTGGAGGAGGTGCCCCCCGGGAACGTGCTCGGTAGGTGATCCGGGTCGCGTCCGCGTATGCCCAGCTTACCCAGTGTGCCTCTAGAAATTTGGGGGATTGTTGAAGGCGGTAACTTGGCCATTTTTTCTCATCTCTTGTGTTTGAGTAATCAGCATGCGAATCTGTTACTTCCTATTCTGTACTCGCTCTACTGCTGTGGTGACTCGCTAATGCTCCGGCCTCACAGGCTCCATTTGTTTAGGAAAAAGAGGGGGAATTCCTCATACAAAGTCTCTCAGATGACTAAGACATTTTTGGTCCCAAATTTTAAGAAACTATTGTAGTGCAGAAATGTGTTTAGCTTACTGCTTTCCCCCCATGCTTTTAAGTCTTTTAAGTATTGCCTTCCTATCAGCAGTTTCTTATCAGCTATTCGTTTTTTTCTATGAATATTTTTCCTTGTCTCCTTAGTAGTTATTGCTTACTTGATTTCTGCCTCTCTTGAAGGGGCTTAGTGCTACCCCAGAGATTCAGATTAAGACGTTCCTTTCTGGAGTCAGGCTCTGGGGCATACATTATCTTGCTGTGTCCTGTCCTTTAAACCCCTTGAAAAACTTGCACCTTGAAAATGGTTTAGTGATTGCTTGGGCTGGAAATTCTCTTCAGATTTTTAGAAGAGGTCTAGGCTATTGGCCTAGAATATCTAGGGGTTTGTCTGGAATTTGTAGCCCTTACAGAAGTTTGCCAAAGCATTTTATAACCATCCTGCAGAGATACATTCTTTATTTTTAAATTCATAAAATTGAAAAAAATAATCGGCTTGAGATCACTAGAATTTCTAGCTTCTTTTCAGGGTGATCTATTCTTTCCACCCCTTTGGAAATCTCTCCTGAACCTTAACAAGTGGTTTCCTTTATGAGTGCCGCCGGTAGCTTTATCAGGAAGGCCACTGGGAGATTGGAACACACATCAGCCCTCCTTGGGACACTGCGCTACGCAGGCTCGGTCTGGTTAGTTGCTTGATGGAGGACGGCAGGGAAGACCCCGACAGGATGGAGAGTTATGAGAGGGTGATTTTCATTGTGTGTCCTCCAGTCAGGGCCCCCTGTTCATGTTGGTACTCGAGGTTGCAGGACCCGTCAGTCTCTAGAGTTAGGTAAGGATAACAATCACTTCTTTCTCATCTGCCTCTCCAGGTAGCCTTGGCTGCGCCGTCAGCTCGAGTGAAAGTAGTGGGCACTGGGTGAGAGTAACTAAACACATTCACCAGGTGAGAATGAGGTGGACAGACACAGGGGGCCGAGGAGCAAAGGCCAGGTATCTCCTGTAAAACTTATGGCGGCAAGGAGATGAACACTGGACTATGGGGTCTGGGCTTCACTCCGCAGGAAGCCCAGGGTCTCACTGATGGCTGTCCCACGTCACCAGAGGGCTTTAACCCTCAGCCTGGCACTGTTGTCCCCGTGGGACTAGAGTGGACGCTTGAGTGTCCAGGGACTGCATCTGCATGGTGCACAGGAAGAGGGCACACGGGGCCTGCACACGTGCACGTGCCCTCTTGAGGACTTGTGTGTGTGTTTGTGGTTTTGCAGTTCTGGCCAGGTATGTCAGGCCTTGCTGTCTGCACTGCTTCAGATGAGGTGTATTGGGATGTGGATGTGCTTAGCAGAGAGCCAGTCCACTCTGCCTGCCATCCCCTCCACGACCCTCTCCCACCTTGGGGCGATCCAGCCCTGTGTTCACATTAACGGCAAGAACCCAGAGGTCTGTGAGTTTAACGTTAAAGAAGGTAAGGCCACCCTGGCCACTCCCATCTAAGCTTTTAACTCTTCAGGCTTCTATTTCTTAATGGAAAGTGTGCCTCAGCAATGAAGGATTTGTACCCTAGTGTTCACTCAGGGACCAGTAACTGCCTCAAGATTATTGCTTGGCTGCACTGACAGCTCACGTCCCTGTTGTTGTCAGACGATCTCAAACCAGCCGCCAGCTCTGAGCAGTAGACTAGTGCTGCCTGGCACCTTTCACTTGTTCATTGATTGAAATTGTGGACACTATGCTAACAGCAAGTTATGAGCAGCAAATACTTATTAAGCCACGCTTTTGTCAAAGCTAGCAATAGGTTTAAGACAGATAGAAGGGACAGGGAGTTTGGTGTTAAGAGCTGGCAAGAAGGAGCCCTGAGGCAGGCCAGCACCCGGAAAGGACGGTGAGTGCTGGGGTCCCACCTGCCATTCGCAGGGTTCTGGCCGGTGAACCTGACCTCTGCAGGGCAAACCACTGGGCCTAAACTGAAGATGAAGAGCTGTCTCTGTTCCTGTGGCGTCTGATGAGGGGAGCTGGAGTCTGGAATCTTCCAAGGTCTTTACTGTAGTGGCAGGAGGTTGATGCTACTTCTTGGGACCCTGGTTAGGAATGGAACTGAGGCCTTCCTTCCAGCCTGGTGTCAGCGTTGGCAGGTTGGCAGGTTGGCGCCCACGCTGGGGCCGGGGTGCCCCCCGGGAGTGAGTCCCTGTGACTGGCCCAGACTCAGGCCTTTTGGTGGGGTTTGGAGCAGCCACGCACCCATCACACGGGACTTCCTGTGTCCGGGACACGCAGCACAGCGTGAGGCAGAGGTGTGCACAGGGACCGCGGCCAGCGCGGCCAGCTCGGAAGAAAGTAGCAGGGCTGATACCCGTATGCTTTTCATCAGAAACAGCTTTACCCAGTGCAAATGGAAAACGAATCGTTGCAGAGGAAATGAGAACTTTACATGGCATTCTTGGACAGTCTGGTGTCCTGAGAAATGCAGGCTTCACATCTGAACACAGCTGTAACTCATGTGGAGAACTCCTGTGTAGTGATAAGTATGGAATGGACTTTGTGGTCTGGAAATAGTTGATTTAAAGTTTAAAATCACCTAATGCCAACCTGATGTTTGGATGTGACTGGAGACTTCTCTGTGCTTCACACACAATAGCCTTTTGTTGAATTCTGACTGGGAATATCTGAGAATATGTGTTTGCTACTGGCTTCTGCGAAAATGTGAGGGGACATTCAATTAGGATCCAAATCTTTAGCCTTTTCATACCTATGTTTAGATCTCTTCCATATGGCTGAACCTTCACGGACATGAGAGGACATGCATTCCTCTTTTCACAGCATGCGGGGAATGATAAATATTAATGTGTGTTTTAGTGAGTGGATTTGAGTTCGCCTGGCTAGGTGGTTGGGCTGATAATAATTCAGTGTTGGTCATCAGTGTGGGTGTGAGCATGGAACAGGGAAGCCCTTATGCATGTGGATGACCTAGGAGGAGAGACTCCGAAGGGTCTTACTGGCAAATTTGACATAATTTATTCTGGAGTGAAATCTCAGCAGTGCATGGCCCTTAAGATGGGTGCTTTACTAATGTTTAGTTTATTTACTAGAGAATTTATTTTAAATGTGTGTTATTTTCCCCTGCAGACAGTATTTTGTTTTGTTTTGTTTTGTTTTTTTTCTTTTTTGGTACTGGGGATCGAACCCAGGATGTTGAACTTGCTAGGCAAGCCCTTTGCCATTGAGCTACAGCCCAGCCCCTGGAGACAGTATTTTAATCCACAAAATCCACAAAAAGCTAACAGTTTTGCTAGTTCCCCCCCCTCCCCCAATATACTTATTTATTTATTTGTCAGTCATGGGGCCTGAACTCTGGGCCTGGGCGCTGTCCCTCAGCTCTTGAGCTCAAGGTTTGAGCCACAGCTCTACTTTTAGCTTTTTCTGCTTATGTGGTGCTGAGGAATCGAAGCCAGGGCCTCATGCATGCAGGGCAAGCACTCTACCACTGAGCCACCTGCCCAGCCCCATAATTTTAATAGTTCAAGAGAAAAGAGAAAATAATAATTTTTAAGTTAAGTAACCAGCCGGGCATTGGTGGCTCACACATATGATCCTGGCACCTGAGGATTGCCATTCAAAGCCAGCCCAGGTAGCGAAGTCCAAGGGTCTCTTATCTCCTACTAACCACCAAAAACTGGGCGTGGGGCTGTGGCTCAAGTGGTAGAGTGCTAGCCTTGAGCACAAAAGCTCAAGGACAGCGCCCAGGCCCTGAACTTGAGCCCCAGGAATGCACGGGCACAGCTCTTCCCTGAGATGTTTTGACCAGGTCTGCATCGTGTGGAGTAAGATCTAGTGAGTCCTTCGACTCCCCTCCCTGGAGGTTGGCCCTGTTTTCTCTACTGCTCATCTCTTCCTCTCCCCACCCTCCGCCCCTCTTTTCTAAGTGGCTTAGATGTATCCGTGCCCTCTCGGCCCTGACATCTATCTGTAGGTTGTTGTAGGTGACATTCAGACAGCCATGTAGGAATCTCCTCTCTCCAGAGAGCTCCACACACCGTGGGCAGCTTTACAACAGTTCCAGTTGGCTGCCGAAGGTCCGCGTGGTGGTGCCTCCGGGAGGTTGAGCGCCGCCCGCTCCCGCTCTGGCAGGTTGGAAAGCCCAGGGGAAGGTCCTCATTGACACTGTCTTGGTTCTTTGGCTCACAGAGGTGGAGCCAGCTGCCTGCTCCCGGAGTCTGTCCCTGGATGACAAAAGGTAGCTGGAGCCCTTTCTAACAAGGGCTGCAGCTTCACGGCTGAACACAAGGGGGCAGCCTTCCTCACCGATTTTCATGGACTCACACAAAGGAACAAAGGCTGTGGCTCCTCTGTACCCCAGTACCCACATTTAAGACATGTGATAAGCCATGGGAAAGGCATTGGAGTGCTGAGTGGAGGCTGGGTGGAAGTTCTGTGGTCAGTCTGGGATCTGTCAGCCCGGAGAGTCTGTACATGGTAGCAGGCAGTTTGCTATTGGAGGCCAAAAGGTGACTGGAAAGCTGGTCTGCTCAGCTGTGTGAGGCCAGAGTTCTGTCATCTGGTTATTTTGACCCCCGTTTTCCTCTTTCACACCTCTCTTCCAGGGACTAAAGGTGAGTCCCGACTGTATGTTTCCCCCGTTTGGCTTCCTCTTCATCTTGGAAAATGAGTTTGGTTGCTTCTAGGTGGAAAGCACATTATTATGCAAATCCGTGCCGCTCAGTGTGTAATGAAGCCGAATATGAAATGTCACCAATACAATCTTCAGGCAATGAGAAGCACATTGTCGCAAGTTTTGTTCTCTGTCCCCAATGGCTGTCTGTTAGTTTACAGCACATAATTGCATTGATGGTCATATTTCAAAGCACTTAGGTCGATGGCATCAAGTGCAGAAATGAAGTAAAAACTGTCTTTCCTTTGCCCTTGTATCTAAATTCTTGTTCTTATTTGATTCTGTATTGACTGGAAGAAATCATGTCTTTTGAAATCTAAAGATAAGTTCCCAATCCTCTAGGGCTAGAGGGAGGAGACAAGGGTGAAAAACTGAATATTTTAGGCCTCAAAGGAAAGCCATACTTAATAGATGTATTATATAATAGCTGTATATTCTTTGTTAATTGATAGTTACCAGTGTACTTAAAATACGTTCTGAAGTGTATCTCACCAGCAATTATTTAACACTACATGTCAGCAATTCAGCCAGTCATTTTACTTTTACCCTCTTTTCTTAAGAAAGAAAATGACAAAATGATAAATGTATCATCTTCATCTTGCAGATGAAAAAACTAAGATGGAGAGAATTTTAACTTGCTCAGCCTTTCATCAGACTTTCTGAATATCTTCTGTCTTTGGAGTAACTTTCAGTAGTTATTAGACTTGAGTCTGGCCCATGGAAGTCTGATTTGTATACATTTGGACATATTTGTAGCTTTTTAAAAACAATAAATTTGAAAATCAGTTATGCAGTTAGACAAGTTTATAGTTAAAACCAGGTTAAACTTACGATGAAATTCAAAATTATCTTTTTAAAGAGCCAGCAGATGGAAGGTGACAGTCACTGCTGTAATTATAGGTAATTTAATGTGTTATATTGAATTCTACATGATACAGTGCCACCGAACCATGACCAGCAATCTGCCAGGCACCGCTGTGTCTCCTGTCTGTCAGCCCATCTATTCTGTTTCCTCAGGAAATGGAGATTGCAGTTCAAAATCAGCCCAGGGAGCCTCTTATCCCAATTAACCACCAAAATTCTGAGGAATGGCTCAACTAGTAGACCATTGGCTTTAAGCTGAAAGAGCGAAGAGAGAATTTGAGGATTTGAGTCCCTGAGTTCCAGCCTCCCTTCCTGCCCCCCCCCCCCCCGCCGTCCCCAGGGGAGGTGGGAGGGGGAGGAGGACAAATCTGAGGCTCTGTTCTGTGCGCACATCCTGGGACACGCTTGTGTACCCTAGTTTGCTTTCTCTGTCTCCATGCCTGAACACTGGGCTTGAGGATGTGGAGAGGAAGCCGTGTGCTGCACCTGCCTTCCCCATCCCTCCATTTTGGAAACGTTAGGGGCTAGTCTTCACGGTTAGAGGCCTCCTGTGCTGTGCCTGCTGTCTTGGAGAAGATTCTCATAGTGCCTTCACTCTTGCAAACACCGGTTTGGATGATGAATTCTGTGGTCTCTGTTGTAACTGATACAATTTCGTCCTGATTTTATGTTAACAGCTGAAGTATGTATTTGACCATACCAGTTCTCCATTGGCTTGAGAAGGCATTTCCTATTTCTGTTTCTGTGAATTGCTGCCTTGTTCATATTTCAGATCATTCTTTAAACATGACACTAAGATGTTCTCATTTGTGTTCCACCAATTTAAGACTTAGACTCTCTAAATTCTTAGAGGATGACCGTGCTTCACTTTGATGTCTCTGAACATTGTGGAAGGGACCTCCCTCAGGATGAACTGGGGCTGAGTGTGGCTGAGGGGACAGCCTGTTGCGCCCCTCTTCTGTGCTCTGCACACTGCCAAAGAGCTTTGAGTGAAGTCATTTTCAACTGGGATTCTTCCTCTAAGACCTCTCAGCTCCTGGCGCACCGAGGCGGCGGGGTGAGGGACTCCCAGTGTGCAGGCAGGCAGGCCTCTCGCCGGTCCAGCGGCCAGACTGTGGCACTAGCACTGTCCTGGGGTGGGAGAAAGGGAAGGCACCCTCAAGGCGTGACGGGGGCAATGCCGAGAACTTGAAGGAAGTCGGGTTGAGCGCACAGTCAGTGCAAGGAGCTGTGTGCTTCTCGGGTTGCATTTACCCTGTCAATTTTGAAGTGGAAGTTAGGCATATCCAGTAACAATCAGCTATGACCAGAGGAGGGAAGAATGACATTTTGTAAAATTCAAGTTACAAAATATGGTCCGTCCTCTGATAGACCATTCATTGTGCTTGATAAGATGAGTCTCTTTCCTCTGCCAAATTTGACTCCAGTCAAGTGTCTTCAGGTTAGGCAAAATGAGGACAAGTTCACTGTTGTGAAATGTAACAGTGCTACAGCTTCCTATGAACAAATGTTTTCCCCCTGCTTTTTAGTAGCAAAAATGAATTGTATGCTGTTTTAGCCTATTTTGTTATTCTGTTTTTATAGATGCGTACAAAGTACCACCTTGATAAACATGTTTGATAGCTAGAGAATATAGTTATTTTTCACTTGTAAACAAAGCTGGCCGGTTTGTAGTGGGGTACATGTTGAGGAGGCTCCGGGCACTCTCGGCCTGGGATCCTAACAAGGCTGCTCAGAAGTACGAGTTCAGTCAGGTTTCTTTTGTACAGCAAGGCCTCTGTCAGGTATACTTAATCTCGAGGTCCGCCGTTCCGGTTTTAGGTCCAGTGCTGACACATCCTAGCACAGTGCTGGGCTGCCTTGTTTCTTTTTTAAACAGTTACATAGCTTGAATTTTTGTTGTAAAAGTAATACCAGTTCTTTGTTGACAAGTGTATCTGTTATATTATTTCTCATGAATTTCTAAAGTAATATATGATTTTTGCAAAATCCAGACACTCACAGAAATGAAGGAACATCTCTGAGCTGGTTCTCAGCTGCACTGGTAGCAGGCAGCTGTCCATTCTTCCATGCTGTTCCTTCTCTCACAGAGCAGCACACCCCGCTTTCTCCATTGTGCTGTGAGAGTGGCATTGAGTGCATTATCAGTCTGTTGGTTCAGGGGAGGCTCAGTGCACTGGGGGTGTGTGCAATGTCTGTGCTCAGACAGCTCAGGGGAGGCTCAGTGCACTGCGGGTGTGTGCAATGTCTGTGCTCAGACAGCTCAGGAGAGGCTCAGTGCACTGCGGGTGTGTGCAATGTCTGTGCTCATACAGCTCAGGGGAGGCTCAGTGCACTGCGGGTGTGTGCAATCTCTGCTTGGTTACTTTATCACATTCTCTTCAGACACATTTTCAGATTTGCTAATCCTTTTATCTATATGTAATATGCAAGGCTTTGCAGCTTATCATGTGGTGAAACCCAAATAAAGTAATGCTGGTTAAAGCACACAGTTTGATATGATCATGGTAATTACTAACAATTGATTATCTGTGCATGAATCTGATTTTTGTTGTTGCTAGAGCGAAGGTTCATCTGCTTGTACTTATTTTCTTAGGTTACCTGCTTTAGAACACATCATTATTCTGACTCTATTTGTTACTTTAGAAAGAAGGCCTCCTAACCTTGTTTACTTCGGCAAACTTTTCAAAAAGTTCTCATGAGGCCAGGCACCGGTGGCTCACGCCTGTCATCCTAGCTGCTCGCGAGGCTGAGATCTGAGGATCACCCTTCAAAGCCAGCCTGGGCAAGAATGTCTGTGTGGTTCTTATCTCCAATTAACCACCAGAAAACTGCAAGTGGTGCCATGGCTCAAGTGGTAGAGCCCTCACCTTGAGTTGAAGAGCTGAGGGACAGCGCCCAGGCCCAGAGTTCCAGCACCACGACTGACACACACACAAAAATTCTCATGAGATGTATCTTCAACAGTTCTTTACTTACATTTTTTTTCTTCTGTATCTATGAATGAAAATGAAACTCTGCATTTCATTCAGTTAACTGGTATTGTAGAATTCAAGATTCCTCCTGCCTTGTTTCCCAGACATGTCATTGTTATGATGATCATTGTACTGCCAATTAACTAGTTGCAACTCAGCTAGAATATAAAGTTCTTTTTCAGAAGGAACTTTTTTGCCCAATTCTTGAAATCTTGTGTTCAGATTTGACCACGTGGTTTCAGGATATCCGCTAGGAAACCTTGTGGTGTCCTGGCGTGGGGCCCGTCCACTGTCCAGCCTCCTTTGATGAGAGGAGCTGGCTCCTGAGAGGTGCTGGCGGGTCCCTGCTTTCTGCCCTCCCATAGGCGTCCAGGAATCAGGAGATGAGTCCATCTTGTGTGTTTACAGCACTGTATGCTTTTCAGGCACTTTTATCTGTACTTTTTGATCTGTCCAGTCTGTTTCTGGCTTTATATTTCAAAGACCAGGAATAGTTAGGTTGGAAGTAATACCTATTAGAATCAGCAATTATTTCCAGGTGTTTAGGCAGGCTGCCTTTGAATGAAGAAACTTCAAACCTTCTTTTCCCTAAAAGAAAGCTTTACTACTTGAAATAACCTTAGAAATTAGCAGCCCTGAAGATTTTAGAACTTTCTGGTTTTTTCTTCTTTCTCTTTTATAATGAGTGTGTGGGACTTGCCACAGTGTAGAATGTGTAGTATGTATCAGGACAGCTAGGAGAGAGGGATGGGCAAAGACAGCAGTGATGGAAATGAACTTTAAACAGTTTCATGACACAAAACCAGTCTCCCTCTTTCCCTCGCTTCCTCCCTCCCTTCATCATGGTGAGAAAAAAAGCACAGAGCGTCATGCATCACATGTGCTGGGGATTTTGCTGTGGTCTTGTATGTGACCTGATAACTGTTTCATTCTGTGCCCGGGTTTACACATGCTAAGCCAGTGGTCTACATGTGGGCAGCCCTATGTCCCACTCTGAATGTGTCACAACATAAAAGGTGGTGTATCTATACACACACACACATACACATGTTTTTTTTTTTTGAGGGGGGGTTGGCTGGGCAGCTTGAACTCTGGGACTGGGCACCGTCCCTCAGCTCTTCAGCTCAAGGTGAGCGCTCTACTGCTTGAGCCACAGCACCACTTCTGGTTTTCTAGTGGTTTATTGGAGATAAGAGTTTCACGGACTTTCCCGCCAGGGCTGGCTTTGAGCCATGATCCTCAGCTCTCAGCCTCCTGAATGGCTAGGATTATAGGTGTGAGCCACCGGCACCCAGCTCACAAGTATATTCTGTCTTTATATATTATCACTTGAGCTACGCCTCAGTTCTGTTTTTTTGCTGGTTAATTGAAGGTAAGAGCCTCACAGGTTTGTCTGCCCAAGTTGGCTTTGAACTGCCATCCTCGGATCTCAGCCTCTTAAGGAGCTAAGATTACAGGTATGAGCTACCAGTGCCTGGCTGCAAGTTTTCACCAAAAAAGAAATGATAAAAGTTTGAGGAGTATGTTTAATCTGATTTAAATACAATGTGTATATTATCAAAACATTACACAGTGTTACATTAATGTACATAATATCTGTTTTGTAAGTTAAAAGGTAAGCATTTTTGGGTTTTGGGGTTTTTTTTTGGTCAGTTGTGGGGCTTGAACTCAGGCCCTGGGCGCTGTCCCTCAGCTCTTCAGCTCAAGGCCAGCGCTCTACCACTTGAGCCACAGCGACACTTCCGTCTTTTTCTGTGTATGTGGTGCTGAGAAGTGGAACCCAGGGCCTGATGCATGCAGGTGAGCCCTCCCCCACGGAGCGCCTCCCCAGCCCAGGCAAGCATTTTTTAATGTTGAAGGAGCACTTACAGTTCAGAACACAGGCTATTCTCCACTTTCCCAGCATCCCTCGGTGCAGGCCTGGACCATGGGACTTGGTGACAGAGGGCTGTGTGCCAGGCTGTAGTGTCGCAGGGCCTCCAGATTCTGCCTTTCCTCAGCTGACCATGTGGAAGAGCCTGGTATGGTGCCACCCAGCGCCCTGTGACCTGTGAGTGGAGTGGAGATGAGGGTCTCTCAGAGGGTCTGGCTGCCCAGGGCTCCCTTCTGAGGACCTGGTTTGACCTCAGGAACGTTCTAGCTCCGATCAGATGGGGACTCAAAGCTTCCTCTCTGGGTACCAGGTGCCTGGAGACCCCCATCAGCCTCGGATTCCCTTTCTGGGGCCTACACTGAAGAATGCGCACGATCCCAGGATTCACAGCTCCCTGATCAGTGAAACGGTGTGCCCTGATATGCAGGCCACAGCAGACTGCTCTTTAAGTGTCTGTTTAGAAAACTCTTACAAAAGTAGTATATTGTCCGGGTGCTGGTGACTCATACCCGTAATCCTGGCTACTCAGGAGGCTGAAATGTGAGGATCACAGTTTGAACCCAGCCTGATTAAGAAAGCCCATGAGATGCTTGTCTCCAGTTAACCACCAGAAAAGCCAGAAGCAGATCTATGGCTCAAGTGGCAGAGTGCTACCCTTGAGCAACAAAGCTCACAGACAGCACCCAGGCTGGACACATTAAAAAAAAAAAGTGCTTGTATATTAGTATGTTTATTGAGACCATTTGTTTAGATTTGGAAGACAATACAGTGACAATTATTCACAGTCCCTCTGTCCAGAGATAGCCACCACTGGCTTGTAGAGTACGTTCTCAGTCTCCTTTTTCCTATGTGTACATTAGTATTTTCTACTACTGTCATTTATCTCAAGTTGTAATTTTAAGGAACATGCATTGTAAAAGATGAAAGGCACCTTTTTAAGTGAGGTTTATATAAAGAGACGGTTAGTGGGTCTCCCCTGGGTTTTTCCTTCTTTTCCTCTGACCCTTGCCTTACCGAGGTCTCTGCATCCTCTGAAAAGTGCAGCTTTCTGGAGAACGGAGCGGGAGCTGACCCTGCTCCTGCTTTCCTTTTATCAGACCCACAGCAAACCTAAATAGCTCACAGTGGGAGGCGCCCTCCTCTGGTGCCCCCTCTTCCTTTGATCATTTCAGCCCGGATCTGTGTGTGCTGTGCTGGGGCTGCCATTTGAGCCAGAAGCCACTTGTTTCCTGTTTCTAATTGGAAAGATTGAGGTTTAAGGTACAGTCAGGCTGCGGTTTCCTGTAAAGACAAATCTCTTTTCTTCCTTTTTTTATTTTTCAAAATTTTGTCTTAAAACAGCATTGCTTTTAACTATAGTAAGTGCTGTGTGTTTCTTGTGTGCTGACTGCACTTTCCCAGTTTATTTAAGTCATTAGAGTTGAAAGGGAATACAGCCTAAAGTGTGCTGTGCAAAACCTGTTTCACTGTAATCTGTTGTACAGATGACAAGCTCAGATCACTGGACAGGAAACAGCTCACATGTCTGTCCCTGATAAGGAAATACAGCCTTATAGTTAGCTCATTTGCAGTGGACACACACATTAGGTAAGGGATCGCTATTTACATTCTTTCTTTTTTTAAAAGCCCGCCACGCTGAAGCTGCAGTAAGTGAACTGCGGTGTAGCAAGGGAGGTGTTTGCACGTGTTTGGCCCTGTGACAGATGCGCCGCACAGACACGGTTGCCTTTCACCCTTCGCTGACTCTGTGGATCGTGTTCTTCCTTCAGGGATAGGAGGCCTTCAGGATTTTGTGCTGAAGTCTGCAACCCTGTGCAGCCTGCCGTCCTGCCCCCCGTTCATTCCACTCAGCTTTGAAGCCGCCCCCATCGTGAGAGTTGCTGTTGAGCCAGAACATCCAAGTAAGATGCACAGATAATGCTCGCTTCTAATGCGTACTTTTGTGACTGCAGGGCACTAGTGATTTGTGTACACGTACGTAGAAGAAGCAGCCCACAAGCAGGGGCTCTCTGTCTTAGGCATATGGATGCATGACTGGGTACCGTGTTAGTCTAGGGGGAAGCCCAGGGACCCATGTTCTCCTGGAGGACAGAGGGGTCTCCGCCACACTCTGCTACCCTGGCCCAGGGTTGTGGGTCAGCAAAGCTTATATTCCTTGTGGCTGCCTCTCTGTTGGGCCGGCTGTTTGATTCAGAATGCACCCTCTGCCCCTTGCTCTGGGCTTGCCGGGGCATTTTCTGACTGTTTAGAGTCTGCTTCCTCCCCTCTGTGGTGGTTAGCTCCTGGCTCCAGCCCTTGTTTACCTGGTCCTATGACAGTGAGCCCTCAGACCCACTACACGTCCCCCATGACCGTCATCGAACCCCCCTTCCTGTGCTTTTGCCAGTCTGGTACCTGGGAAGATGCTTCCGTAAACCAGAGAACCAGTGTGTGAAGGGTACTTTTCCATGGATGACTTTGGGTCTGGAGCTGTGTGTTTTTCCTCTCCCTTCCTCTCACCCCCCTCGAGTTCTAAGATATCCTTAGTCGTGCACTATTACAGGTCGGAGGGCTGAACTCTGGCCTCTGGGGTTAGTATTAGAGCCAGTTGCCATGCCTGCAGACGCAGCCAGTACATCTGAGCAGGGTGGCTGGCACTACAGGATAGCAGGGCAGACCAGTGGGATGTCTGCCACAGTAGTCATCCCTGGGGAGATCTGGGCCCAGGCTCATTATCACCAGCCAGGCACCCCAATGCCCGGGAGCCCCGAGGACCTACTGAAACTCCCCAGACCCAGTAGCTGCTGGACTGTAGAACCCACGCTGTACCAGGCTCCACAGACATGCCCCGCAGTGAGAAGCTCTGCTGAACTTTCTTTTTTTTTTTTTTGTTGGTCGTGGGGCTTGAACTCTGGGCCTGGGCGCTGTCCCTCAGTTTTTCGGTTAAGGCGAGTGCTCTACCACTTTGAGCTACAGCACCACTTCCGGTTTTCTAGTGGTTTATTGGAGATAAGAGTCTCACGGACTTTCCTGCCCGGGCTGGCTTTGAGCCATGATCCTCAGATCTCAGCCTCCTGAGTAGCTAGGATGACAGGCGTGAGCCACTGGAGCCCAGCTTGAACTTTCTTGAACATGATCTTCAATGCTTCTTCTGCTTACTTGTTGACTGTTACGTCCTCTCTGGGGCGGGGGGGGGGGGTATTCTGTTAACATTTGTAGGTCTGTAGTCTGATGTGAATTTATAAGGATAACAATGGCACTTTGTGTCTGCTAGCAGAACAGTAAACACTGGAGTCAGATATGGGCTGGTGAGCATCTGTGCAGGTGAGGTGCTAGAAGGCAGTTTCCTTCATATCACTGTAAAATTATGAAGAAAAATAGACCTTTACTCTGAGTTTGCTTCATAAATGGGTCCTAGTGGTTCATGCCTATAATCCTAACTACTCAAGAAGCTGAGATCCACAGGGTGGCGGTTTGAAGACCACCCAGGCAGGACAGTTCAGTGCTTACTTCCTGTCACACCCCATTGGTATCTAGCACCATGGTCTTCAGCATGTCTTTGTCCTCAGATTGCATTTTGCCAGTATGCATCTGTCCACATAGGTGAGATGCCGCAGCTCGTGAAAGGGATGAAGCTGCTGAACCAGGCCGATCCCTGCGTGCAGATCTTAATTCAGGAGACAGGGGAACACGTTTTGGTCACAGCGGGAGAAGTCCATCTGCAGCGGTGCTTGGATGACCTAAAAGAAAGGTTGGTCAGAATTCTCCGGGCGGAGAGAGAAGTCCACCGATGGTCCAGTGTTTCCCAGACCACTTAGATGTAGGGTACCCCTTTGGTATTTTGGAGAAAAACGGAATACCCTCAACTCAGCCATGAACTCCTACTGGATCATAAATAAAGCAGGTAAAAACCCTTAGCATAGAACCTCATACATAATAAGTGATCATCAACAAAATACACATGCACATACATTTCTTACTATTTTTATCATCATTTATTAGCTTTTATGTCCAATTCCTCATGAGACTGAACTGTAGTTCTCTGTCATAATGCCAGATTTGAGTATCAGAGCAATTGAAAGTCAGTACAGTGCCAGGCAAAGTCTATCTTGTATGTTTTGTAACTACGTAGCATTGCAATAAACTAATCCTTGAAAATGGAAAGCAGCACAAAACCATACTTCAGCGGCCATAATGTTTCCTCACCTTTTTATTTTCTTCCACATAGCACATCTTAGTGTCTGTATTCTAAAATCAATCCAGGTATCATTGTCAGAAAGTCATCTACAGCTTAGCTTTCACAACTAAAATTGGCCAAAAAATAAAATCCAATAAAAATACTTGCCCCACATCTAGAAAAGGGAGAAAACAAAGAAATCTAGAATCAAATACAAGCATTTAAAAACTTGGGATATTTATTGTCCATACTGAGTAACACTTCCCTGTGTGTGCACGTGCACCCCCCTCACAAAACTATATTGCCACACACATACACACATGTACACACACAACTACACCGCCAAGAGCCAACAACAACTAGACCAAACACAGCAGCTGCAGAAAGTTTGTCTGGTTTCATCATCATGGGAGTCGGTCCGTGTCAATTTCCAGACTCTGTCCTGAGTGAGTTTAGAATTCATTTGGAAGGAGGGTCAGGATGAAGCTACACCTGTCTTGGGGAGTGAAGGGAGGGGCTTCTGAACTTGGTACCGGGTTTAGCCTAAACCCGGTACTGTCTGCAGTTGGTACCCACAGGAAGCTGTTTAAATCATAAGCATTAAAAAATCAAATTAACTTAAACGTCTGCTTCCTCAGGCAGACTGGTCACATTTCAAATGCTCAGTATTAGTATGGCTACGTAGATTTAAATGAAGTTTACTCTTGCAGGTGTTTGTGGCACATTTTAAGTGTGGTACATGGTGATCATGGTGAAGACACAGCTAGACAAGCCAGTGGCCTGCTGGCCTCTTTCATGTCAGAGAGCCCCACTGGCTCCCAATTCTGTATGTCTGAAGAGCTATCACCTTTGTTCTCCAGACTCTGGAGTTGACAGATTTATTTTAGAGAATTCATATGTCAAATCCTATTACAACCTTTATTTCCCACGTGAAACATTCTTACGTAAAGAAGTGGTTTATTTACCTTGTGAACAAGTGAAGAATTCCCTGCCGGTGAGTTCCATTAGAGGCCATCTTCTCAATCTCAACGGAAAGGAGCTTTTGAATTGTAAGATACTGGAACTTGCGGGTCACTTGTGATAAAATCATTCTTAGGACTCTGTGTTGGTGTGCTGTCTTTGGTGCATAAGAAGCTGGCTTTGCTGCCATTCCGATCATCACCATCTGTCGCTTCCCTTGGGTTTGCAGGTTTGCGAAGATTCGCATCAGTGTATCTGAACCCATTATTCCATTCCGAGAAACGATCACCAAACCCCCGAAGGTGGACATGGTCAATGAAGAAATTGGCAAACAACAGAAGGTTGCAGTCATACACCAAACAAGAGAGGATCAGAACAGAGTCCCTGAAGGCGTCCAAGTCGACTCAGATGGGCTGGTCACCATGACCACTCCCAACAAGCTGGCCACACTCAGTGTGCGGGCCTTGCCCCTTCCAGAAGAGGTCACTCAGATCCTGGAAGAAAACAGCGATTTGATCCGTTCCATGGAGCACTTGACCTCCGCTATGAATGAGGGCACAAGTACTAAAGTGATTCATCAGAAGACCCAGGAGAAAATCTGGGAATTCAAAGGAAAACTAGAGCAACACCTAACAGGAAGGAAATGGAGGAATACCGTGGACCAAATCTGGTCATTTGGCCCAAGAAAATGTGGGCCCAATATCCTAGTGAATCAGAGTGAGGACTTTCAGAACTCGGTGTGGGCAGGCCCCGCAGGCAGATCGTCGGGAGAAGCCAGAAGATACCGGGATTTCGGCAATAGCATTGTGAGCGGCTTCCAGCTGGCGGCCCTCTCCGGCCCCATGTGCGAGGAGCCCCTCATGGGTGTCTGTTTTGTCCTGGAGAAATGGGACCTGAGTAAATTTGAGGACCAGGGAACCAATGACGAACCGAGTCAAGAGCAAAGTGGCACGGTACTGGGAGAGCAGCAGGGGGAAAGTGAGACCCCTCTGAGTGGGGACCCAGACCAGGAGCAGCAAGACAGCTGCATGGAGCTCTGCGAGAAGATGGCATCCCAGAAAGGAGACGCGTTGGTCTCTGACTGCTACGGCCCCTTCTCGGGGCAGCTGATCGCCACCATGAAAGAGGCCTGTCGCTACGCACTGCAGGTGAAGCCGCAGCGCCTGATGGCAGCTATGTACACGTGCGACATCATGGCCACCAGCGATGTCCTCGGTAAGGAGGGGCAGGCTCTGTGAAAGGCAGGCCTCAGGTGGAGAATCCCGAGAGAACAAGGCGTGGTAAAAATCTTTCCCTTTGAAAAGAATGCAATCTTGTCTGATCTGAATCCGGTAAGTAAAGGTAAGATGCCCCTACGTGCCGCCAGCCAATCCTGTGCAGCATGTGAATAAACCGTTAGCCTGGGTAACCAGTGCTCCTGAGAGCGGCCGGAGAACAGGGCCATGTCCTTGCGCCAGCAGCCCAAAGGAGCTTCTGCCCATCCCGGTCCTTTTCTTACTTCTCACCGCTAACCATGGAATCAAATCCATTTCTGATTCTCCTCTCTGGGAGAAGCAGCCTTGGTTCATGAATGCCATCATTTACATCTCAATCATCTGAGCATATCACACCATTTTTTTTTCTGAAGTTACGTATATTATTAAGTATATTACGTATATTATTTAAGTATTGTAGAGTCACCAGATAACATTTGAACGGCAATAAAATCTTAATACATCGATTTTACATTTTTTCCTTATGTTTACAAGAGGTGAAACTCAGGAGTGAACCACATGTTTTAATGGAGTTAAGGTCCCTCAGCTCGGATGTGCACGGTCAGCCTAGCCGCAGGTGACACTGCTGGAAGTTCTGCAGGTTCCTGCTGATACTTTACACCAAAATCCTTGAGAATGAACGTTTTCCCTAATGGTGTCAGTAGCCGTGTCTTTGTCTCCATTCACATGACCAGTTGATAGGTTTGATGTAGTTTTGCTTTGCAGGGCGAGTCTATGCTGTCTTGTCAAAGAGAGAAGGTCGAGTGCTTCAAGAAGAAATGAAAGAAGGCACCGACATGTTCATCATCAAGGCTGTGCTGCCTGTGGCCGAGAGCTTTGGCTTTGCTGATGAAATCAGGAAGAGGACCAGTGGCCTTGCCAGCCCTCAGCTGGTGTTCAGCCACTGGGAGGTGAGACGCGCCGGGTCTCCATCCCTCCCCTGCAGACGGGCTCCCTTCCCTCCTCTCGGGCCTGTTTCCTACCAAGGAGGCCAAGAGTAGTAAGCCACCTTGCCGTGCCAGTAGTCAGATGGACTGAGAGCAATGATGTTTTTGTCCAGATTGACTGGTGCTCAGACTGTGTGTGGTTTGTAACACACACAGTCCTTTTTGTGTGATGTACGATTTAAGACACAGAGTATTTAATTCTTTTCTTCCCCCTAAATATGTAGTTTAGATTTCTAAGCAAAAATCACAGATCTTTCTGAAAGTGAACCTTCCAGGACCTTTTCTTCTGGGGTAAAATGTGGGGAAGGAGAAGAGTTCCTATACGTGGAAAGATAATTGGAGATAAGATCTTATGGACTTTCCTGTTTCTGCTGGTTCTGCATCTTGAGCCTCAGATCTCAGCCTCCTGAGTAGCTGGGATTACAGGAGTGAGCCACAAGTGCCCCATTTGTTTAGTACCTTTGATCTCCACAAAGAGGTGCTGGGTGTGTGATTCTGGGCCTGTTCTGTAAACACAGACATTCAGAAGTGTTGCCATTCTGTCACTCTTAGAGTGATTCATTTGAATTTGTATATATGAATCATCATTTTATAGCTAATTTTATCATTGAAAGTGATTTGTCGGGGTTGGGAAGGTGGCTCAGTGGTAGAGCGCTTGTCTTGCATGCATGAGGCCCTGGGTTCGATTCCTCAGCACCACATAAGCAGAAAAAGCCAGAAGTGGCACTGTGGCTCACGTGGTAGAGTGCTAGCCTTGAGCTGAAGAGCTGAGGGACAGCGCCCAGGCCCAGAGTTCAAGCCCCAGGCTGGGAAAAAAAAAAAAAAAAAAAATCAACTTATAACTTTTTTTTTTAAGCCTATAAATCAGCTGGGCCCTGGTGGCTGAGCCCGTATTCCTAACTACTGGGGCTGAGATCAGAATCACGGTTCAATGCCAGACCTGGCAGAAAAGTCCATGAGACTCTTTATCTCTAATTTACCACTGAAAACGCTAGAAGTGGGGCTGTGTGGCTCACGTGGTAGAGCACTAGCCTTAAGCACAAAAGCTCAAGGACCGCTCCCACGCCCTGTGTTCAAGCACCAAAAAAATTAAAAGATAAATTACAGCTCAGAGTTGTCCCTCCGGTGACTGCAAAGGCCATGCAGGCTGGCACGGCCTGCGGTGACATCCAGGTGCCTTCTGGTGCTCTTTGGTAGGGAAGAGCTGATCTTCCACTCCCTCCCTCCCACCCGAGTTCCTCCCTGCTGGCACAGATTCATCTCACTCTCAACACTGCCTTCTTCCCCGTCATGTGACCATATCGGGCGAGACCTCTCCCAGGGAGACTGGGAGGTGTGGTCTGTCGGGGGCAGGAGTCAGCAGGAGCACCCATTGCTTGCTCCTTCCAGTAAATAACACGTCACGGTCCGAGAGCTGTATTCACCAACAGGCCCCCTGCTCCCTTCCCAGGATTCTGACACGTTTGCCATCTGGCGGTCTGTGAAGGGTGGCGCTGCCTCCTGATCCCCGCTGGCCGCGTGCGCATCCACCTCTGAGGAGTCAGGAGGGCCGAGGCCAGCGGCTTTTCCTCCTGGAGTTCCTTACGTGAACAGTTCCCCTTATCTCAGAAAATTGATCTTATGCGCTTAGTAGTTTTTTTTTAAATGTTGATTTCTGGCTTAGTTACAGCTTGTTATTAAGAATCAGCCTCTTAATAATTTGGTAGAGAAAAATACTGTCAAGAAAAAGTTTTTGCTTCAGTTTTGTCTCCACCCTTCTGTCCTTAGCCACCTGTCCTGGTCCTGTTTCCGGAAGCTTCAAGTCTTATGAAAGTCTTAAAAATGACATTATAACTAAATGTCATTGAGCTGCTATGTCTTGGCTGTCTCAATTTTCCCTCTACAGATAAGTTTAGAAATACCACGGTATTGAGCTCTGGCTTCTCACTCGAAGGCACTTTGGTTTGTTTGTATTCTCCCACACCATGCAATTCACAATCAGGAGCTTTTGAGAGAGAGTGCTTAAAAAATAGAAAAAATAAAATTACAGGCATTTTCCATGAAGAAACCTTTGAAGTCAGCAGTCTCGCAATTTCTCTTTCTAAGTTTTATCCTTCTGTGAAAAAAAGGAGAAAAGGGCTAATAACAGCATGGAAAGAAAACAGTTATGGCAGCGCTGGTGTACGTGATCACTCGGTGGTGCTGGTGTGCGTGGTCGCCCACAGCACTGATGTGCACTGGTGTTCACGATCACCCAGCAGTGCTGACCGTCGCTGGTGTGGCGGCGTGCATGCCTGCGTGGCTTCCAGGCACTACACTGAACCCTGCCACTTCCCTGAGACCAGGCCGGACGAGAAGCAAGGACAGGGGTCTCCCCTGCGGACACGGGAACTGGCACTCTAGATTTCTGGGTTTGCTCTCTGATGCTGAGAGCAGTTGGTTTCTTTGTGGACTTGCGATGAGCTAGAAGATGGCGACTGTGTCAGACAGTTAGGTGGCAGGAACCTTCTCACTCCAGGTAAAGGAGCTCTGTGAGCCAGTGAGCCAGGCCGCAGCCCTGCTCTGCGGCCTGAGGGGTGGCGGTGCACTGGCCCAGCAAGGCGCAGCGCCAGCCCCCGTGCTTGGGGCTTCTTGGCCTGCTGAGGCGGGGTGGGAGTGGTGCAGGGAGCCCAGTGGGCTGGGGCCCGCGGGGTGGCTGCGTGAGCCCGGGGGCCCCTGACACCTGCGGGGGCTCCTGCTGCTTCTGTTCTGATGCATGGCCTCTCCCCAGCAACTCACTTCTCTGACAGTTTGCATGTTTTAAAAAAACAGAATTTAACAGTTACTCATGCGACTCGGGCCTGCAAAGACCATGTTCCAGGCAGTGGTGGGTTCGGCAGTCCGTCACGTGACAGGGAGGCAGCCTGGGCGTCCTGTCTCTAACATAAAACGCGGTGTGTCCTGACAGCCATGGCAGTTCACCTCCTGCCTTCCTGACCCTGGGTGGGCAGAGGGCTCCTGGCCCAGCCCCGTGAGTGCCCCAGCCGTCACTGGACTTGACCACAAAGTAGCTTGCTGCTTCTGGCCTCCCAGAGCGTGAGGGCTCGTCCCATTGCAGTCAGCACGCGAGGCCTTGCTGGTGCTCACTCGCTGCTCTGAGGGGCCACTGCCTTACCCCCGTCCCGCCTGACCGGCACCCCTGTGGCCTTCTGTCTCCAGGTCATCCCCAGCGACCCCTTCTGGGTGCCCACCACCGAGGAGGAGTACCTGCACTTCGGGGAGAAGGCGGACTCTGAGAACCAGGCCCGGAAGTACATGAATGCCGTGCGGAAGCGGAAAGGGCTCTACGTGGAGGAAAAGATCGTGGAGCACGCCGAGAAGCAGAGGACACTCAGCAAAAATAAGTAGCTGCTCCTTGTGGAGGATCCCTTCCCTTTCTAACGAATGCGTGCCGTGGAGAGTTTAATCCTGGGAATTCTTTCTGAAAACTCACCTTCAATAAAGTTGGTTCATATAAATATTTTAAAGAGAATTTAAAGAACATAGTTTCAAAACAAAGGTTTTTTTGGTTTTTGTCTTCTTGGTTTTTAGTTGATTCTGGCCCAAGGCAAGAAGTTGTCTAAATACTGTAATGATGCCGTGTGCAAAGCCTTCTCTGTGGCTAGGGGTGTGTGTGGAGAGGCCACCCCTTTGGTGGGACCACACTGCGAGCCCCACGGGGTCCTCCACGCCCAGCGGCCACTTCTAGTCCTCCTCCACAGGTCCACCGCCAGTAGACTGGTTAGCTCCCTGTAACACCACAGAGACTACACAGCTCGGTGCAGCTGCTCCGGGGACCCAGCCGGCCTCCGCTGTAGCCTTTGAGCAAACATCTGCTCTCACGCTTCCTCCCAAGCCACACGGTGCCTTCTCAGCGAGGGCTGAGCCTTTCCAGGAAGCGAACAGAAGAGGTACGTGTCGGCCACGGTGCCGCTTCCTCCTAGCCTTGGGAGGCCCTGTCTCCCTGCGCTGGTTTCTGTGAGCTCACTCCCGGGCTGCCACCTTCGCAGCCCCACCGCTGTCATCCCGGGGACAGATGAAATGCCACCAAAAATGGATTTTGTCATCCTTTGATTTGTGTAATATTTTACTTGAAGAAAGGGTTCCTGTTCATGCCATAAAGTTTTCAGAGAAGACTTTGTTATTGAGTTGTTTTTAGTGGGTTTTCTTAATGACCTCAGCTACTCAGACCGGTAGCTGTGGGCATTTTATCTTTAGTTTCTAGAGCCTTGACATAGCAGGTCGTGTCTAAGTGACCCAGACGTGAGGGTAAGCGTGCCTGGGTAATCCCTGTCTGCCTCACTTTAACAGGTGGTGTCTGGGTGGGTGTGGGAGTGGTTCCATGTAAGATAGCAAGAGAAGCCAGCAGCACATGGGCTAGCAGCGTTTGATAATCACCTCATTCAGACCACTGTGCCACACTCAGCACTTGACCAGCAAATTCTGAGCCGTAGAGGAGGCAGGAAAAACCAGGAAGCGTTGGGTCGTTCTGTTGGACTGGCCCAACGAGATGTGTCTGGGAAGGGCCAACAGAGCGGGCAGAGCAAGACCACAGTGCAGGCCGGGGAATAGGCCAGGTCTGCTGTCCACCATCCGTTTGTGACGGTGCACACGTGTCCTCATGGCTCAGGGCCACTCCAGACCCCAGCCCAGCGTGTGGACGTCACTGGAGGCACCCGAGTCCTCCAGTCCTGTCCTTGTGGCTGCTGCAGCCCCTCCTGAGGACACGGGTGGGCGGAGGCCTGGAGAGCCAGCCCTGTGCGCTGGGTAGGGCCCTCATTTCACCCTCAGGCCGGTTGTTGGGGTCTGGTGAAGGGCGAGTCCCCCGTAACTCCTGCTGGCCTCTGCTTCTGAACCAGAGACCCTGAGAGCCCAGAGAGATGTGCGTGCCAAGGCAGTGCCGGAGCTCAGCCCCGAGGCACGGCCGGCTCTGTTGGGAAGAGACCAGGACTCTGCCAGGCACGGGGGGGGGCACACAGCACCCCCAGGAGGGCCGTGCTCGAGCCGGCACTGTGTGTGTACGTACGTGAGTGCGTGTATGTGTGCCCACACTCGAGTACTCGAGGCTAGCGCTCTACCACTTGAGCCACAGTTCCACTTCTGGGTTTTTGGTGGTTAATTGGAGAAATGAGTGTCACAGACGTGCCTACCTGGGCTGGCTTTGAACCGCGATCCTCAGATCTCAGCCTCTTGAGTCACTAGGATGACAGGCATGAGCCACTGGCGTGGGTAGGTTCTGAGTGGGTCCAGCCTCAATTGCAGCGAACCCATGACTCAAGGTAGGTTGGTAAGTGCTGACCTCCGGGGTTAAAGAGGCCGTATGTATGTATGTACGTATGTGTGTGTGTGTACGTGTGTGTACGTATGTATGTACATACGTATGTGCGTATGTATGTGTGTACGTACGTATGTACGTATGTACATATGTATTTACTGCTGGTGAAGCGGGGCTGCTCACGTCCTGGCAGTGCCACACCAGTTGAGGAAGGCAAGGCCAAGGGCAGAGAGCAGCCGTGTCACATCTGGACGGGTGGGGCCGTGGCACAGAAGGTTCCCCTGCCTTGGTTTACATCACTGCGAGCCATGGCAACACCTTTGATTGCCAGAGCCCGGCCGCAGCCCCCGGGTGTCCCTGCCCGTGGCGAGCTGCCTGGCTCCGGCTTGTGTGGTGGGGCTGCGCTCCTTGGAGCAGGCCTCCTGGGTGCCGAAGACGGGTACACAGATGCCGTGGTGGCCATGGAGTCCGAGTCTGCACTTACTGGGATGGACCTCCTGGGGTATCGCTCAGTGTGGGCCTGGCCGGGCGCAGCAGCAGCAGCAGCAGCAAAACCACTGGGAACTGTTTGGGAAAGCCCCACGCTGAGCCCTGGGATCGGAGGGGGGCGCCAGCCAGCTGCTTTCAGCGAGTTCTGGCGATTCTGACACCCGGGTTTGAGAAACACTGCTGCAGAGATGACACCTGACGTTCCCCTTTTTGGAGTGTGTACTTTGATTTACATCATTTGTAAACATTTGTTTAATGTGTGGAAAGATGGTACAAGGCATCACTGGGGCGGGTTCTTTTTCCCACTTTACCACAGATGTAGAAAATTATTTTTTTCTAATTCTTAAGTGTTTCAGGTGTGCACATTGTTCGTTTAGGATTGAGAGTCTCAAGCTAACTTCTAAAGCTAAAGGTGAGCGGCGAGAACTACCAGATTTCATTTAGAAAGGAGATCCACTAGCAGAGCTGGTGGGCAAGGAGGAGCCTCCTGCCTTTCCAACCCAGAGTGGACAAAGACCGGACGCGACCGCGGGCCTGCAGCTCCCGGGGCTGGGGCGCTGGTAAGTGCACTTTAAAGGAAAAGTCTTGGGTCAGTCTGGAAAGGGTTGTTTGAACATCACATTTAGATGTTTCTTTTTTTATTTGCCCTAAATTCAAAAAAGAAAAAAAAAGACATGACCTTATGTCTACTTAAGAGTTTTTCCCTAGCCGGGCGCTGGTGGCTTACGCCTATCATCCCAGCTCCTCAGGAGGCTGAGATCTGAGGATCGTGGTTCAGACCCAGCCCAGGCAGGAAAGTCTGTGAGACTCCTATCTCCAATAAAACACCAGAAAACTGGAAGTGGCGCTGTGGCTCAGTGGTGGAGCACTCGCCTTGAGCAAGAGAAGCTCATGGATGGCGCCCAGGCCCCGTCTTCAAGCCCCAGGACTGGCAACAAGTTCAGTCAGGTGTTTCTTGAGTGTTTTTGTTGTTCTTGTTGGGATTTTTTTTTTTTTCTGGAGAAGAGTCAGGGAAGCGTAGAACCTCGGGCCTGACCACAAACTGTTACCCGCCTGACTCAGAGATCAGGACACATCAGCTGCTCCTTTCCTCCATCTCCCCTGAGCTCAGCTCTGCTTCTGGGAAGGTGGGTGGCGCTGTGCTGGGTGAATGCATGCTCCTCCCTCCCCCCCAGTCACAAGACTCATTCTTAGAGAAGCTCCTGCATGCGGCTGCATCCAGCTCCACCCTCTCTCTCAGCATCCCTTTCCCACAGGAACCTGGACCCTTTAATTAGCATTTGTATATAGTAATATTTTAAAAGTCAGAAAAAAAAAAACACCACTCAAAGCCTCCCATGCTCCTGGATTCAACATTGTGAAAATGGCAACACTTCCCAAGGCTATCTACAAATTCAACACGATACCTATCAATATTCCAACCTCATTCTTCAAGGAAATAGAAGAGGCAATCCAAAAATTCATATGGAACAATAAAAGAACCTGAATAGCAAAAACGCTCCTCAACAGAAAGAACAGTGCTGGAGGAATATCAATACCAAATTTCAATCTCTACTACAAAGCCATAGTAATCAAAACAGCTTGGTACTGGCACAAGAACAGACCTCAGGACTAATGAAATAGAATTGAAAACC
>NW_012267231.1:666197-667472 GCF_000151885.1 Dipodomys ordii | reverse complement strand
GGGGGAAGGAGTGGGGGGGGGGGGGGAAGGGACGGGAAGGGTAAACAAAGGAGGAGGCTACATGCTTGATAAGAAATGTACTCATTATCTTGCCCATGTAATTGTAACCCCTCTGTATGGTGTTTTCACAAGAGAAAAAAGAAAAAGGGAAAAAAATTTTTTGTCAAGACAGACCAGGTGGAGCAGGCCGTGGCCGGGCCCAGTGGTGTCTGCGTCCTGCCCTTTGATTCACTGCTGGGAGGGCCAAGTGGAGCTCTGATTGCAATCTGTCACTGAGAAGTGAGCACCGAGGTTCCCGGGGGCTTCGGAGAGGGGTGGAGGCGCTCAGCTCTGACGAGGGGATCCCTGCAAACAAACTCCAGTACCTCCAAAACATTAAGGTAGAAACAATCTGAAAGGAGAGCAGATGACGTGCAAAATGAAGACAGGAAGAGCATGTGTATTCGGTGTGTTGGCTCGTGCATGTAAATACGTATCTATGTTTGGAGACAGGAAGGAAGGACAGGAGGGAGGGGCAGAGAGCCAGCCTTGAAGGGAAAGGGACAGATGCTAGCGACAGGAACAGAGGGGTGGTTTTCTGATTTCCATAACTCATCTCTAACTTCTCACAAGTCCAAATGAAAAGGTGGTTTTTGTTAGTTTGTACGTCAGCCCGGGGCAGTCCCCGTCCCCGATGGGCAGCCACGTGGTCTTCTCGTGGCTCTCTGTGCATCCCTGGGGCGGACGCCGGACGCTGGCGGCTGGCTGGTCCTCTGTCTGTGGGTCTTGCACACTCTGCCAGTGGCGGCCGGGGGACAGTGGTGTCTGTGCCTGGCCACGTGCTGGCTGGCAGGGCTGCAGCTGCGGGCTGGGGGGCGGGGTGCAGCAGGACGCACCCCCCAACTGCACAGGCACGGCAGCATCTGTGCGAGGCACACCCCGACTGACAGCCAGCCGCCAGCACCGTCTGCGGCACACAGCTGCTGCCGGTCCCCACGCCCCACGCAGGCCCGGCCCAGACCCCGTGCACGCGCACGCGCGCCCAGCATTGCCAGCTGTGAAGCTGCCCTGTCACCACGGGGTCCCCAGGCGTCCTGGGTCACACCTAGCGCCTGCCCCTTCTTGTGCCAACTCCAGGGAGCGCTCTGAAGCCGCGTGGGGAAACCTGGAGCGGAGATCTCCCCAAAGATCCCCCGTGGGCCGAGGAGAGGTGCGTCCGGGCGCCCTTGGGGGAGGCGAGGAGAGGTGCGTCCGGGCGCCCTTGGGGGAGGCGAGGAGAGGTGCGTCCGGGCGCCC
>NW_012267231.1:664234-666064 GCF_000151885.1 Dipodomys ordii | reverse complement strand
GCGTCCGGGCGCCCTTGGGGGAGGCGGGGAGAGGTGCGTCCGGGCGCCCTTGGGGGAGGCGGGCGCCGGGGCTCCTGGACAACTTGGTTGCCACCCTGCAAGGACTTGTGCTGCTGACGCTTGTAGCAAAGTGTCACTGCAGCCGCGAAGTGATTTAATGCAATGAGCGTCTGGGTGGCTGCGTGAAATGCATCCGTTGGAGTTGGTGGAAATAGTAAGGCCTGGCTTCAAGAAGAAGATGGACCTTCCTCTCGTCAGCAGGAAGCTCCGAATCCAAGGCAGCCGGCAGATGGACGCATGCTCATCTGTGTGGGGGGTTTGTCCCTCCTGGTAATTACGTGTTCCTCTGTGGGTGCTCAATGCTAGTCTGCTGGCTAGATCCTCCACTTCCCCAGAGCTCTGCCTTGATAACTCCCAACTCCTCGGTCTAGGCGGTGCCTGGCACACAGGGCTCTCTGAACATCAGTGTGAGGAAGGGAGGGATGAAGGAGGAGAAGAGGGGAAGAGGAAGGACAGATGGACAGGGCACCTGCTCATTTCTGCAGACACTACCCTTGCTCAGTAATACCAAGTGAGCTTGGTCTCCCAGGACGGCTCCAATGTCTTTTGCCGGCTATTTGCAAACTGCATACAAAATAACTCGAGGCTTAATATTATTTTGGTTAATATTATTTGTCTCTGGTTGATAACTGTTTTTTAAAAATTCTTCGTGGCACCTGGAAGCGCTATCACCAGCTCGCTGCCCACGTTCCTCCTACGCTAATAAAAAGGCGGCACGCCACATGGACGAGTCCCTAGAGCACATGCCTGGTATCAGGGAATTGAGCTCTGGGGTCTACAGGGGCCCGGGACGCCACAGGGTGAGGGGCATCGCCTGTTCACAGGCAGGACTGGGCTCGTGCTGACCGGCCGGCCTATCCATGAGCGCACTGACCGGCTGGCCTATCCATGAACACACTGACCAGCCGGCCTATCCATGAGCCTGTGCTGACCGGCCGGCCTATCCATGAGCCCGTGCTGACTGGCCGGCCTATCCATGAGCGCACTGACCGGCCAGCCTATCCATGAGCGCACTGACCGGCCGGCGCCTCCATGAGCGCACTGACCGGCTGGCCTATCCATGAACACACTGACCGGCCGGCCTATCCATGAACACACTAACCGGCCGGCCTATCCATGAGCGCACTGACCGGCCGGCGCCTCCATGAGCGCACTGACCGGCTGGCCTATCCATGAGCGCACTGACCGGCTGGCCTATCCATGAACACACTGACCGGCCGGCCTATCCATGAGCGCACTGACCGGCCGGCGCCTCCATGGGCACACTGACTGGCTGGCCTATCCATGAACACACTGACCGGCCGGCCTATCCATGAGCCTGTGATGGCCAGCTGGCGCCCTCCATGAGCCCGTGCTGACTGGCCGGCCTATCCATGAGCCCGTGATGGCCAGCCGGCGCCCTCCATGAGCCCGAGATGGCCAGCCGGCGCTCCCCACGAGCGCACTGACCGGCCGGCCTATCCATGAGCCCGTGATGGCCAGCCGGCGCTCTCCACGAGCCCGTGATGGCCGGCCAGTGCTCTGGCGCAGATGGAGGCTGGGCCTCCGGCCGCATCTTGGCCTTGAGCTGCCTGGGCGTCCACATGAGGGGAGGCCAAGGTCAGCGCCCAGACCCCGGGCCGCGGCGCTGTCACACCCGCCTGGCTCCCACGCGCAACTCCGCGTTCAGGACGCGGCCATCTCCGAAGCTGACCGCGGGCGGCCACGCGCTGGGCGGAGGTCGTGGCCCGGCAGGGAAGCGGCAGCTCTCCCTGGAGCCCGCGGCCAGGC
>NW_012267231.1:658783-660884 GCF_000151885.1 Dipodomys ordii | reverse complement strand
CGCGGCCGGGGACGCGGCCCGGTCCTCGTCCGCCTCCAGCTCTTCGTCCTCCTCGTCCTCCTCCTCCTGCTCCTCCTCCGGCCCGCGGCGCAAGGGCAGCCGCGACTGCGCCGTGTGCCTGGAGAGCGAGGTCATCGCCGCGCTGGTGCCCTGCGGCCACAACCTCTTCTGCCTGGAGTGCGCGCACCGCATCTGCCAGCGCAGGGAGCCGCGCTGCCCGGTGTGCCACGCGGCCGTCACGCAGGCCATCCGCATCTTCTCCTAGGCCTCGGCCTGGGCTGCCCGGTGGGCCACGCGGCCGTCACACAGGCCATCCGCATCTTCTCCTAGGCCTCGGCCTGGGCTGCTCAGTGTGCCACGTGGGCCATCCGCCTCTTCTCTTATTCTGGGCTGCCCGGTGGGCCACACGGGCCATCCGCCTCTTCTCTTAGGCCTGGGCTGCCCGGTGGGCCATCCTCCTCTTCTCCTAGGCCTGGGCGTGCGGGCCTGGGCTGCCCGGTGTGCCACGCGGCCGTCACGCAGGCCGTCCGAATCTTTTAGGGCCACGGCCCAGGTGTGCCGCAGGCCACCCACATCCTCTCCTAGGGCCTCAGCACACAGGCCTCCACGCCTCCTCCCAGAGCCACCCCCTGCCCACCAATTTCCTCCTCTTCTTTCTCCTACTCTTTTTCTTCTTTCTCCTCCTCTTCCCCATCTTCTTCCTCTCCCTCCCCTCCTTCTCCTCTTCCTCCTCTGTGGCCTCCAGCCTCCTCCCCTCCATCCTCTTCCTCTCCTTTCCTCCAGCCTTCTCTCTCCATCTTCCCTCCTCCCTCTGGCCTCCTTTCCCAACACCCTGAGATCCTAGTGGAGCCTGGAAGGCTGTAGTGTCTGCTCATCTTCAGAACGAAGGACCTGACCGGGCCACCCATGTCCAGGGCCCCGCAGCCTGGGAGCCTCCACCGCTGGAAATGATGCTGTAGTGGAGATAGTTGTTACACTGTACAAACTAGGAAACTTCCAGAAGAAGAAAGCCCGCGGGTTTCCATGTGCTTAAAGTAGGAGCGTGGCGGGCGGTGCAGCAGTGGCCTTGGTGCTCGGTGCTCGGTGCTCGCCCGGTGCCTGGCTGTGTCGGGGGCCAGGATACCCCTGACACCGGGGTACTGCAGCTTTACAAGAGTTGAACTGTAACATATCTCTTATATATTAAAAAAGAAAACTTTTAAAAGTTTTAAGAAGAAGTCGCATTAATACAGATCGAGTATTTTATTCTTTCTGACTTGAAGAGTTATATTTCATATTGCAAAGATGTTTACAAGTATTTTAATTTAAGTTCAGTGAACTTTTTGTAGCTGGGTCAAATCTTTTTTATTTTTAGTATGGCCTCTGGCAGAGAACACTGTATTATTTTAATATTCCACTCGGCTGAGGCAGGGTGTCCGTGGACGGGGCCACAGCCCTCCGAGCAGTATTCCGTGGGGTGGGGTTTTTATAAGTTCACCCGGCATATTTTCTATTCAGTGATATAAAGCATATTTTATTCTATATTATTACAAAATTTAAAAACACACACACACACAAAAACGGGAACGTACGAACACGTCGAGAAGGGCAGTGGACGCTTTCTAACATTTGTACAAAGAATTCCGTGCCAGTCACGCCGGTTCTGTTTCACCACTGTAGTTTAGTATTTCTATTTTAATACCTTTGTTTACCACTCGTTTATGTATATGTAGGTGATGTTACTTGAGCTTAAATGTACTTTACGAAGCAAAGTTTAAGAAAAATTATATTTTATTTTATGATAAAGGCCCCTAACCTCATGGTCAAATACTAATATTATATTTGCTGAGACAAGATTGAAATTGTATCAAGAGTTTTATTTTTCTGACATTTAAAGTTCTACATAATAAAGGTAAAACATAAGGAATGGTGCTACTTTGTTTTTAAGTATTTCTATATAAATAAAATATTGAAGGAAGCCCCTGTTGTGTGGTGTCTTGATTTCTGTCCCCAGGTGGAGTCTGTGTGAGGGGTGGCCGGGCAGGATGCTGGGCGTGGGGCGGCCATGGGGGCAGCCAGGGCCGTGGGGGCTGCCGTGGGGGCTGCCGTGGGGGCGGCCGGG